>NC_056727.1:384522677-384677677 GCF_019279795.1 Protopterus annectens | reverse complement strand
GATGGGAACTGAAAGTTTGACTGCTGAATCCTACACTAAGGCACTGTACGAGCATATCCACTCATGCATGAATCGTGCCATCCCCAAATAGAACCAAGACGCTCTCCTCCAAAAAAAGGAAGCCAGTCTGGTGGTCCCCTGCCATAAACAAACTTTACAACAAAAGGAAGAAACTGTTACAGAAAAGAGAAAAATCCCAGGATGCAAAAAACTCCCTTACCAGCCTAAGTAAGAAGCTGAGATCCCTCATAAAATCCTCTAAAGCTAGTTACGAAAATAAAATTGCCAAAGATTCCAAAGGCAACCACAAGGTATTCTCTAGCTATGTCAAGAATCTAAATGGCAATGCTCTGATCTGCTCTGAGCTACAACAGAATGGCATTAAATATACTGATCCCAAGGATATTGCCAATATCCTGGCAGATTGATTCAGTGCCAGCTTCACCCCCCCCCTCTCACCCCCTAGAGGGCTCATCTCAATACCGAAAGATTGCCAAATTCTGGTAATAACAGCCACACAGGTAAAAAACATACTCTCCAAAGCTAAGGATATAGCATCCATGGGACTAAACTGCATCCCAGGCTGTGTACTACATGAACTACAAAATTAACTGACACCTCACCTAAGTGTCATGTTTAATCGTAGCCTCACCTCAGGCTTCATGCCCACTGAGTGGCACACAGCTACACCTCTACAAGGGGGGAATCCACCTTGGATCCTGGGAACTACTGCCCCATTGGATCCTGGGAACTACTGCCCCATCAGTCTGACAAGCCTGATCCGCAAGGTCATGGAACGTATTTTCATGGAACTTACAAAGACATTGGCAACCTTCAAACACTGGACCCCATCCAGTTTGGGTTTGTGAAGGGATGATCCTGTCTCCTGAACTTGATTGACTGCTTTGAATCATTCTCCAGAGCTGTAGATGAGGGTAAGGCGGCCCACGCAGCCTATCTAGACCTCGCCAAGGCCTTTGACACCATCCTCCACTCTGGAATCATAGATAAACTTACTAAACTGGGCATTAATCCCTACGTCACTCTATGGGTTGCCAACTGGCTTACTGACAGAACCCACACTGTAAAAGTAGCAAACTCCAAATCCAGCTCCAGACAAGTGACAAGTGGAGTACCTCGGGGTTCAGTCCTGGGACCGCTCTTGTTTGGCATCTACTTCTCTGAAGTACAGGCCAACACTAAGGGACTCTGGCTAACAAAGTTCGCAGATGACTGCAAACTGGGAGCCATTATTGAATCCCCAAATGATGCGTATATTCTACAAAAGGGCCTTGCAGAAACAGATGCTTGGTGCCAGAGCCATGGGCTCAAGCTCAATGCCAAAAAAATGTATAGTTACCCCTTTGGAAAAAACATGTACCCGTGAATTACCACATAGGTGGCAGTACACTAAACACCGAAAGTATGATTAGAGACTTGGGGACACAGGTGGACCGTGGTCTCGCCTTCGATAACCACATCGCTACAACAGTCAGGAAATCCTTCTCATCACTAAGGGCTTTTCATCCAGTAAAAAGGAGGTCATTGTCCCACTGTACTCATCCCTCATTAGACCCATTATAGAATACAATGCCCCTTTTGGTGTGTACCTCTCAAGACATCTACAACTGGAAAGGCCGTAGAAATACCTCACTAAAAGAATCTCAGGTCTAAAGCAGATGCCTGACCATCTAAAAATACTCCAGCTATACTCTGTTGCATACCGTTTACTCAGAGGTGATCTCTGCTTAATGTACAAGGCCATGTCAAACCCAGAGCTGTTGGACATGCTACACTTAAAGAAATCCCAATCCCTCAGAGCCACATGCTCCAGGGATCTAAACCTTGTCATCACAATGAACAAAACTTGCTGGAGGGATAGTTTCCTGACCCAGAGACTTCCCAGACTGTGGAATAGACTGGCCATATATGTCCAGCAGAGCACCTCTTTGGCCCTCTTCAAAAGAAACCTTGACGACAGGATGGGAGATAGGAAATTCACCCCGGGGATCACTTCAGTCGCCCTGCTAGATAGGGGTCCAGGGAAGTAAATATGATCACGTCAGTCGCCCTGCTAGATAGGGGTCCAGGGAAGTAAATATTTTGGGAAGAAACAGACTGGGAATTGTTATGGCTAGGCTTGTGTAGGCCCTAGGGCCGATAGCCTAGTACCAGCCTATGAACCTAAGTGCAGTTTCTTCAGTTATCATTCTTGGTTATAGATTTTTTGTTACCTAGAGTCCTGATTTTTTTCTGTTGGTTTTATTATTAGGTTTAGGGTTGGTATATAAAAGAAAGCCTACTGCTGTAGGGACTTTGCCTTCCAGCACCACCAATGCTTATGCGTACTAACCCTGTTGTTGCCCCATCCCTAACCATAGCACTAATGCTAAACCTGTACTTACCAGTACATAAAATATACATCTACTCCCAAACATAGCCCTAACTCCCGTGCATGCTCATAAACAGATTATTGAAATTCAGTGTTTACCATGTCAAACTGATATTCCCGCCCACTTGCATTTAATAGTTGTGATTTGTCAAGTTTTGGCATTCTGAAGTGTGATATTAGAACTTGAATCAGAGCTGATATATGTTGTACTTTTGTGTGTATATATGTACAGAATTTTATGGTTTCCTCCCTTTTACATGATGTTTGGATTTAACCACTTAGAAAAAGTACTAAAATAATATAAAACATTTAAAATACAGTACAGTTTGTTTTTTCAAAATGGAAGTCTTTATCTCATTTGCAGCTAGTAATGAAATATTGTGTATAAAAAGATGTGTATTATACCATGACCGCCGAAAAACGTGCACGCTGATTGGCCAGCGTGCCCGTTGTAAATCGAGTTATACTAATGGAAAAAGGTCCGGTCGCCCGGACTTTTTTCCATTAGTATAACTCTCTTTTTAAAACCTGTCTCGCTATGTTAAATGGGTTTAACATAGCGAGACAGCTTTAAAATAAGCAACGGAGATCTCCGTTGCTTATTTTAAAGCTGTCTCGCTATGTTAAACCCATTTAACATAGCGACAGTGTTTAAAAAAAGCAACGGAGAAAGCAAGATCTCCGTTGCTTTTTGTTCGCTATGTTAAATGAGTTTAACATAGCGAGACAGTTTAAAATAAGCAACGGACATCTCCGTTGCTTATTTTAACTGTCTCGCTATGTTAAACTCATTTAACATAGCTACACTAAAAAGCAACGGAGATCTTGCTTTCTCCGTTTTTGCTCAACTCTGATGTACTGCGCAGGCACGCGGTACATCAGAACTGCCGCGGATGCCAGACATCTGCGGAAGGGAAGTAAACAGGCATTATACTATGCCATTATTTAAGAAAAGTAATAGTTTCTTTTCTTAAATAATGTCATAGTATATAATAACTCACTTCTGGTGTGGTAATGCTAAATTTACCCACGGTTGGTTTTGTCGGGCTCACTGACCAAACCACGCCAACCGTGGGTAAATTTAGCATTACCCACACCCAGGCGTGGGTTATTGCTATAATAATGCTTTAAAGAATTATTTACCTCTCTCCTTAATATTGAAGTCCTAGGCTGTCATAATGGCCTAGATGGCTTTAGATTCTTAGTTCATTACAGTACCATGCAGTGGAGATGCACTTGCTGGGTGCCATTTCACTTAGATGATTAGTCAGATAAGCCCTGAAATTTAATAATGTATTAAAATATTTTCTTGTGTGTGTGGTGTCCCCTTGTTGCATTTGGATGCATTTTGATCCCCCTACACTATTCATAGTCCAGATCAACTCATCTTGGTGAAAGAAACACTTGATGTGGCAAACTCTGTTATTGGCAGCTGGTAATAATAGTCATCTCCGTTGTGACTGGCTGTGGCTAATCTTATGAATATTATATTTTTGTGTAGAGTTATGAAACTGACATTTTTGCTAATAGAACTATAACGATGCGAGAGGATGCATTTGCTGATGGCCATTCTAGTTTCAGTACGTGAAAAACAAAACAAAAAAATGTGTGTTTTAATGTCACCATTAATGGCAAGGTGTTCGTTCTGAGTGACAACACTAGGTATAGATGCAAAATAAATTGAATTAGATGTGGTTCTCTCTCATTATGAAGTTGCCACTATAATTCACTCATCTTATTGACTGAACAAAGTCTTTAATGGTTGTGACCTACTGCTACTGCCCACAGAAGATCTGCTTAAATGAGAAAAGTGAGCATCCTGTCATGAGGCTGACATGAAGGGTGTAACAATAATGCATGTGTGCTGTAGGACCTCATGTTTACAGACTTGTATTCCAGCCAAAGCACTTCTAAAAAATTATGCATGCCTGGCACAGTACAAAATCTCCTTTATTTATTTAGTTCAGTATTAGACCAGAAACATCCGTACTGAATAATTTTGGTGGAAGAAGTTTAAATACATCAACTGATGTACACGAGTTATTCTTTATTGTGATTTATGCAATGAATTTATTTTATCGCGTTAAACATTTAAATACTTATGTGACATTTCACTTGCAAGTGATTCACTCTTGTGGGTAAACCAGTTAATTGTAGGAAAAAAATGTAACACATGCAGTGGTCATTGATTACTTCATCACATAACACAGTAATTTCAAAGTACCTTAACATAGTTGTAAACCAGAATTATTTTGGACAACTGTACATACACAACCATATGTATATGTTTGTGTGCGTGTGGGTTAGGTGCACTTTGGCTGCGATAGTCATCAACATCTTTTTTCAGTTAGTGGAACCGGAACTGCACCACAGTTGTCGTTTTTTGAAGGAGAATATTGCCATCTGAGATCAGGGGTGTCAATGTGAGTTCCTGTGCTCCGATGTTTTCCAACTTGGTCATATTATAAGTGGGAAAACACTCTGTGTTCAACTTGAACTATGTTGTACATTGGAAGTATTATGCACGCTTTTGGGATAGCTTTCATCTATTCTGGACAGGTAGAAAGAATGATTTATTGCATTTTTCTTTTTGAATTTTTGGAGTCAACAATTAAAATTTTGACTTTTCAAATATACAAATTTTACTATCTAGACATGATTTCCAGAGTTAATGGGTAGGATCTACACTAAAATCTACTGAAAATCATCCTTTGCAAATTCCTGTTTGCACGTTGATATTTGCTGTCGAGTTCATCTAAAAATACATTTGTTTTGTGGGTAAATGGTTAGGAAGGCACTATTGGCTGTAAATGACACGGTAAATGGTTAGGAAGGCACTATTGGCTGTAAATGACACTCTTGATTAGTGAAATGAATAAGTTAGAATAGATGTTTAATAGAGAGCATATTCACCAACTTTTATTCATTGGGTTTACTCTGAAGCTGTGGCAAACAGGACAAACAAAAATATTTCCCTTTTACTTGAAATGAGAAACAGTATTTTCAGTATATTGACTAAGAGGCCTAATGATTTTACCAAGGTCTTGGTGCTTTGTTATAGTATTGGCCGCTTTACCATTAGCCTAATTAGTGTAAGGTACTGGGAATTGTTTTCCCATGATGTAGCATTATTTAGGTCCTTTGGTAACAGACTAACTTATTTATAAATGGGGGAAAAATCTCAAGGGCTTTTCCAAGTAAAAAAAGCACTCTGTCTGCCAGAAGTAAACATGTTACTTGCAAAACATGGAACTTGCAAGTGTGTGCCATATCCCCATTAAAAATGTACAGACAGGATGAATATCATAGCTATTGGAGGGCACCATCTTACTATTACAACTGTATGACTACTAGGAGATATGCATCACTCTTAGCAAAACTTTTAAGTCATTTTACATCGTTTAAATCAAATGGTGCTTGAGGGAAAGAATCTGTGCATATGCAACATAAAAGAAGAATTATTCAAAAAGTACCCTGAATAAACTCCAGGGACTGTGTACCTGTTTTTGACCAGTTTGTCTGTAGTCCTTAAAGTTGAGAAAAAATTAGGTTGGCTGCTGGAAGAGACCTTTGGAATATCTCAGATTAGCAGCAGGCAGTACCCCTAGAATTCATGACAACATTTTAATTTCTGTTGTAAATTCAAGTGCAACAGAACTATTTTATTGTTGCATAACTATTTTGTACAATCTTTATTGCCTTTGTTTGTAAAAGGTATTCACATTTTATATACCTTTTTATTTTCATCCTCATTTTAATTTTTATGATACTTTAAATGTGTTTACTTGTGATCATTGTCCGCAGACTTCCTTTCTGCTTGACCTTGTGACTAAGTACCACCATTATGTAATGAATGAATTTTAATTCTGAAGCTGTGTGGTTACAAATGGACGAAGAACTTGACTTAATAAAATTGGAGTTCAGTAGTTAAAGATTGATCTTTTACATTGTTTTTCTGGTTACACTTATTTTGTTTGATAACTGCATATCTAAGAATCAGCCACAATCTTTTGGTAGATATTCTCACCATGAGTCATCTTTTCTCTGCTGTTTAGTATTCTGCTTGCTTTATGATTAGAGCAGTGCCCACTTCATAACTCCTTCTCTCCATATTCAGTCTTCCTTCTTTCTGGATTGTGTCATTACATCTGGATGCACTTCTCCCGTTTTCATTTAGTGTCTGAGTGTCCCTCTCTATCCAGCTGTATTTGTTCCACAACATACAAATCATTGTCCTGGTCTGTACACCTCTTCATTACCTCAAACTAGGAAACCGCTACCTTAACACTTTCATTTATCATTTCCGTAAATGCTGGGGTATCCAGACCTCCTTAGATTAATATGCCACTTTGATCTGTGTACCATCCATAACCTTCTCTTTCTGAAAAATACTGGTGTCTCCACATTTTTGACTGTACAGTCTGGCTCAGCTCTTGCTTCTTCTTCCATTCTTCATGCTTTATTAACATTTACATTCATTTTATACCATTAAACTATGTATCCATTATTTACATTCCTATTGTTTTGCATTCATACTTAAAACACAAAAGACCTTCATCATTTAACAATTCTTCATTCTTTCATTCTTTTTTCTTTTATATGTACGTGCCATCACCTCACCTGTCATCTTATTTCAGTGAATACATTCATTCTCTTTCTTCTTGCTATATAACAAATTCTCGCATGTTTCTGACATCACCCATATTGTCACAAACAGTACTTTACCCATTTATCAATATTACTTTCTTTACTTTATCATACTTTTCATATTTAAATCTAGCCCGTCTATATTCATTTTAAAATTTTCCTCAAAAATATATTCTTTTTGCAATCCCAAAAATCACAATTCTTTACCTAATCTTACTTCTGGAATAATCCTATTTATACATTTAAATCTTTCCTTCCATCTATATTCATTTTTAAGTGGTAGCTGAACAAAAACTAAGCCAAAACAAAGAAAAAACAAACCACAGGTCTGCAGAGACTCCGACTGTAAGCGCCTGAATCAGTCATATGAACTTCGAAACAAAATAAAGTACTCCAAAAATGTTTTATGAAAATGTGCTTTTATTTTATTAGTATTTGGTTCATGCAGGAGCTTACAGTTGGAGTCTCTGCAGGCCTGCAGTTTGTATATTCATTTTTAAACTTTTCCCAATTATTTTTGCAATCCAGAAAAACATGTTTTGTTGTTTCTACACTGCAATTAACACATTTTCTTTCTTCCATCACTTTATATTACTGTCTGAAACTGTTTACAAAAAATCCTCTGCTTGATAAAACATTTCAGTATCTTTTTTTTGTCTTTTAATGCCTTTTGTTCTATTTTTTTAGCTCCTTACATGGGTACACCAAACATTTTTTTCTGAAATAGTTATACCATTTGTTTTTGTTTTTCATTCAACCTCATCTACTTTTAATTTCCACAGTTTGTTTATTCTGTTATTTTTTATTTCATTCTATCCTTTTTTGTTTTCTTTTCTCTTCCCAGCTTTTTTTCTTCCCCATACTTTTTATAGTTTTCCTATATGCCTATCAGTTCTTTTTGTCTTTCTTTCTTTTACCTTTCTCATTACCCCAAATAAATGCATAGATTTTAATTGCACCGCGGGAGTTTTCTTAATTCAAACTATCTATCTTCTTTTTTATTATAAATTATCTTTCTTACTATCTTCAGAAAATAAACTCCAATAACTTGCTCCATTTGCGTGGGAAATGTGTGTGTGTGTGTGTGTGTGTGTGTGTGTGTGTGTGTGTGTGTGTGTGTGTATGTATATATATATATATATATATATATATATATATATACCCTAAATATGCCTTTTTTCCTTAATACATAAGTATTCAACATGTATATCTTTTTCTAAAAGAAAAATAAAACCCTTTCCAGTAACTTGCTCCATTTGAGTGGGAACCGTGTATATCCCCCTAAATAATTCCGCCTAAAACGCCAATTTTTTTTTTTTTTTTTTAGTTTCTGTGATTTTAAAAAGCTTGTTTCAGCTACATATTGTACTTATTTTTACTGCCTGCACTTTAACAAAGTTGTTTTCATGTTTAAATTACCTGTTTAAGGCTACACACTCATGTGTGATAGCAATTTCTCTGCATTTAAAGTGTTTTAATTGTATCTGCTTTATTTTCTCAAAAAACCCCCAAAAAAGTATACTTGTTTTCCCACCTTTCTAAGCTAGTATAGTCCAGTTTTCAGGTTAGTGCTGAATTTGCATTTGAATTCAGGGCTGTGTTACAAGTTTCTGTGTTTACCCATACCTTACTTAGATGGAAGAAAGTTTCTCTGCTCACCTGTGAGAAAGGGGAGCTTTGAGCAGCCTGTCTGTCCCTGGAGGAGTGGTTTCAGCCCAGGAATTATTGGCCATTTTGGGCTAATTTCTATCTCTTTCATTTCCCTGCTATAAAACCCAAATTAGTATGGTTTTGCGTGCCAGGAAGCACCGGTTAGCTAGGGTATAACTATTCCCGGCTTCACAGTCTACTCTTCAATTTTTCCTTTGGAACTAGACAAACTTTCAACTTAAACACTCAGACCATTCACTTCTCAGCCTGGCACTTGCTCAAAACTCATAGCAAGCACCAATGAACCTTAGCACTAGACCCCCCCCCATACTGTAGAGAAGGACAAGGCTCTCTAGTCGACTTTACCAGCCAGTCAGTAAAACAGCTCACTTGACCTATCCAGGCATGTCCAAAGGGCAATTTCAGGTGTACTCCTGGCACAACTGGTGAATCTGGGCATTTTGAGGCAATGTTACAGCTGCCTCATGTACACAGACAACCCTCTCCTCCTACCACCAAACACTAGTACATGCGAGAGATGCAATTATACAGCCAAGCTGAAAGCTAAGCTCTCTCAACCCAAGACTGGACCAGTCAGTCAAGAGGAGAAGAGAATTACTTGCATCACACCGTCAGTCTCACATGGACCTATGAAACTAGCACTGGCAAAAAAACACACATAAATACACAAAAACATACTCGGAGGCTCTAAATAAAAATCTGCAAAAGCAACAGAGACCTCCAAAGCAGACATCCAAGCAACCTCCATCCCCCAACACAACCATGAAACACCTACTTCACAAAACCACGCAATCACAGCTCTTAAGGCAAAATAACATACCCAACACACTAGTAATAGGTGACTCTATAGTCGGGCACACTGACGTCCCACTCAATAGGCTGAACAAGGAGAAGGTTACTGTTAGCTGCATGTCGGGTGCCAGGATCCGCCACACAACACAAGCAGTCTGGTCACTCCAGAACAAGTACAAACTTGACTCTGTCATTGTCCATGTTGGTGTGAATGACCTGAGCTGTACCTCCCTGGACTATATGCAAAGAGACTTGGAAGAGCTCTCTGATCACGTAGCCGAGGCCGATATGACCCTGACCCTGAGTAGCATCCTGCCCTCACCAAGAGTTTTACCACGGTATAAAGAAAAAATTATCGATTTCAACAACTGGCTAAGATTTTGGTGTCATTCAAAGGGGATCCAGAGTCTTGTCAGCCTGGGATGACATGCTCAGCAAGCCACGCTGCTTCGCTAGAGACGGCTTGCACCCTGTCACCCTTAGGCTTTCAAATACCGGCTAAGGCTCTTGCCACCCCCATAGTGCCTTTTTTTAGGCAAGGCTCAAAAGACAAACCCACCGCTGTAAGTAGCACAAGTAACAAAAAACTGAGGGTAATGCTACTCTGTCCCAGAATTCTAATCCTCAAAATGCACGCACTTGAGGCACTCCTCAGTATGGAGAAAATTGATATATGTGCAGTAACAGAAACCTGGTTTAAGGCTCCAGAGGGCACCCCAGCACTACCAGGCTACAACTCCTACCATACATTTCGGCCACAAAACCTGGACCAAAATACAAAAGGCGGGGGCATATCCATATTCATCAAGGATACCCACACCTCCAGGTTAGTGGCACAGCACGATGCTTCGGAGATAATCCACGTGCAACTAACAATGGACAGAACTGCAATTCAAATTGTAGCTTGCTACAGATCACCCACCATGTCCCAGGACCCCCATTCTGCATTTCTGGAAACACTGGGAAACATAAAGGTCCTACCAAACACCCCGGTATTGGGTGATTTCAATTACCCAAACATTAACTGGGGGAACTACTAAAGTACTAACTCCCTTGCCCAACATTTCCTAGAATTTATAAACTCAAACACCCTGGATCAGCTGGTCAGCACCCCCACCAGAGGTGACAAAATATTGGACCTGGTCATCACCAACATGGGCGACCGGTGTTCCACACCTGAGGTCAACCCATCGCTGGTTAGATCTGACTATAAACTAAGCACTCTGGATATCCACATTCTGTCTACACCCCTGGTCAAAGAAACCACTGTGAAAAACTTTTCAAAAGCAAACTTCATGTTACTTAAGACCGAGGTGGAAAGTTTCAAATCCCCCACGCTAAAGGATAATGCTGCCCAAGCTGCAAAATCCTTTACTAATGCACTCTATGGGCACCTACAATAATGCATGGATTGTGCTATCCCAAGCAAAGCCAAGACTCGCTCCTCCAAGAAAAGGAAACCAGTCTGGTGGAACCCTGCCATAAACAAGCTATACAATAGAAGGAGGAAACTAGTACAGAAAAGAGTAAAATCCCAAGAGGGGAAGACATCCCTGATCAGTATTGGTAAGAAACTGAGATCCCTCATAAAATCATCCAAGGCTAGCTTCAAAAGAAAAATTGCCAAGGAACTCCAAAGATAACCTCAAGGCATTCTTTAGCTATGTCAAGAATCTAAGTGGCAATTCCCAGATCTGCTCTGAGTTGGTGCAGAATGGCACAAAATACACTGAACCGACCGATATCGCCAACATCCTGGCAGACAGACAAGTTCAGTGCAAACTTCACCCATAACCATACCAGAAGAATGTAGTGCCCCTGAAATCAGACACTCAGGTTAAAACAGCCCTCTCCAAAGCCAAAAACACAGCATCAGTGGGACCGGATGGTGTCCCAGGCTGCTCAAAGATAAACTAACCCCTCACCTAAACATACTGTTCAAACTCGGCCTATCCACAGGCTGCATACCCATAGAGTGGTGCACAGCAACGGTTATTCCGCTCCACAATGGTGGAGCCACAGCAGACCCTGGGATCTCTCGCCCTATAAACCTGCCTAACTTGGTCTGCAAGGCTATGGAGTGCATCATGGATCTCATTAACTGAGACATTGAGAACCTCCAAACACTGGACCCTACCCAGTTCGACTTTAAGGGCAGATTGGCTATAGACGAGGGAAAGGTTGTCCACACAGCCTGCTTAGTCCTCGCTAACGCCTTTGGCACCATTCACCATTTTGGTGTTGTAGACAAGCTCACCAGCCTGAACATAAACCCCTACATCACAAGATGGGTTGCCAACTGGCTCACGGACAGAACCCACATGGTAGGAGTTGTGGGAACTAGGTCTGACTTGTAAACCGGTTACAAGTGGAGTTCCCCAGTGCTCAGTCCTAAGACCCCTCCTGTTCGGCATATACTTCTCAGAGGTACAGGCAAGCACAGGACTATGGCTGACCAAGGTCGCAGACGACTGCAAACTAGGGGCTATAATTGACTCTCCGGCTGGCACAGACATCCTCCAAAAGGGTCTCACTGAGACAGATACCTGGTGTCAAAACCATGGCCTCAAGCTAAATGCCAAAAAGTGCATAGTCATCCCCTTTGGAAAAAACAAAAGTACCCACAAATTATCACATAGGTGGTAGCCCCCTAAATACGGAAGGCGAAATAAGGGATTTTGGGACCCAAGTAGATAGTAATCTCTCCTTTGATAAATCACATTGCCAAAGTGGATAGAAAATCCTTCTATGTGGCTCACCTAATCACACAAAGGTTTGCATCCAGATCAAAAGAGGTCATTGTGCCCCTCTACGCATCACTCATCAGACCCATCCTAGAATACAATGCCCCATTTGGGATGTACCTTGCAAGACACCTGCAACAGCTGGAAAAAACACAGAATTACCTCACCAAGAGGATCACTGGCCTTAAATAGATGCCCTATGCAGCTCGACTGAAGAAACTCCATCTGTGCTCTGTTGCATACCGCCTACTCAGAGGTGATCTCTGCCTGACATACAAGGCCATGTCCAACACAGAATTGATGGACATGCTCCACCTAAAGAAAACCATATCCCCTCGAACCACACGCTCTGGGGATCTAAACCTCACCACACCAATAAATAGGACGTGCTGGAGGGATAGATTCCTGTCCCAGAGACTTCCCATGCTCTGGAACAAGATTCCAGTCTACATTAGGCAGAGCTCCTCACTAACACTCTTCAAGAGAAACCTTGACGAGTGGATGGGAAACGGGAAGTTTACCCCGGGGATCACTTCAGTGGCTCTGCTGGACAGAGGCACAGGGAAATTATCTAAGGGGGTGGCGAAAGCCAACACATTCCAGCTAGGCATATAAATGCCTTTGGGCAGATAGCCTAGTACCTACATATGAACCTAAATATGTCTTTTTTCTTAATACATAAGTTTTCAACATATATAACTTTTTCTGAAAGAAAACTAAAAAACCTTTCCACTAAGCTAATATATTAATTTGTTCTAGTATTCCTCTCCATTTCCTCATTGCACTTCCAATGTGATCTTTGGTCAGTATTAAAGTCTTTATTTCCGTTTTCTGTTTCCTGTGAACTGTATACCATTTATGTTTTATCTCCCCAATCCTTGCACTTCATTGTGTTTATCTGAAGATCAGCTTATGACAGCATTTTGATCCTTATTACAACTTCACGTATTCATCCTATTTTATTAGAGTAAAACAGAGATGGCCCATTAAAAGAATGCTTATTTGTATTAGTAATGAATGCAGTAGTGCAAACATGTATGTATGAAATGTGGGAGTCAAGATGGGAGAGGGAAATAAACATTAACTTATATGTTATTTAGAACTAAATTCTTTTTCTTTCAGACTTGCAGACAGGACCCTTTCTAGTGCAATAGTAAGAGAAGGATCTCATGGAAGACTGCTCCTTCAGCTGCTGAGCTTAGATAAGAAACCCTGTTGGGTTTTATTTCCTTCCTCTGCTTTTATCTGTCTGTGCTTGAATAGTGGATTCTTTGTATAAAGCTGTTTTATGCCGTTTCTAATCATTCTCTTTGTTTATTAAAATTGGGGGACTTTTGTGACCATGTATTTTGCTCTTTGAACTCTGTAACTGAAACTGCTGTCATTTACTCAGTGCAGTATTCAGAATAGTATCCCTGCAAAAACAGACTTCAGATTGCTGTTTGGGGGAGAGTATTGGGTTTTATCTATTTATTTATTTATTTATTTATTTTTTACTGTGCTGAAAGTGCAGCCAGTGTTTGGTGTTGATATGATATTTTTTTGTTCCCTGACATTATGTACTTGGATATTGTGAGTCCCCCAACACACTATATACCCTTTGTGCACCTAAAAGTACATAGGCTAAGGCACATTTCTTAATTATGTCTAAGGCTTGTGATTCTACAGTACCCTTGGGCAGGCTATCAGACCACTTGCCATCTTTTACTTCTATATTCCCTGATGTGGTGTTAGTACCACAACTTTGTGTGACACAAAGGTCGGACATGTCCTCTGGAGCTCTACCATGGCCTGTTTCAGGTATTGGAGAACCAAACAGGGGAAGTCAGGAGTGCAGAATTTGTTGCCAGTGTAGATATGTCTTTTCCTGGGCATTTTCCAACCAGTGTAGTTCTTGCAAAAGAGACAGAAGACCTACTATGCTGCAGGGCAGCCATCTCTGATTGTGTTTCCTCCTGAGCTAGTGGATATGGCTAGATCTTTTGTTCAGGCAGTTGATTACAAGGTCTACCTGGGTTATGAGTAACTGTGGTGCTCTCCACCCCCATTCAACTACCCAAGGATCCTGATTTTGAAGGGGATCCAGAATCTGAGGTTACAGAAGTGTCAAGAGTCTGATCATTATATTTCATCTGAGGACAAGTGGGTTCAGAAACTAAAACAAATGTTCTATTTGTTCCCAACTGAATACATTTCTAAATCTATCCAGCACTTGGGATAATCATCTGCTTCCCTCGAGATCAGCAGGGTTTATAATCTTTTGGAGGATGAGACCCTAGACATGGCGACTTTCCTTCCATTGATCCCATCGTTGGTGGATGTTAAGAAAGCTTGCAAATCTTCATGCTGAATGAGCGCCTAAAAAAGTGTTCAGGGTGTGCCTGGAAATGCCTGGCCTCCAAGCACCTCTGTCTGTGCCAGCTTTTTTGTCCCCAGCAACCTCGTCCAGTAAAAGTAATACTACTTTTTCATCAAACCCTGTCCCTTCAGATAAATCAGAAAAGTGACTAGTATCTCCAAGAAAAGAAACTGGCACAGTTCAGCATAGTAGCTTATGTTTCTCAAATGTCTAAACGTGCATTAAAAATTCCTTGGAGGGGGTTGATGGTGTTTCTAGAAATCCATGACATTGGTGGTGGTAAAGAGGCATGCCTGGTTGCAGAGCCAAAACTTTACTGTTGAATTTAGAAATGTGATTATAAATATTCCACTTCATTCCGATTGTGTGGTTCGTACAGAAGCTAATCAGATCCTTAAACACTGGATAGCACAGGTAAACTAGTGCAAGAGGTGTTGAAAATGTTCCTATTCCCAAGTTTTCCCCAATAAGCCTGATAATTTCCAGAGGCCCAACAAACAAGTCTCAGCTGAACAAAAATAAAGGCACCAAAAGGAAATGGCAGGATGAAAACTCCACCAAACCTAATGAGGGTTCCTGAGGGTTCCTTTCCCAAAACGAATAACCCTCACCTTCTAACTTATGACTGTGACAAGGCACTGCACCCGTCTGTCTCGTGTCCCCCTCCAGATGCCCCATTTTGAAAGTTGTCTCTCAGCAAGGTGGCTTAGCCATTAGTGGTTCCCAACAAATGGGTGCTCAACATGGTTGGCAGGGATTACTGTTGGCAGAGGAAAAAACATCCATCTTCATTCAGGGGTTTCCTGCTCACCTGATGCCACCTTGGCAAGAAAATTCCTAAAAATTCTATGACTAATGGCTTCCATGATTCTCATGATATTACGGACCAATCTCCACATGCAGAAAAATCAGTGGTGTGTAAGACATTGTTGGAACCAGCACCTACATTCCTTGGAATCTGTTTCCGGTGCTGCCCTTCATCAGACTAGTTACAGTGGTGGAGAGCACAGTTCAGTCCATGACTTCCCTTCTTCCGACTTCTGGCACAATCTGTCCAGAAAATTTTCTCCTACTTCACTTGCAGAGCGGTGTCAATAGGAATGCAGGTCACTTGGGGCCCCAAGGATACACAGAAGCACATCAATATCAAGAATAACAAAGTCTGGTCTGGCAGGTGAGGGAGAAACCCTTTGAGTGGAGGTGGATGTTCCTTCCAGTGCCAATATCAAGGGAATGTTGGTGGTGATGCATGCCTTGAAAGTTCTTCACCGCCTATCGACTCCAAGTTCTCTTCTTGTGGTTATGGACAACACCACAGTGATGTGGTACCTTAACAGACAAGGGGTTACAAGGTCATACCCTCTGTGCAGGGTGGCAATAATGGCCTGGGAGTTGGCTTTACAGTATTCTTCTACTCTTCAGGCATCATACATACTGTCCGAGCAAAATATTGTTGCCGACAGACTGTCAATCATTGGCAGGCCCGCTTGAGTGGCAGTTCAAGGCATTGGTGGTCCAGGATCTAGCCCTTATGTGGGGAACACCTCAAATAGATCTGTTTACCTCCCTTCAAAATGGATAGCTGGAGAAATTGTTTCAGACATCCTTGCAGCTATGCTTTGAGGACAAATACATTCCTGTTCACCCTAGATTTTTTCCCCCTGTAGGAGAGCAGTTCATTCAATTTTCCAGCCATCTTAATATACTCTTTTTAATGTGCCTTTGTGGCACAGACAGCCATCTCCTGTGCCTTTACTGCTTGTGTGTGATTATCCTATCTTTTAATTGAAGGGGATTAAAAAAGACTACACACACATTTTCTAGAGAGCATCTGTGGGTGTTTCCATTCAAAAAAGAGAACCTGTCTTGTCAGGTCACTTCTCAGCCAGGGTCTTGTTACATTTCGGGTGAAGAAAAGGTATAAATATGAAAACAGAAAAAGAGAGGGAGGCATAGAGAGCAAATGAGAAATAAAAAAAAGTAAGAGTCTTACAGCACCTGCTATGTTTACAAACAAGGCATCTGCCCTCGCTCCTTTCCCTTTTTTTGTTATTCATGTATGAGCCTGTTGTTAATCATGAGATCATGGTGATCACCTCTATCTCTCTACTCACTGCAGATGTGGATATTTCCTGACCTGCAGGGATATCAGAACAGGGGCAGAGTTTCAGTGCTCCCATAAGACTGTTCCTCCCCACCAAGTATCATTAACTGTTGCCAGTCCTTATAGGTGGTTGGTTATGATCACTTGGCTGTTGCCTCAATGAGGCTGTAGTAGTAGTTGTTGCCCAAGCAAGTTCCATGTTAGTCCATGCACGTAAAATTGTGACTCAAGGAACCAAAGAAGAAAGCAGACTGACGGTTACCACAGAGGGGTAAAGTTACAAACTGTTAAGCTCTTTCCTGTAGTTAAGGGTACTGGGTTTGACTCACTCCACATTCATTTGCCTACTGTGTGACTCTGAGCAAGTCACTACAGTGTTCCTGGGTCACTGAAAAAAAGGGGTGCTTGTGTCCAGCAGGCTTACCCCATTAACAAATGTATAAAATAAAAAGTGGAAATGTATTCCATGTAGAGCAACATGGACTTGACAGTGGCCTGTGTAGCATGTAGTCTTGTGTGTGGTTTTACATTACAAGAATTTCTTGCTTCATTAGTTTCTTGAGATGGAATTTAACTGATTTTAGTGTGCCAGGCTCTTTCTTGGCTTGTATTACCTGCCTTAAGCTGCATAATTTTTTGTTTTAAATCCAGCATTGGCTTCTTCTAACTACAGATTGTCAGAGAGTTGCCAGTTACAATGTACACCCAGGTTGGAACAAATTTCTTCTCTACTCAGGGGTAAGATGTTATTCGTGTTTCACTGTTGCAGTCATCACATTTGGGTTATCTGCCTGCAGGTAGCCTTTAGTCAGCCTGAATACCAGAGTCTTGGGATTCCTCTGTCAGATGCTGTCGCTTCTTCCATGACATCAGGTCGTCAGCGGTGTAAAACATGCAGCCGATGCCATTACATCAGCTTTTCTTGCCATGCAGTGTCCGAAGCAGAAGCAGTTCGCAAGCGCCGGTCGGCCGCCTTCTGAAATTTTCATTTTTCGAGTTTCAGACCTGAAGTCTTCTAAAAGATGAGTACCCCGTTGGGGATCGATTTTTTTTTTTTTTTTTTTTTTTTTTTTTTTTTTTTTTGCTTTAACCAATGTCAGAAAAAGTTAACCATTGTCTTGCCTGTGGAAAGCAAATACCTCACAGAGATTTTCATTCTTACTGCGTCATCTGTTTAGGACCAGACCACAGCGTTCCTCGCTGTCTGTTTTGTGCTTTGTTTATTGTCCGAACTATTTGTCATCAGGCTGTGTTTGTCATTAAATTCTTTCACTGTCGTTCTCTGTATTCTGAAATGGCTTTGATAAGCCATCCGAATACCGATCCGCCAAAAAAAATAAGGATAAAGACAGAGACAGTCCACATAGGCCGGTACTCAGTGAGGCGCCTTCGCAGCCCGTGATACTCACTTCTACCGATTCGCAGACCTCTACTGAGACCCATTTGGAGTCCGGTATGCCGCGAAAGGCTTCTTTGACTATGGACCCTGCGGATGTCTCTACCTTGAATGAGTCTGGAGCCGCTGTGCAGGCACCGACTTCTGAGGGTGTATTCAAGCCTTCCGATTGTCATATTAAACTGACAACTTCTTTTCAAACCAAAAATTCCGAATTTCTCAGGCCCAGAGTTCGCACTACACCTAGGAAACTGATGACCAAAGTGCATTCTCAGGCCCACATGCCTCAAAAACAAATGCTTAGAATGTCTGAAGATCTTGTTACTTTAATTAAGCCAGCCTTCCCCCTCAAAAAGACCAAGAACTGATTTTTTTTTCTTTTTTTCTGATTCTTCAGATCATGAGTCTGTTGACTCTGATCCTTCTGATTACCAGGACCTATCCTTATCTACCTATGAGGATTCTTATGCAGAGGATTCCATTCCCTCTGCTTCCCCACCAGAAGATTTTTCCTTTGGTGAAACCCTGCATACCCTTGGAGAACATTTCTGCTGGGAGTGCCAGAACTACTCGCAGTCCATAAAAAGACTCAGGGAAACTTGCTTCAGCACAGGCCTCTAGCTATACCTCCTTTTCTGGAAATTGTAGATGTCTTCTTGGAATCCAGCCTTACCCCTGATACTTTGCCCCCAGCTCCCAGGAAACCTGACTGGTACGGCAGAGTACCTGGCTCCCACAAATTTCTCTTTATAAATCCTACTGTGGATCCAGAGTCTATTTCCCAGGGATCTAAAGGCATTAAGGCTACAACAGCCAAAAACCCTACCCCTTCAGACAGGGACTCTAGAGCTTTAGACAGATGGCATAAGAAGGTATACACCTCTGCTACTCATGCTATCAGGGCTTTAAATTGCCAGTTTCATATGTTAAAATATCAGAAACATATTATGGAACTAATTAAACAGAAAATTATGCTGATTCCTGATTGTGCAGAACATAAGGATTTACAAGAGTTGATGCATTCTGCTAACCAAGTTGGAAAACATACTTTGCAATGTGGTTTTGATGCCTTAGAAGCATCTTGCAGGGCTGCTGTCACTGGGTCTGTTCTTTAGAAGGCATGCTTGGCTTAAGGAACATACTTTGCCAGACCATGTCAAAGCAAAATTACTAGATGCACCATTAAACCAAGAATGTCTTTTTGGCAATAAAGCAGAATTCCTCAAAAGGATGGAGGAAATAGCTAAATCTATGCAAACTACAGGTACAGCAACCTAGTTTCGGTAGGCATTGGCCTTCAAAAACTGGTCTTTTCCAGTCCCTCCTAGACCTTCTTAGTCCAAACCCAGGGGCAGCAGACCATCAAGACTACAGTCTCAGGGTACACACAGATCTAAGCAATGAGTGCTCCCACTTCTAAAACAGGGAGTAGTAACCCGCCATCCTATGGTAAAATCTCACAATGACTTATTTTTAACTCTTCCAAGCCTTGCTCAAGTACTTGCACCTTTTAGTAGGAAAACTTGCCCTGTATGCAAAAAACTGTGAGTACATTACCTAGGACAGATGGGTCTTAAACATTGTTGTTTCCCAGGTATACAGATTCCACTTCCACTCACCGCCAACCCCAAGCGGATGGTCAGACTTCCCCCCAAACCATTGGGCAGAGGCCCAAAAGCAAGTACTTTCTCTTCTCAATATCAAGGCTATTCAACTTGTCCTAGCAGAGCAAAGGGGACAAAGTTTTTATTCCAGACTGTTTCTGGTAGCTAGAAAAGAAAACTCTTGGCGTCCTATCCTGGATCTGTCTATTCTCAAGACCTTTCTGGTGGTTCCAAAATTCAAAATGCTTACTCTCCAGCAGCTGCTTCCTATGCTAACCAAGGACACCTGGCTAGCCACTCTAGACCTAAAAGAAAGTTATCTGAACATCCTCATAAGAGAATCGTGCAGGAAATATCTACGTTTCAGAGCAGGCTCTATGCACTATCCGTTCTCTGCACTTCCCTTTGGCTTATCTACTGCACCCAAGGTATTCACAGAATGCTTAGCTTCAGCCATTGCATATTGCAGACAGAGAAGAATTCAAATTTACCCATACTTGGACGATTGCCTGATTCAGGCGGACAGTCAGGAATTGCTACTACAGCACCTGACATTTGTAAACAGACTTCTAACTTCACTAGACTACACCATCAACGAAAAGAAATCACATCTGTTACCCAGCCAACCGATTGTATTCCTGGGAGCAAGTTGAACACAATTTCCCAGATGGCATTCCTTACTTCAGAAGAACAAATTTATTTGACAAACTACTTCAATCTACTGTCCAGCAAAACCCAGCTATCTGCAAGAAAAATACTGCATGCCCTAAGGTTCATGGCCTCTTGCATTCTACTAATTCCATATGCAAGATTACATATGAGGAAACTTCAGTGGTACTTAAAAGTCTCTGGTGTCAACATTCTCAGGACCTGGAAATAATGATTCCCATCATTCCTTGCCTAAGGACAGAGTTCCTTTGGTGGGCAGAGACCTGCTGCCCAAACCCTAACCGACACATCAGACTATGCATGGAGGTCTCACATGGCAGGACAATGCATTCAAGGCAACTGGAGCCCAATGCAAATGCACCTGCATATTAATCAAAAAGAAATGTTAGCTGTGCAGAATTCTCACAGCCTTTAAAGGCCTTATTTTCCAGGACAACTATTGGTTAAGACGGACAACACCACAGTTGATGACAGATAAACAAGCAGGCAAACCAATTCCTACCCACTCTGCAGATTAGTCATGGCTCTGTGGAACACAGCCTTGAGCAACCAAGTACACCTGCAAGCTCTATTCCTGCCAGGCAAACTAAATTCACTGGCAGACTACATAAGCAGAAATCTAATGGACCCACGAGTGGAATCTGGAACTGAACATATTCAAGCTTCTGAGGCAGAGGTGGGGGACACCAAAGGTGGAACTCTTTGCTTCCCCTCAGAACTATCAATTGAGCAAGTATTGCTCCAGAACTCCCCACAGCCAAGCTTGTCCTTTACATGGGAAAATCACTCAATCTATGCCTTCCCCCTCTGCCCCTCCTCTCGAAGGTTCTACTAAAGATCAAAATGGACAATCCTGATTGCACCAGACTGGCCACGCCAGCACTGGTATCCTCTTTTGTGCAGTCTGACAGTAGTGTCAGCATGGCACCTGTCTCAGACCCCTTCCCTGCTGTCCCAGCAGGAGGGCCAGATTTTGCATCCTCAGCTACAGACTCTGAACCTAGTAGCCTGGCTAATCCCCTGAACTCATCACCAGCAACCCTCAGTAAAGAGGTGCTGGATGTCATCCTTGAGGCAAGGAGGCCTAGTACTAGAAAATCCTATTCGGAAAAGTGGAAAAGATACTGTGCTTGGAGCCAGCTTCAGGGAATGGACACAGCTGTGCCCAGCTTACCTCATATACTAGATTACTTAACAGAAATGCTCCACAAAGGCCTATCCTTCTTCTCTTCAATTAAGATTCATGCCTCTGCCATCTCAGCTCATTATAATGCTGAGCCACCCCTCTTCTCTCATCCTCTGGTCAAACAGTTCCTGAGAGGAGCCAAAAATTTAAGACCCCCCCCCCCAGGAGAGCTCCCACTCCAGCATGGGGCCTTAACTTTGTATTGGAAAAGCTCACTCTTCCTCCCTTTTATTCCTCTCCTTGGAAAACAGCTTTACTTCTAGCCATCACTTCAGCAAGGAGAGTCTTGGAACCCTTCATTATCTTCCAGGTGGACAGGGTTTCCCTCAGGACTAACCCATCATTTATGCCCAAGGTGGTATCCAGTGTGGCTTTAAACCAATCCATTAATTTGCCAACTTTTTTCCCTAATCCTCAGGATATAGGGGAAAGGATCCTGCACTCCCTGGACGTACACAGCCAGCTTAGGTTCTATCTGGACAGGACTAAGCCTTTCAGGAAAACTGACCAGCTGCTAGTCAGCTTTGCTGCAGGGGCAGAGGGCAAGGCCATTTCAATGCAAACCATTTCTAAATGGATAGCACACTGCATCCATTTCTGCTACAAACACCATGGGAAACCTACCCCACAGGGGATCAGAACACATTCCACTAGGGCTACATCTACCTCTACAGCCTTTCTCAGGGGAGTCCCTACCAGGGACATCCTGGAAGCTGCAACCTGGAGCTCTGTACACACTTTCACCAAGCATTACCACTTGCCTATCTTTTCTAAATCCAGTGCTGGATTTGTCACAACAGTCTTACAGGGCCTGCTTGCCAGCCCTAATGCTTATTGACTGCCGCGTGAGCTTTTCCAATGCAAAGTTAGGTCCCATGCTGGAATGTGTACACTTACCTTAAATGTAGATGTTAGAGTGTATTCACTGTTGCAGTCATGGTTACCCTACCCTCCCTCCAGCCCCCTGACTTCTCTTTACTATCTATCCTTTTTGTTTGCCATGCCTTATGTCTTTGGTATTTGCTTTTTGCTGGGGGTGTTCCACACCATGTAATTGCTTCCTATTTAGGGGGCTCCTGACATCTGGGGCAAGAAAAACTGATGTAATGGCATCGGCTGCATGTTTTATATGCCTGACGACCTGACGTCCTGGAAGAAGCGACAGCATTCAATGCAGAAATCCCAAGACTCTGGTATTCAGGCCGACTGAGGGCTACCTGCAGGCAGATAACCCAAATGTGATGACTGCAACTGTGAATACACTCTAACATCTACATTTATGGTAAGTGTACACAACTGTATTTAAGCTCTTCAGTGCTATCTTACCTCATACAGGCTTCCCCACTGCGATTGCCCCAATTTTGAGGCACATCCAGGTTCACACTATCTTTGACAAATCTGTCTGCTGTTGTGACACTGGGCCACCTGACACTGTACCAGTAGTACTGAATCCGTCCTCACCCCCCCCCCCCAATATTGAAGTTCCTAACATCAGCTCGTTGACATCAAAACACATCAGTTCTTGCAGTGTTTGGTATACCCATCATTAGCTATTAGCTCCTCCATTCATCAGCAGCCTGTGCTCTATCAAATTCATTGTGTGGTGCTATTCAGTTCTGTGCTGTCCTAGTATTTATTGAATCTTCCTGCTCAGGTTTCCTTTGACATTCACAATATGGTGTCTCAAGGGTTATGTATGGTCTTCAAGCACTGGGCTTCTCAAGGGTGAATTATTTAGCCTTATTTCTGTAGTGATGTACTGTTCTTGCTCAAAGGTCCCTTGGCCTCAGACTGTGATTGAGAAGGAAGAGCAAGATAGATAGGCCAGTTTCCCCTAGATTGTATGGGGAGTCTAATTTTTAAGAACTTAAATACAAACACTAATGTGGATATTAGAGCCTCCTATCTATCTTTTTGCATCTCCCACCCCCTTCCAGAGAGGCTATAAAATTTGGAGTGATCCTTAGGGCCATGAGGGAGCAGGAAGGATAGCAGGTGCTTGTCTGCCAGAGCAACAAGGTTGTAGAGCACTAGAGCAGGCTGATGTGTTCCTACCGCCAGTGTTGATACATTTAAGGATCCTGTTACTTTGAATTTTATAATCCAGACAACATAGCCTCCATCTTTTAATAAAATATTTTGTGTGTTCAAGGAATGTGCCATATGAGAGAGTGTCTCACTTTGATCAGGCAGTAGCATTGGTAGCATTGAAGCATAACTCCCATCTCTCAGATTTGGGTAGTTCACCTTTTGGACAGAGACTGTCATGGACCAGTTTTGGAAGTTGTTGTTCATGCTGTTTTCCCTTTCAGTGGGGGGAGGGGTGAATTATCAGGCTCCTCTGCTGTAATTTGAGAGGCATTTGTTGAGCAATGCTTCTGAAAGTGTAAACTCTATACCTGACTCTGAGGAGAAATTATGTCTCGACACAGTTTGGCTGTGGTTTCTACCATAAACTCAATGATGTTCATTGCATCCAGTGATGTATTGGATACAGAAATCTGTTCTGCCATATTATGTGTAGTTATTTGCTAATGTTGTTGGCTTCATTTACACCCTCAGCTTCATTTAACATCCTTTGAAGAGGTTGTCAAGACCACTTTTTTTCCATCAAGAGATTGTTGCTGTTCAAACTTAAGCATTACTATCAGTTAAAGATAATGTGATAGACTTGTTGCCACTATTGTAGACCGTAGTCATGTCCACAAACATAGCTGCAGGCTTAGCAGCAACGACCTCCAGAAGAAGCAGAGCGCTACCTGTAGATTTTGAAAATGGGATGCTCTGTGCTTTCACGGATGCAGAGGGGCCCGTATCCTGTGCCTAGCTCTGACTCCCTTCACAATTCCCTCCAATTTGAGGAGGTCAGAATCTCCTTTCACTCTGCAGCTTGCTCTTTCACCTACAGCGATTATTGGTAAAGGAGATTATGACAGGTGTACCTTGAATTTCTTTTTCCCTATTGTAAACCTCTCCTTTATTCCTGACTGTCCTTTCATTCAGAAGACAGAAGCTTGCTAGGTAGTGTAATATGTCTTTCAGTTGAGCCATTGAGATGGTTTTAGGTGACATACTGCAACCATATGGTATTCTAGGTTCTGTTTAGATACAAAGAGGTCATGGGATCCAAGACCACTTCTGCATCTTGTCTATCTAAATTGTTTCCTTGTCTAGTTGAATTTTGATACGTTATCCTGTCAGTATTGTCAGTCTACATCAAGGGAGACATAATGCAAGTGTTGGACCACCAAGAAACCTGCTTTATCTCAGAATGAGGAGGAAGGAATGGAATATTCTTGCATTCCAAGTAGGAGCCAGTCGCACTGTATTTTGCATTCTGCACTTTAGCTTCTCCTCACCATCAAATGACAGTCCTCCGATTTATCTTCAGACAGTCCCTCCTACAGGAGTTGCCAGCAGTGTGACGAAGTTTCATTTTAATGTATTGGCATTGAGGATGGTTTTTCTGATTTTATACCGCTTTGCCTTTCTAGAGGGACAAATGTCTGTGTCTTCAGACAACTTGCCCATAGCATAAAACATTAAAAACTTTGGGAGTGACAGGCTCCTGATAGTGGGGTCAGCTATTTGCAAGTTTCTCTTTCTGCTGTTGACTAGTATTCTTGAAGATTTGAATTCCTTGGCAGATAGTTTATTCTGGCTTTGTTGCTTCCATAGAAGTAGTTTCTTGCCTATCATTTGTGTAAATTTCTATTCAGAAAGCGAGAGCATGTTGTGTGTAATTTGAATTCCCTGGCAGATAAGTTTATTCTGGCTTTGTTGCTTCTATAGAAGTAGTTTCTTGCCTGTCATTTGTGTAAATTTGTATTCAGAAAGAGAGCTCACGTTGTGTGCACTGTTTGCTTTTCCTATTAGTTTTCTTTCCTTCCTTCCAAGGATGGCTCATTCCATGATGCCTTGTCAACTACCTGACTTGAAGGTCTGTGTATGTTAACCCAGGTAACTTTGATTACATTTTGTTTTCACTGAGGGATCAAGGAGAAATTAACAGTGAATCTGATACCTTCTCATTAGACTGGATAGCTGTAAATTGCATTTTTTAATCCAGAAATGTGTTTGCATGTACATTCTTCTGCCTGCATCAGATAAGGTGCTGCCGAGGCATCTGGATCTAGATAAGAAGAGCCCAGCTTCAACTTCAACTTTGACTTTGTTTGTAGGTTGGTACTAGATCGGCCCTAGGGCATATACAAGCCTAGCCATAACAATTTCCTGTCTGTTTCGTCGCACAATATTTACTTCCCTGGACCCCTGTCTAGCAGGGTGACTGACGTGATCCGCGGGGTGAATTTCCTATCTCTCATCCAATCGTCAAGGTTCATTTTGAAGAGGGCCAAAGAGCCACTCTGCTTGACCTGTATGGGCAGTCTGTTCCAGAGACTGGGGAGTCTGTGGGTCAGGAACCTATCCCTCCAGCATGTTTTGTTCATTGTGATGACAAAGTTTAGATCCCTGGAGAATGTGGCTCTGTGGGATTGGGATTTCTTTAAATGAAGTATGTCCAATAGCTCTGGGTTTGACATGGCCTTGTATGTTAAGCAGAGATCGCATCTGACTAGACGATATGCGACAGAGTATAGCGGGAGTTTTTTTAGACCGTCAGTATAGGGCGTCTGGTTTAGGCCTGTGATTCTTTTAGTGAGGTATTTCTGCGGCCTTTCCAGTTGTTGCAGATGTCTTCAGAGGTTACCAAACGGGGCATTGTATTCTATAATGGGTCTAATGAGGGATGAGTACAGTGGGACAGTGACCTCCTTTTTTTCCTGGATGAAAAGCCCTTAGTGATGAGGTGTGCCACTTAGGAGTTCCTGACTGTTGTGGCGATGTGGTTATCGAAGGTGAGATCACTGTTCACCTGTGTCCCTAAATCTCTTATCACACTTTCGGTGTTTAGTGTACTGCCACCTATGTGGTAATTCACGGGTACATGTTTTTTCCCCAAAGGGGATAACTGTACATTTCTTGGCATTGAGCCCATGGCTCTGGCACCAAGCATCTGTTTCTGTAAGGCCCTTTTGTAGAATATCCACATCATTTGGGGATTCAGTAATGGCTCCCAGTTTGTAGTCATCTGCAAACATTGTTAGACAGAGTCCCTTAGTGTTGGCCTGTACTTCAGTGAACTAGATGCCAAACAAGAGCGGTCCGAGGACTGAACCCCGAGGTATTCCACTTGTCACTTCTCTGGAGCTGGAATTGGAGTCAGCTACTTTTACAGTTTGGGTTCTGTCAGTAAGCCAGTTGGCAACCCATCGAGTGACGTAGGGATTAATGCCCAGCTTAGTAAGTTTATCTATGATTCCAGAGTGGGGGATGGTGTCAAAGGCTTTGGCGAGGTCCATATAGGCTGTGTGGACCACCTTACCTTCGTCCATAGCTCTGGAGACTGATTCGAAGAAGTCAGTCAGGTTCAGGAGACAAGATTGGCCCTTCACAAACCCAAACTGGGTGGGGTCCATTGTTTGATGGTTGTCAATGTCTTTGTTTATAAGTTCCATGACCTTGCAGATCAGGCTCGTCGGACTGATGGGGCAGTAGTTCCCAGGATCCAAGGTGGATCCCCCCTTGTGGAGTGGGATAACTGTAGCTGTGCGCCACTCAGTGGGCATGAAGCCTGAGGTGAAGCTATGATTAAACATGACACTTAGATGAGGTGCCAGTTCATTTTGTAGTTCATATAGTACACAGCCCGGGATGTCATCTGGTCCCATGGATGCTGTATTCTTAGCTTTGGAGAGTGTGTTCTTTACCTGTGTGGCCGTTATTACTGGAATTTGGCAATCTTTCGTTTATTGAGATGGGCCCTTTAGGGGGTGAGAGGGGGGTGAAGTTGGCATTGAATCGGTGAGAGGGGGTGAAGTTGGCACTGAATCGATCTGCCAAGATATTGGCAATATCCTTTGGATCAGTATATTTAATGCCATTCTGTTGTAGTTCAGAGCAGATCTGAGCATTGCCATTTAGATTCTTGACATAGAATGCCTTGTAGTGTCTTTAGAATCTTTGGTAATTTTATTTTTGTAACCAGTTTTGGAGGATTTTTTGAGGGATCCCAGCTTCTTACTGAGAATGGTTAGGAAGTTTTTTGCATCCTGAGATTTTCCTCTTTTCTGCAATAGTTTCTTCCTTTTGTTGTAAAGTTTGTTTATATCAGGGGACCACCAGATTGGCTTCCTTTTTTTGTAGGTGAACGTCTTGGTTCTATTTGTGATGGCAAGATCCATGCAATAGTGGATGTGCTCATACAGTGCATTAGTGTAGGATTCAGCAGTTGAACTTTCATTTCCCGTCTGTATGGGTGTCCTGAAGTTTGTCGCTTCTGACTGGAGTAGCATGAAGTTGGCTTTGGAGAAGTTTTTTTATGCAGGTTTCCTTACTGGGGGGTGGGGGAGGGATGTGGATGTCGGGGATAATTAGCTTATGGTCAGACCTGACCAATGAGGGGGTGACCAGAGGTGTGGAGCATCAATTTCACATGTTGGTAATGACCAGGTCTAGGATATTGGAGCCCCTGGTGGGACTATGGATTAGTTGATCCAGGACATTGGAATTTATGAATTCCAAGAACTGTTGGGCAAAGGTGTTACACGAGTAGTTTTCCGAGTTAATGGTAGGGTATTTTAAATCGCCCAGTATTAGTGTGTTTTGTTGTATCTTAATATTTTCCAGTATGTTTAGAAAGGTGTAGTGAGAATCTTGGGGCATGGTGGGGGATCTGTAGCAAGCTACAATTTGGATTGCAGTTGTAATATTAGTTGCACCTGGAGAATTTCAGATGCATTGTGTTGGGCAACTAGCCTGGTGGTGTGAATATCCTTGGTGAATATGGACACTCCTCCACCTTTAGTATTTCGGTCCTGGTTTGGTGTCCGAAATGTGTGGTAAGAGTTGTAGCCTGGTATTGCAGGGGTGCTCTCTGGATCTTGAACCATGTCTCAGTTACTGCACAGATATCAATGTTCTCCATTTTTAGGAGTGCCTCGAGAGAGTGCATTTTAAGGTTTAGACTTCTAGCATTGAGTAGCATTACCTTCAGATTTTGCATGCTTGTACCTATTACGGTGGTGGTTTTGTCCTTTGAACTTTGCTTAAAATGGCACTATAGGGGTGTCATTGTGGTCTGTCGATCATGTCGTCCCAGGCAGACAGATACTGGATCCCCTTTGAATGACACCAGAAGCTTAGCCAATTGTTGAAATCAATCATTTTGTCCTTATACTGTGTTATCATTCTGGGCGAAGGCAGGATGCTACTCGGGGCTAGGGTTATACCTGCCTGGGCCACCTTATCCAAGAGTTCTTCCATGTCTCTTTCCATGTAGTTCAGGGAGGTACGTCTCAAGTCATTCACTCCAACAAGGACAGTAACAGAGTGATATTTGTACTTGTTAAGTGACTTGAGTGCATGCGTTACGTGGCGGATCCTGGCACCCGACAGGCAGCTACCTGTAATTTTCTCCTTGTTCAGCCCGGTGATTTGGACATCAGAGTGCCTGACTATAGAGTCACCTATGACTAAAGTGTTGGGTATGTTGTCTTGCCTTAAGGGGCTGTTGTTGGGTGGCACACTGGTGTTTTGAGCTATGTGATACTTTGGTTGTGATTGTTTGCCTTTCAGCTTCGGAGGTCCTTGTTGCTTGGGCAGGTTACTTTTAAGGCATATTTGGGTTTAGTGTTGCTATGTGAGGGTGTTGGTGGTGTGGGTTTAGAAGGGCTGTGTGTTGCTTGAGGTGTAGTGCGGGTGTTAACCTTCTCTTCTTGACTGTCTAGTATAATCTTGGGCTGAGAGAGCTTTGCTTCCAGTATGGTGATGTAAGTGCATCTCTCGTAGGTTGTAGTGTTGGGTGGTAGGAGGAGAGGGTTGTCTGTGTACATGAGACAATTGCTGCTTTGCCCCAGTATGCTCAGATTCACCAGGTGTACAGGAGAAATCACCGGAAGCTGATCCTTGGACATGCCTGCTTTGGTGCTTTTTTTTGTAAAGTACAAGAGCTGTTTTCCCTTTTCTTAGCAAGGTACTTTGCAATTATAGGCTGTTTAGTGCCTATGATTAATTTCTCCGTATTAACAAGGAGAGATGAGTGCTTGTATCAGTTTAAGGTTTGCTAGTGCTTTCCAGCAGGTTTTAGAGCAAGTGCTAGTCAGAGGGATGCTTTAAGGTAAAAAGAAAAAAGAAACTGTTGTAGAAAAGAGGAAAATCCCAGGATGTAAAAACCTCCCTTACCAGCCTCCGTAAGAAGCTGAGATCCCTCATAAAATCCTCCAAAGCTAGTTACGAAAATAAAATTGCCAAAGATTCCAGAGACAACCACAAGGCATTTATGTCAAGAATCTAAATGGCATTGCTCAGATATGCTCTGAGCTGCAACAGAATGGCGTTAAATATACTGATCCCAAGGATATTGGTAATATCCTGGCAGATCGATTTAGTGCCAACGTCACCCCCCTCCTCACCCACTAAAGGGCCCATCTCAATACCAAAAGATTGCCAAATTCCGGTAATCATGGCCACACGGGTAGAAACCGTACTCTCCAAAGCTAAGAATACAGCATCCATGGGACCAGATGACATCCCGGGCTGTGTATTACATGAACTACAAAATGAACTGACACCTCACCCAAGTGTCATGTTTAATCATAGCCTCACCTCAATGTGCCCACTGAGTGGCGCACAGCTACAGTTATCCCACTCCACAAGGGGGATCCACCTTGGATCCCGGGAACTACCGTCCCATTAGTCTGACGAGCCTGATCTGCAGGGGCATGGAACGCATTGTCATGGAACTTATAAACAGACATTGGCAACCTTAAAAAAAAAAGCACTGGACCCCACCCAGTTTGGGTTCGTGAAGGGCCGATCATGTCTCCTGAACCTGATTGATTTCTTCGAATCTGTCTCCAGAGCTGTGGATGAGGGTAAGGCAGTCCACACAGCCTATCTGGATGTCACCAAGGCCTTCCACACCATCCCCCACTCTGGAATCCTAGATAAACTTACAAAGCTGGGCATAAATCCCTACATCACTCGATGGGTTGCCAAATGGCTTACTGACAGAACCCGGACTGTAAAAGTAGACAACTGCAAATCCAGCTCCAGACAAGTGACAAGCAGAGTACTTCAGAGTTCAGTCCTGGGACTGCTCTTGTTTGGCATCTACTTCTCTGAAGTACAGGCCAACAATGAGGGACCCTGGCTAACAAAGTTCGCAGATGACTGCAAACTGGGAGCCATTATTGAATCCCCAAATCATGTGGATATTCTACAAAAGGGCCTTACAGAAACAGATGCTTGGTGCCAGAGCCATGGGCTCAAGCTTATTGCCAAGAAATGTATAGTTATCCCCTTTGGGGAAAAAACATGTACCCATGAATTACCACATAGGTGGCAGTACACTAAACACCGAAAGTGTGATGAGAGACTTGGGGACATAGGTGGACAGTGGTCTCACCTTCGTTAACCACATTGCCACAACAGTCAGAAATCCTGTGTGGCACACTTCATCACTAAGGGCTTTTGATCCAGAAAAAAAAGGTCATTGTCCCACTGTTCTCATCCCTCATTAGACCCATCGTAGAGTGCAACACCCCATTTGGTATGTACCTCACAAGACATCTGCAACAGCTGGAAAGGCCGCAGAAATACCTCATTAAAAGAATCACAGGCCTAAAGCAGATGCCCTATGCTGATCATCTAAGAAAAACTCCAGCTATACTCTGTGACTATACTCTGTGGCATATTGTCTACTCAGAGGCGATCTCTGCTTAACATACAAGGCCATGTCGAACCCTGAGCTGTTGGACATGCTCCACTTAAAGAAATCCCAATTCCTCAAAGCCACACGCTCCAAGGATCTAAATATTGTCATCACGATGAACAGAACATACCGGAGGGATAGGTTCCTGACCCAGAGACTCCCCAGACTCTGGAATAGACTGCCCATACATGTTAAGCAGAGTGCTTCCTTGTCCCTCTTCAAAATGAACCTTGACAATTGGTTGGGAGATGGGAAATTCTCCCCAGGGATCACGTCAGCCGCCCTGCTTGACAGGGGTCCAGGGAAGTAAGTATTGTGGGAAGAAATATCCAGGGAGTTATGGCTAGGCTTGTATAAGCCCTAGGGTCGATAGCTTAGTACCAACCTATGAAAAAAAAATGTTTTTCCTAAACACTGCAGTGTGCACTAGAGGAGTTAGATGTGAAAGTAGGTAACTTAAGGTTTATTTGTTTGTGTAGCAGAGTCTGGGTGAGCCTTTCTAGTAAAGATCTGAAATGTTTTATTTTACCCCTTAAATAGACGGTTTAGTTCCTAGCTCCACCCCCTCAGTTCAGAGATGAGTAACCTTAACTGACCCGTGCTATCTTATGTGTGAGTCCTTAATTGATCTGTTCTGATTTCTGCCATTTTTGGCATGTTTATTTTCTACGCACTTAAACATGCATCAAGATGAAGCAGTAAGTATAGTACACATTGAGGTGAAAATATGTTTTCAATTATTGTTATCACTAGTATAAGTACATAGTTGAAATCCTTAATTTATAAAATAAGTATATAAAATTCAAATGAAGAATAAGACAACAGTAAAATGCAGCAGACTAAGCTTGCCCTTTATTAAATATAGCCTAGTAAGTAGCCTGTTAGAAGCACATATAGAATGTTTCATATCACCAAATTCAATCCTTTTAGATGCAGATTCCAAAGTCCATTGCTCCAGATGGAAATATTCTTTTTCTGAAAATTGTATATGGCAGTTAAGATGATAAAGATATTCCACACACAAAGTCAGTATCTCAGGAGGGATGATCTTGACAACTCACCAAGTCTAGTACCTTGAGCGCAGAAGTAAAGAAACCTGACTACATACATGCAACGAGTCTGTTGAAGACGATTACTGACATGACAAAATGAATTGTAGTAAACTGTAGGAAGCGTAAAAATAAAGCAAACAGTAATGGACTGTAAAATTTGAAGAATGCCTAAACTGTAGGAAGCGTAAAAATATAGCAAACAGTAATGGACTGTAAAATTTGAAGAATGCCTTTGGAGAAGCAAAACATAAGTGCAAGTTCATCTTTTCTGAACCCCAATCCATAAGAATGTATACAGGTCAGCATGAGCTCTTTTAAGGGAATGTTTGTGCTGTGTAGCAGACTGCAGCATATTGCAGCAAAATGAAGTCAAGTGCCACTCCCACTTTTGTGCTCCCAACAAACTCGTAGTTTACATGCTTCCCAGTTTCATAGCTTTAAAAAAAAAATCGGGAGTCAAACATTGGGATATCACAGAAAGCTGCCCAAATAACTGTCCCTAGGAAGCCATCCAGCGTCCTCTTTGGACAAACTCTGATAGCTGCATTGTAACTGTTCTTGTTGTCCGAGATGGCTCAAAAGTCTTCTACACAAAAAATATGTATTCCTGTTTACTGTGTTGGGAGGCTTTGTGAGTGTGGGAATAGATCATTGCAACCAGTCTCCATCTCAATGCCAGTCATGTCTTGGAAGAAGCAAACCACCTTTGCAGACTTTTAGCTGACACCACATGAATGAAAGACATCAGGGGAAGCTTCTCTGATGTCTTTGCATCCCCCTGCAAATGCAGCAGCTCATCCCTCTCATGAGATGCTATGCCAGGGTATATGCTCATTTAGAAGTGCCCCACCCCCGATCTCGATTTATCTTTTCCTCATGTTTCCCCATATTACCAGATTTCTGGGTTAAGATTGCAGTGTACAAAGCTAGAGTTGGCTCTCTCTTGGCCACAGCAAGTCTGGTTTCCACTGTTATGCCCTCTGGACAGGCCTCTGTATCTGAAGTTAAGTCTATAGATCAGTATGTGTGTACACCTTTAAGAAGCTTCTCAGTCAGTAAGCACATGGCTGTATCCTCTGAACAAATGCGTGATTCGAGTGCCATTAGAGTGAACAACCAGAGTATAAGTTGAAAGTATGTAGTCAGTTAGGTAGCTCATTTAAGTTCAGTGTTCCTGCTATCCATCCTGATGTATTTGTATTCAGTGAACTACTTAAAGAAGATGTTGAGGCTTGGATGTAACAAAAATTTAAAAGGGCAATACAAACTGTGATGTCTATGACAAAAATGTTAAATAAATACATGTTAATAGATATAAAAAAAATATAGGAAATATATAAAAAAGATAATCCACTTCACAATTTTTAAAAGAGCAATGAATAAATATATAAATATATAAATAAATAATTTTTGTTACTTGGGGGGAGTGGCTACTATCTTGTGAAGCACAAAGGGAGTCTTTAAAATGTGTTCTGTGTTTGATTTTAATTTGTCTGATGAAGTTCTTTTGTTGAGGACAAAAGCGCTTACCAGCTTTCTATTGTCTTACAATAAACTTTTTTGCTTTACTTTGTGGACTACCAGCATTTTCTACAGCATCAATATACCAGTGGTTGTATTGTGGAGTATTTGGTTTGCACACGTCTGCAGTTTGGTTAGTAGTTTCTTTCTGTCTTTTGGTGCTTACTGTTTGACATAGCAGATGTAGAAGATACCATCAACTCCAACGAACGTTCTGTTAAAAGTACTGATTTCAGTACTTTACAACGTGCTGTAGCAGATTTAACTAATATTGTTTTGTCTCTTTCTCACAAAGTGGATTCCCTGACTGCCAAGCCCCCAAATGAGGTAAAAAGCTCTGCAACTACGTTGGAAGGAGGAGAAAGGCATCTTCCAACCCGCAGAGCTCCTTGAACCATCTTTCTAGCTTAAAAACTTGTACTGCTGGTGCATCTGGTCTTAGCAACGTTAATGTGTCTTCTACTTTTGTGCCTAATTTAGCTACGAGTCCCACAAGCTCTATTCCTTGTGGGTAACGAACTGCTGACATTTTTTCTGGTACACAAGACTTGAATACAGTACCACAGTTAAAAGACTGGATTTCTGCCACTATTTCCCTACAAAATGGACGAGTAAACCAAAATGAGACTGGTAATAAAAGCTTACATTTACTTTTAGAAGAGTTTAAATATTAATGTTATGTGATCCTATCTCGCCTACATTCTGAATGATGGGTTCGGAGCCGATCCCTCGGCTCCGACTCGGCACGCTTATGCCAAAGAGCGAAGTCTCTAATTGGCTGAGCTTACTATATCCCAGGATGCACCACCATCAGTCCCCCAGATCTCGTTTGCCGCTTAACTGCAAGGACGTGGTCTCGAGCTGGCTGGGCTGAGTAGCTTTTATTAACTACTTTTTCTGTCAGTTTTTGTGCTTGTATTTCACAAAAGCCGTTTTAACGGCTATTGCTGCCTTTTGCTGCCTGTTGTGTACGATTGAGTAGTGGAATTTCTTGTGGGTGATTGAGTAGAGTTTGTTTCCCCCCCCCTTCAATCCAGGGCCTTTTCGGTCAAACTGTATAACTGAACTTTTTAGTGTTTTAAAGTTCCCGGTTATTACACCCAAGGTTGTGTTTTACACTGTTTCTGTAAGCCTTTGGTTTTTTGTTATAAGCGATTCTACAGTTGTTAAATTTCCTGTCAGAAATTGTTTAACATCATGTCTCAAGCCCCTAGGCCTTCGGTTTTAAAAAAATGTACAAAATGTGCTTTTAAGATGTCTGTTACTGATGACCATCTACTTTGTGTTTATTGTTTAGGGGCAAAGCACTTGCAGGAGTCATGCAGCGTATGTCACGCTTTTTCCTCTAGGGTCCTCCAGGAGAGGAAAAATAAATTAATTCTTAAAGGGTTGATTAAACCTTCTTTTGAAGAAGCCTTGTCTTCCTCCGACTCCTGCCAAAAGAAAAGGGCTTCGCTCCGACCAGTCCGTCGGATCCGACTGCCAAGAGACCTAGGCAGGCCTCTCCTTCGGCTCCAAAGACTTGGAGCCGAGGTCGAACGGTCTGCCTCGATGCCTCCAGTATCGACTCCTTGGGCTTCGGAGCCGATGGCTGGGGCATCGAGGCGGGTCACCCGCCGGCTCCACTGCTCTCGGAGCCGACAAGGGTCGCCCGCTCAGACACTTCCTCCTCGGCGCGAAGTCTACCTCGGCACCGATGGAATCTGGTGTGTGTTTCCTCGGCGCCGATTCTCATCGAGTCGCCTGAGCCGGGTCCCCTAGTCCCTTGGGGCCGAGGGAGAGGTCTTCGAACCCGCTCTGTTTCCTCTCGGTCTTCGAGAATGTCGGATTCTGATATAGACAGGGTGCTCCAAAGACTTTTCCAGTCCCCAGTCTTCCAAAATTTGTTTCGGCTCCGACCCAGTTGGCTTCGGAGCCGATGGCCATGACCCACCCCATTGCTATTCCTCCTCCGACTGCTTCGCCCGCGGAGCAGGTGCTGGAGCCGGTGGAGATCTCAGGGTCGGCTCCGACCCTTACTCCAACCCGGCCTCGGGTCTGAGTTTGGTACGCTGGACTTCTTCGGCTGGACCCGAGGGTGATGTTTGGGACCGATGCTGGTTCCGAGCCTCCTCTCGGTAAGCTTCGCTGCGGACTTCCGTCTACTGTCATGGCCCGGAGACTGGACGCTCCCAGGATTCTGGAGGTCCGGCTTTCAGAGCCATGAGGAGTGCCTTGGCCAAATCCTCTTCGCCATCTCTCCGGTTTTACCAGCACCTTCCCTGGGCGTGGAGACTGGGTCTTTGGCAGTTCCCTGTCCGTAGCCAGCGGAGCCCGAGGCCTGAGGTTACCCCAGTGGGGTTCCTCTTCCTGAGGGTTCTTCGAGTCATCTCCAGAGGAACCCCCAAGGAAGAGATCGCAAGAGGAAGCACGTGGACTCCCGAGTCTATCACATCGACACGGATATGGATGATGCAGAGGGGTCCCTAAGTCGTCCTCGGATGATGTCTCCTTTGCAGACATCTTAGAGATCCTCAAACAACGAGGCGGCTGGATGTCCAAACCCCTCTGCGGACGAATCAGTGCTCCTCAAGGCCTTTGGGGCTCAGCCCTCCGCCTCCTGGGTATCTCCGCCCTTGACGAGCTTCTGGATTTAGTTTGTCGGGCGTGGAACACCCGGATACTGTGGAACCAGTCCCTTCTCGTCCAAATAAATTCTTATCTGCTCCCCCTGAGAAGGAGTTCCTTACTAAAGGCGTGGCTGTAGATGCCATGGTGGTGGCATCTGCTACACAGCAGGACGTGGCAGAGGCTTCAACGTCCATCCATCCTCCTAATAAGGAGTCTAGGAGTATGGATAGGTACGGAAGCGCACCCTGACTTCAGCGGCCTTTACCTTAAGGTCTCTGAATTATTTGGCACATTTTACCAGGCTTCAGAGGGATCTGGTCAAGGAGTTGTCAGACTCCTCTCGGGTAACCTACCTGAGCAGCTAGCCCAGTCCGTTAGCTCTCAGTTGGCTATCCTTACGTCAATTGCTAACTCGTCCATGAGGCTCATATCCTATGCGCCGAAGGGCGGTAGAGCGGCAGGCACAGGCGTGGCTCACGTGACAGGCCTGGCTCCGCTTGTGTCAGTTCATGGAGGCCTTCAAGTCTTCCTTCGCCGACGCTCCCTTTGATGGGTCCTCATTGTTTGGACCCAAGGTGAAAGACACCCTTACCCGCTGTGAGCAAGAGGGAAAACGTTATCTGCCGAGGGGCCCGTTATTCCACTCCCTTCGGCCTTACCCCAAGGCCAAAGGAGGGGAAAATGTGGTTCAAAATCTCGCAAGTTTTTCTCCCAACAGCAGGAAGATTCCCGTCCAGAGGCAGAGGGCGGGAAATTTTTCAGGAGACGCCGTCCCAGAGGCGGCAGAGGGCCCCGCAATTCTGGAGACCGCGAGTCCTTTCGTGGCTCTTCAGCCTCCCACACGACATGAGGGATTGCCCGGCTGTGCTGCTCGAGCCAGTCGGGTGTCGTTTCGCCAAGCACCTAAAAGCCTGGGAGTCAATCACTCAGGACAGATGGGTGCTTCGGATAATTGCCGGAGGTTACATCATCCCATTCAATTGCTCACCCCCTCCGTCCAAGAGAATCCCGGACCCACCACCCAGTCAAAGGGAAATAGCAGCCGCAGAAGCTTCAAAGCTGCTACAAAAAGGAGTCATCCAACTGGTCCCCACAGACCAAATCGGATCAGGAATTTACTCAAGGTTCTTTTTAGTGCCAAAAAAGACAGGGGACCTGAGACCAATATTGGATCTCAGCAGAATGAACCTATCCGTTACGAAATCCAAATTCCGAATGGTCACGTTGCAATCCATTCTCCCGTTGTTGGAGAAGGATGTTTGGATGTGCTCCATAGACCTCAAGGACGCCTATTATCACATACCGATACATCAGGCGTCCAGAAGGTATCTGCGCTTCAGCCTGGGAGCCAGTCATTACCAATTTTGTGCTCTGCCCTTTGGTCTCACCACAGCCCCCAGGGTGTTCACCAAGTGTTTGGCAGTAGTGACGGCTCACCTGAGGAGCCTTGGATTCCAAGTGTTTCCCTATCTCGACGACTGGCTCCTGACTGCCACCACCAGGCATCTACTTATGGACAACCTCAAAGCCACCATCTCCTGGGTGTTTCCCTGGGATTACATTCAATTGGTCAAAGTCTGTCTTGCTGCCCTCTCAGCGCATAAAGTTTATAGGAGCAGAGACAGACTCAAGATTGATGCGTGTCTTTCTTCCTGCCGAAAGGATCCGAACCTTACAGGGCCAAGTTCAAGCTCTGATCTCGAGATCCAAAGCCCCAGCCAGGATGGTCCTACAGGTTCTAGGCTCAATGTCTGCCACGGTACTTTTAGTTCCTCTAGCAAGGTTACACATGAGGATTCTTCAGTGGCTCTTATCAACTCAATGGTCCTTTCAAGATCTTCCCTCAATCATCACATCATGATTACGGAAACATGCAAAGGGACCTGCGCTGGTGGCTTCAGACATCCAACTTGGATCAGGGAAAACCCTTTGTTCTCCCCCCTCCAGTGGTTACCCTGACGACAGATGCCTCCCAGATAGGGTGGGGGGGGGCATTGTCTGGGCAGGCTAGTTCAGGGCTCCTGGCTTCCGGACGCAGCTCTTCTCCACATCAACGTGTTGGAGATGAGGGCTGTACTTCTGTCCCTACAGGCCTTACACAAGTTCCTTCCTCAGGGCATCATCGCCATCCACACAGACAACATGTCGGTGGTTTGGTATCTGAACAAACAAGGAGGGACCAGATCGTATCCCCTTTGCAGAGAGGCCATGAGAGTGTGGGAATGGGCTGTAGCTACCAACCGCTTCTTGGTAGCTACCCACATCCCGGAAAGTCAAATGTATTGGCGGACAAATTAAGCAGGACAATTCTCTCTCCTCACGAATGGTCTCTAAACCGCACAGTAGCAGCCCAGGTTTTCAAGAGATGGGGACCGTGCTGCGACCTATTTGCGACTCCACAAAACACCAAGTGCCAAAGGTTCTTCTCCTTGATTCCACATCAGGAAGTACCGCCATGGATGCTCTAGCACAACCCTGGCCAACAGGGTTGCTTTATGCTTTTCCTCCAATTCCACTCCTTCCCAAAGTCATTCAAAAGCTTCTCAGCTAAGGTCTTCAATGATTCTGATTGCCCCATACTGGCCTCGTCAGATATGGTTTCCTTACCTGAAAAAGCATGCAGTGGACGATCCGTGGACCTTAGACCTGATCCCGGATTTGCTAATCCATCAGTCGGGACATTGGCATCAGTCCCTTCAATCTCTGAAATTGACAGCTTGGCTCCTCCACTTCCGACCTTAGTTAGAAGACACACACTAGACCCGGAAGTTGTTCACATTTTGTCTTCGCCCACAAACCCACCACTAACAAATTGTACCTCAGTAAGTGGAAGAGGTTTGCTATCTGGGCTCAACTCAAGGGCTTAGACCCTATCACTGCTCCGGTCCCAGAGGTTTTGAAATTCTTAACATCCCTATTTAATCAGGGATCTTCTGTCTCAACTATTAAAGTTCAACTAGCTGCTATCTCTAAATTCCATGAATCCACGGATCCTCCTTTGATGAGCAGCAGGCTATGCAAAACATTCATTAAAGGTGCGAGTCTGTTAAGACCACCACTTTTCATCCTGCACCTCCGTGGGATCTTGATTTAGTGCTTGCATTAACATCCCCCTTTGAACCGGCTGCTACATGCGAATTAAAATATCTGTCATGGAAAACGGCATTCTTAGTGGCTATTACCTCCGCAAGAAGAGTCTCAGAGCTTCAAGCCCTGTCTATTAAACCACCATATCTGATTTTCCACAAAGATAGAGTATCACTTAGGCCTAATCCATCCTTTGTCCCAAGGTCTGCTCTAGTTTCTGTCTTCAACAATCTCTAGAACTACCAGTTTTCTTTCCAAAATTCTCTAATGAAGCAGAATACACTCTCCATAAATTGGATGTTCACAGGCAATTACGCTTCTATTTAGACAGGACTCAGCAACTTCGTAAGTCAGACCAGTTGTTTGTGTCCTTCTCAGATAATAAATTGGGCCAAACCATCACAAAAGCTACAATCTCAAAATGGATCAGAGATTGCATAACTCAGGCCTATTCTTCTTCAAATAAGCAACTTGCATCATCTATCAAAGCTCATTCTACCAGAGCTATGGCTACTTCTATAGCTTTTCATTCCAAGCTCGCTATTTCGAAATTTGTGCTCGGCTACTTGGTCCAACCCGCACACTTTCATTTCCCACTACAAATTGGATGTGGCATCTAAAGGACGAGCTTCATTTGGTTCCACGGTACTCAGGAGTGTTTTCCAGTGAGCCACCCAGGATTCAGGTGCTAGGACGCTGTCCCATCATTCAGAATGTAGGCGAGATAGGATCACATAACATCTTTTAGTTATGTACTCACCATAACTTCAGATGTTTGGGATCCATCTCGCCACATTCCTGATACCCACCCTCCTTCCCCCTGCCTTGCAGATCAGAAGAGATAGAACGGTTTTGAGTTCCACTGTTTTTATCTTGTTTCATCTGACGATGTTATATAAGCAGGGTATGCATGTGTGCATGTATGCGGACAAACTAGATCTGGGGGACTGATGGTGGTGCATCCTGGGATATAGTAAGCTCAGCCAATTAGAGACTTCGCTCTTTGGCATAAGCGTGCCGAGTCGGAGCCGAGGGATCGGCTCCGAACCCATCATTCAGAATGTAGGCGAGATGGATCCCAAACATCTGAAGTTATGGTGAGTACATAACTAAAAGTTTATCTAAGATAAAATGTTTGAGGCATTCTACAAAATAAGCATGGTCAAAGAAAAAATTGTACCTAATGGGTTACGAATGTGGAGGTATCCTAGTGGCTTAAAATGTGATTCTGATTTTTTTCTTGAATTCATAGTTTCATAGTTTAGTACTAGGCTATCTGCCCTGGGGCATTTGTAAGCCTAGCCATAGTGATGTGGCTTTCGCCACCTCATGAAATGGTACAAAATTGCACAGAATAGATTTAGAATACTGTGCCGCTGTCTAGTAGTGACACAGTGAAGGCCCCTTGTATAATAGAATTAGTTTACTGTGCCCCTGTCTAGTAGTGACACAGGTGTGACCCCTGGGGTAAACTTACAATCTCCCATCCACTCATCAAGATTTCTCTTGAAGAGAGTCAGTGAGGGGCTCTGCCTAACATGAACTGGGATCTTGTTCCAGAGCATGGGAAGCCTCTGGGTTATGAATCTATCCCTCCAGCATGTCCTATTCATACTTGTGCCGAGGTTTAAGTCTTTAGCTCTCGTGGTTCTGATGGATTTGGATTTTTTGAGTTGGAGCATGTCCATCAGTACCTGATTGGACATGGCCTTGTACGTCAGGCAGAGATCACCTCTGAGCAGGCGGTATGCTACTGAATAGAGCTGGAGTTTCTTTAGTCTGGCAGAATAAGGCATATGTTGGAGACCCTTGATCCTCTTGGTGAGGTACTTTTGTGGTCTCTCCAGCTGTTGCAAATGCTGGGTGAGGTACATACCAAATGGGGCATTGTACTCGATCATAGGTCTGATGAGGGAGGAGTATAGGGGTACAATGACATCCTTGGATCTGGATGTGAATCCCTTCATGATAAGGTGTGCAAGGTAGAATGTTTTTCTAACCACTTTGGCAACGTGGGTGTCAAATGAGAGGTCGCTGTCGACTTGGGTCCCTAGGTCTCCGATTACTTTTTCCGTACTCAGTGGGTTGCTGTCTATGTGATAATTTGTGGGTACTTTGTTTTTCCCAAAGGGGATGACTATACATTTTTTGGCATTTAGTTTAAGGCCATGACTCCGGCACCAGTTGTCCGTTTCTGTGAGGCCTTTTTGTAGGATGTATGTGCCCGCTGGTGTATCGACTATGGCGCCTAGTTTGCAGTCATCTGCGAACTTTGTCAGCCACAACCCTCCCATGTTTGCTTTAACATCTGAGAAATAAATGCCGAACAAAAGGGGTCCCAGGACAGATCCCTGTGGGACACCACTTGTGACTGGCTTTGAGTCTGACATTGCTCCAGCGATTTTAACTTTATGGGTTCTGTCCTTTAGCCAGTTTGCAACCCATCTAGTGACATAAGGGTTTAAGTTTAAGCTGTTGAGCTTATCTATGATGCCTGAGTGGGGTATTGTGTCGAAGGCCTTAGCCAAGTCCGGGTAGGCTGTATGGACTGCTTTGCCCTCATCAATGGCTCTAGTGACTGTTTCGAAAAAGTCAACCAGGTTCAAAAGGCAGGATCTGCCGTTTACAAAGCCGAACTGGGTGGAGTCAAGTGTCTGTAGGTCCCCAATGTCTCATAAACAGAGTTCCATAATGATTCTTTCCATAGCTTTGCAGACCAGGCTGGTTAGGCTTATGGGGCAGTAGTTCCCAGGGTCTGTAGAGGTACCCCCTTTGTGGAGTGGGACCACTGTTGCTGTACGCCAGTGTTCAGCTACATGTAGTAAGGCTAAGGTTAAATAGCATATTTATGTGCAGGTTTAGCTCCTCTTGGAGTTCACGTAGCACCCAACCCGGGATACCGTCCGGTCCCATTGATGCTGTGTTTTTAGCTTTGCTGAGGGCAGCTCTCACTTGGACATCTGAGATGACAGGGAGATTACATTCAGCTGGGATAAGTATTTCTTCTTTTGGGGGTGAGGGTGGGGAGAAATTTGCACTGAACCTGTCAGCCAGAATGTTGGCAATATCTGTGGGTTCAGTGTATTTTTTGTTGTTGTGAACTAACTCTGAGCATATCTGAGGGTTTCCGCCCAGGTTTCTAACATAGCTGAAGAAGGCTTTGTGGTTATCTTTAGTGTCCTTAGCGATTTTTCTCTCAAAGTTGGCCTTGGGTGTTTTTATGAGAGAACGTAGTTTTCTGCTAGTGTTGATCAGAGATGTCTTCCCTTTATGAGATTTTGCTCTGTCGTGCAGTAGCTTCCTTCTTTTGTTATACAATTTGTTAATGACTGAGGTCCACCAGACAGGACGCTTGCCTTTGATGGAGAAGGACTTGGATTTATTTGGGATTGCATGATCCATGCATTCTTGGAGATGTCCATAGAAAGCATTTGTGAAGGATTCAGCATTGTGGGATGTGGTATCCACTGGCCCAGTGGGCTTAAAGGATACCATCTCAGTCTTAAGAAGAGTGAAGTCAGCTTTTGAGAAGTTTTTCACTGTGGTCTTTTGTGCTGGGGGTGGAGGTGGGATATGTGTATCCAGGGTGATTAGTTTGTGGTCAGATCTCACTAGTGAGGGGTATACTTCCAGTGTGGAGCATTTTGTCCCCATGTTTGTGATGATCAGGTCTAGTATATTATCTCCCCTAGTGGGAGAGGTGACTAGTTGTTCCAGTGCATTTGAATTTATGAATTCCAGGAACCTTTGGGCTAGGGTGTTAGGGCTAGAATAATGTACCCAATCTATGTTAGGGTAGTTGAAGTCTCCCAGTATGATGGTATTTTGTGATACATTCATATCCTCCAATGTCTTCAGGAAGGCTGAGTGGGGTTCCTGAGCTTAACTGCGTTATTTGATTAACATGGCTTTGACTATATGAAATTGATTGTATCTAACAATGAACAAATTATTAATTAATTAATGGAGAGAGCTACTGAACTAGATACAGCAATTTCTACACACAGACAGTATGCAGATTTTAGATGTGAGCATTTTAGAATTTTTAAAAGTATAGATGATTTGAGTAACAATATAAAATACCGTAAGCTGAAAAAGTTAAACGGGGACAAAATGGAGTATAGTAAGGGCATTGCATACCCTAAACCCCCACCATCTCAGGAATATGGTAACAAATGTAATGTATCTGAAAATGGGATGGTAAATACTAAGGATGTTCCCCAGACCCATTTTTCACACACCCAAGATGATGATGAATATTTTTAGACAAGGAAGAATACCCCCCCTTTAAGACGTTCGGAACGTCTGAAAAACAAGACCCCCCAAGTGAACAACTTTGGGTGGGGGCGAATTATGTAGCCCATCCCCACAACAACAACCAATGGAACGGGGGGGGGGGTTAAACAACCAGAAGGGTGTAGGGACCTTCCGCAACATGAACTGGTCGAACAGGAAATAAGTTTTATGCTGAACAATACAGTCATTGATGATGTACAAGTAGTTGATAGTGGAGACCATTTTTTACCCACTTGCTGTATTTTAACTAACAGCATTGGTGATTTTAAGGATTATAATTTTTCAAACCTTGAATTTAATAAAGAACAATGTGAAGTTTTTTTCTAAAGGTTTTACTTATATCCTATGGCAACGTAGTAACATATCACAAACCTTGATGGGCCTGAAATTGTATACCCATAAAATAAATGTTAAGGTTTTATTTCAGAATTCCTTCCTTATTCAACCCACCAGCTCATTATCTTTATCTAGCACATATAACCCCCCTTGCACCCTATGATCACCCTATTTGAGAAAATATGTGAATTGGATATTAGGAGTGCACTTTCCACCTATTGTAATGGGGAGGGTTACAATATCCAAGGAGGTATTCTTATAAAAGAAATTAATGGATTGCTTGATACAATCAGAATTATGAAACCCGATAAGGGTGGGGGGGGGGGGTTGCTGTTATAAACCTGGATGATTATAATAGAAAAATGTTGTTCATATTGGAAGGAAAAGCATACAGATCATCCATCAGTGAGGTAAATAGTGCCTATTCAAAAATTAAAAATGAATTACAGGACCTATTTATTGATGGTTTTATTGATATGGACGTTTTGAATTATTTGACTGTTGTGTATCCTAAACTAGCAGTAATAACTACATAAGAACATATCACAACCACCCATGCGACCCATAATTGACTCTAAGGGGTCAGTTACGCAACCCCTGGCAAAATACTTAAGATTTTAAGTTAAAGAAATTTGTGCAGCAAGAGTCGCATCTATGTAAAGACTCATGGAGCTTCTTAAAAGATATTAATCACATACCCTTTGAAGGCTCCTGTGTGTTAGTAACGGTTGATATAAAGGATCTTTACTCAGTAATTCCCCATCAGGAGGGGTTAGAATGGTTTAATGAATTTTTATATGAAAAGAAAATAAACTATTTTGATGTAATAATGTATACCCAGTTGATTGAGACGGTCCTTAAGAACAATTTTATTTTATTTAATAAGGAGTTTTTTTTACAACAGGAAGGGGTAGCTGTGGGTTATGCGTGTGGTGGTCTTTATGCTAACCCAGTGGTTTTACAGTGAGAGAAGAAATATTTGTTTCCTTCTGACTTTTACAAGCATGTTAAATATTATACACTATTCCTGGACGACCTTTTTATTTTATGGGATGGTCCCTATACCCTCATTAGTGATTTTATTAGATATTTAGATTCCACCACTTTATTTTTAAGATTTACATATTCATTCAACTTACATGAGCTAGCCTTCCTTGATATTTAATTAAGGATTACCAGAATAGTAGGTTTATATCTAAAATATATCGAAAGGACACATATTCAAATTTATGGCTTCATTATAGTAGCATCCACCCTCAGAAACAGAAAAAAGCTATTATTAAGGGACAGTTTGTACGGGCTGCCCGTATGGTATCACTTTCAGAAGATTTTTTAGATGAACGTGATCCCTTAAAATATATGTTTTTAAAGAGGGGGCTACGCGTTGAGACTTGTTAACTATGTCCTTTTAGAGGTAGTAAATAAGAGAGAGAGAAATTTTTATATACCTCTTTTATCTGCGGTTTCATTGGATGGAACACACACAGTGACTGTTGTACCCTTTTTTTTTTTTTTTTTTTTTTTTTTTTTACAGGAAAAGATTATAATACTTCATTCATTTCTACATACACGATTGATAGTCCTGATATTAAGCATATTTTTAGTAAAAATTGGTCAATTCTAACACATGACCGACGTATCAGAACACATATTGATGAACAAGTGCTGTTATTTTTAGATAAGGTAGAAATTTAAAAAAAATTTCGAGAAAGGACATGCTGTGAATCTTTTTTAGAATGGACTTATGTTGAAGTGTGGTATGTGTCGATACTGTCCCTTTATAAAGGAAGGAGCAGTATTTATGATCAACAACGCCAAGATTCATATCAAAAATAAGTATAACTGTAACTCTGAACATATTATTTATTGTACCCTCTGTAACCTATGTGATTGTTTTTACATTGGAAAAACTGATAGAAAATTTAAAAATAGAATATATGAACATTTGTATGAAATAAGAACAGGCAAAGAGACATGCTTTGTATAAACATACCTCAGAGAACAGTGACCACACTTTTAATTTGTTATTGATGGTGTCACGATGGATATCAGCGGAGGTGCATGGTCTGCCTTACTAGAAAAGAGAGAATTATACTGGCAGTTGTTATTAAATGCAAACAACTGGCCAAGTTTAAATGAATCCCTCCCCATTAATTCCCTTTTAAAATTGAGAGCTTTAAACAGATGATTATTTATTTATATTTATTCATTGCTCTTTTTTAAAAAATTGTGAAGTAGATGATCTTTTTTATATATTTTCCATATTTTTTTATATCTATTAACATGTATTTATTTAACATTTTGTCATTGACATCACAGTTTGTATTGCCCTTTTACATTTTTGTTACTTAGGGGGAGTGGCTACTATCATGCGAAGCACAAAGGGAGTCTTTAAAATGTGTTCTGTGTTTGATTTGAATTTGTCTGATGAAGTTCTTTTGTTGAGGACGAAAGCGCTTACCAGCTTTCTATTGACTACCAGCATTTTCTACAGCATCAATATACCAGTGGTTTTATTGTGGAGTATTTGGTTCGCACACTTCTGCAGTTTGGTCACAAGTGTTTAAGGCCTAGGATCCTCTTTGTGAGGTACTTTTGCAGCCTCTCCAGTTGTTGCAGGTGTCTAGTGAGGTAAATGCCAAATAGGACATTGTACTCTATGATTAGCCTAATGAGGGAACAGTAGAGGGAGACCATGGCCTCTTTCTGCCTGGATGCAAAACCCTTAGTAATGAGATGTGCCACATAGACATTCTGCCCACAGTGGCAATGTGGTGGTCAAAAGAGAGGTTGCTGTCAACCTGTGTTCCCAGATCTCGTATAACGCCTTCTGTGTTCAGTGGATTGGCATCAATGTGGTAATTCATGGGAGCCGGGTTTTTCCCAACGGGGATGACACATTTTTTGGGATTGAGCTTAAGGCCATGGTTCTGACACCAGTCGTTGGTCTCTGTGAGGCTTTTCTGTAGGATGTCAACATCACTCTGGGAGTTTATAGCTCCCAACTTGCAATCGTCAGCAAACTTTGTCAGCCAGAGTCCCTTCGTGTTGGCCTGGACATCAGAAAAGTAGATGCCAAGCAGGAGAGGACCCAGGACTGAACCCTGTGGGACTCTACTTGTAACTGGTCGGCAGTCTGACTTGGAGTCCACTACTTTCACATCTGTGAGCCAGTTTGCAACCCACCTAGTGATCTAGGGGTTGATGCCTAGCTTAGTGAGTTTTTTCCCCTGAGTGGGGAATGGTATCAAAGGCCTTGGCCAGATCAAGGTAGGCTGTATGAATCACCTTGCCTTCATTCGCAGCTCTGGTGACTGACTCGAAGAAGTCGACCATGTTGAGCAGGCATGATCTACCCTTCACAAAACCAAACTGTGTAGGATCCAGAGTTTGGAGATTCTCTATATCCTTGTTTATTAGGTCCATGATGATGTGTTCCATAGCTTTGCATATCAGACTCGTCAGGCTAATGGGGTAATGGTTCCCAGGGTCTGTAGTTGCTCCCCCTTTGTGGAGAGGGATGACTCTAGCAGTGCTCCATTCAGTGGGGACAAAGCCTGAGATGAGTATGTGATTGAACAGGGCACACAGGTGAGGTGCCAGTTCTCTCTCTAATTCATGTAGAACACAGACAAGGATATTGTCAGGTCCCATAGAAGCTGTATTCCTGGCCTTGGACAGTGCTGTTTTAACCTGTGCAGCAGTAATACTGGGTGCCGGGCAATCTACTGGTATTATGATTGGTCCTTTGGAGGGAGTGAGAGGGTTAAAGTTGGCACTGAATCTGTCGGCCAGTATATTGGTATCATCTGTTGACTCTCGGTATAGGAGGTGCCATTGTGCAGTAGCTCAGAGGAAATCTAGGTATTGCCGTGGAGATTCTTTTACATAACTATAGAAGGCCTTTTGGTTGTCTTATCTGCTGCAATTCTGTTTTCATAGCTAGCTTTAGAGGATTTGATGTGGGATCTCAACTTATTTTGAGGCTGATAAGGGAGTGTTTCCAGTCTTGGGACTTCACCTTATTCCACATCATATTCCTCCTTCTGTTGTAGAGTTTGTTTATGGTAGGGGACCACCAGATTGGCTTTCTTTTTTTGGAGGAGAGTGTCTTGGTTCTATTGGGTATGGCATGATTCATGCATTTGTGTACATGTTCATACAGTGCATTGGTGTATGATTCAGCTGTCATTCAAATATTCTCCATTTGCATGGGTGCAGTGAAGTTAGGCACCTCTGTTTTTAGGAGCCCAGAGTTAGCTTTGGAGAAGTTTTTCATGGTGGTTACTTTAGCGAGGGGGGATAAGAGGGATGTGGATTTCCAAGGTGATTAGTTTGTGGTCAGATCTAACCAGGGAGGAGTTAACAATTGGTGTACAGCAACGGTCCGATCTTAGCAGGGAGGAGTTGACTATTTGTGTAGAGCAATGGTTGCCCATGTTAGTAATGACCAGGTCAAGAATGTTGCTACCTCTAGTGGGGGGGGGGGGGGTAAGAACGAGCTGGTTCAGGGCATTGGAAGTATGAATTCCAGGAAACGTTGGGCAAGTGTATTGGTACATGAGTAGTTTTCCCAGTTAATGGAGGGGTAGTTGAAGTCGCCCAGTATGAGAATGTTAGGTTGGACCCTGATATTCTCCAGGGTGCTTAGGAATGTGGAGTGCGAGTCTTGGGACATGGTTGGGGACCTACAGCAGGCTACCACGTGAATCGCTGTCTTACCCAGTGTTAGCTGCACCAGAAGTATCTCTGATGTGTTATGTTGGGCTACCAGTCTGGAGGTGTGTGCATCTTTTATGAATATGGAAACACCACCGCCTTTGGAGCTTCGGTCTAAGTTCTGGGGCCGAAAGGTGTGGAATGGGTTCTAGCCTGGTAGTGTGGGGGTGCTTTCTGCTGCCTTCAACCAGGTCTCTGTTACAGCACAAATGTTGATATTCTCCGTTTTAATGAGTGCTTCGAGCGAGTGCATTTTGAGGTTTAGACTTCCAGCATGACCCTGAGATTGCATTTGTTTGTAGGTGTTACGTTGTTGTAGTAAGAGAAGACCTTGGGGGGAGCTGAAATGCTGTATTTATTTATTTACTTATTTTTTGTTGATAAAATAATATCTAAATGGCTTTGGCAGTTTCGGTAATACTGTTAAAGTTAAGGAATTTTTTTTAGAGTGTTACACTAGTGCAGAAGTTACGATTGCTACCTCATAGCACTTGACTTTCCACAGAAGGCAACCCAAACGGAGAAATTTAAGTGGAGATTCTGCATGTCGTCCTTGTCTGCATGGATTTTGCAGGTGCTGTGGATTCATCCCTCCCCCTAAAGGCCTGCTGTAAGCAGTGAGTGATCTTTCAAGGTGCTTGCTAGGTATGCATAATGTGATTGTGTTGGTGTATTTATATTTTTCCTGTGGTAGTTTGCCATCCAGGGTTTGTTTCTCTACTTTGTGCCCATTCTGTGTCAAGATCGACTGCAGATTCCCAATGACCATGAATTGGATAAAGAAAATAACTGGAGAGGAAATGAGTTAACTGTCTTATTGTTGCAGGGCAAACGTTGGACAATTGATATACTTCAAGCTTAAGCTTCACCAAACCACAAAACAAACTCACCGCACACTTCCAGTATAATTTATCAGACTAGACAAAAAGGCCCTTTAAAATATTCAACATTGCATCACAAGCCATTTTGGAATGTATAAAATGAAACCGCTGGGACTAGCAACTAGACATCGCAGTTATCACTGGTATAAAAGTTTTATTTATTTTTTTGGAACAAAGGCTTTGTGATTAGACTTTTTTTGTTGAAGCTTAATATCTTAATTGTAACTCTGATAGATTACACAGAGCTTGGCAGCTTGCCTAAGCTCTGTGTAGCTCTAATAAAGTCTCTTTACCGGAAAGCACTTCTGGGCTGAATGTGACAAAGGCCCATTTGGCTCTGTGCTCCAACCTGATTAACAAATCCATGCAGTTAGACAGATCAATAAAATAAACCTTAAATGAAGAGTTTAAAACCAGAATTCTGGTGTTATTTTTCTCCGATGAATGGATATAAAATGGGAGCAAATTAAGAATGCATTCTTCTAAGTTTAATAAGAGCATTTTTTCCTGTCTTCAAGACATTCACAGCTCCCATCATATGGAAAACCAAAATATGTGTGCTTAACTTCGGAGTAACTGACACTTTAAATAAGAGACTGTGCCTTCATATCTTTTTAATTTAGGATAGGTAAGATAATAGCAAGCATCTTTTTAATGTATGTCATTGTAATAAGTATCTCAAGAGCAAGATTTTAATTCATTTCCTGCCAAGATCAAATAAGACTTTTTAATTGGCTAGAGCGCCTTCTGTATGGAGTCTGCATGTCCTCCCCTCGGTCGAGTGACTTTAAAGACATGCAGGTAGGTGCGTGCGTAAATGGGCATGCCTTCTTTGAAGGTTGGGCATTGGGCTGGCAACTCGGCAACGTAAAAATCCACTACCAGTCATGAGTGGACCTGGAGTTCCACTGTGGCGACCCCTAACCAGGAAAAGCCCAAAGACATTACTTTTTATTCTTGCAAAAAACACCAGGTAGCTAGATGCTCCCCTTCGTTCTTTGGCTATAGACATTCCAACCTTTCCTGGAATAGATCTTTTGTTACTTTGTCTCATTTTTGTGTTACACATTTTCACAGTTTAGGATTGCGGATGAACAACATTCATCTTTTTCACCTCTCACATTTTTGTGCACCAACATAAATTTTAATACAAAACAAGATGCTTGAGTAGTTTAACAAAAAATTGTTTGAATAAAACAGTTTTCTGCTAGACCCGCAAGTGTAATTTCACTCTGTCTCTCTTAAGTCTTGTACCCTCTCAGAGTAAGATTAAATTTTAACTAGATATCCTGTTGTGTTTTGTATGACTTTTCTAAGTATTACCCAGGAGGGAGTTTGCCAACCACCCTCTCATGTTATCTTGTTTGCTTGACTTAAGCCAATGTTTCCAGTCTTGAAATATACATGTGCATGTAGAGTACTATTTTTGTAATGCTTCAAAGCATGTTTGGGATCTAGTTGCCTTCATCTGCATACATTTCCCTTTTTGCTTGGTCATGTTGTATATATCCACACTTGTGAAATATTTATTTGCTAACCGTTCTAATTCTTTTATATGCCTTCATATTGCCATTTAACCGCTTTCTACTTTCACAGACTCATCCTGTTTCATGAATCTCACCTTTCCCAGGAGTGGTAGCCTTCCCTTTTAGGCTGTCACTTAAACACAAACACCCTTTTTAGAGGATTGTCACACCAGCTTTTCTGGGCCTTCTATGTTGAAATAGTATAACTTCTTAAAGTCCTTCCTGTGTTACAGTAGAGGAACCTGATACAAAGACACATTATGTAGCTATTTTCCCTGTAAGGTCACTGCTATTCACAGAGGACAGTGCCACCCTTCTTTCATCGTCATTGCCCTTAATGTTCTGGTTTTCTGCCATACAGTAGGGCTTATTCTGAAAGAAAGTTAAAGTTGTAGTCATACTTCCTAATTTTTAACGTTTACCTTTCTTGATTTCCTAGGCAGCTGTTCTGGTGTGTTGTGATGGGTTTCTGTAGACGTGGACTGTTATTCCATGCTGTTGTAGAGATTGGTTACCACATTTTTTCCATATCCTCACTGTCCTACTTCTTTGACACACCTACTATCAGATCATTAAAAATCCTTCACACACAACTTGTAGCACAACTGCAGCTATAACGCAGTGATTTCCCTTCCCATGTGTAATTGCTGTTTCAGTAGAGAAACGGCGCAGTCTTCAAATTTCTGGGTCTGTTTTCCAGTATTAATTGTGGCACAGGCAGGGCCGAATTAAGGTAGGTGCTATTGATGCTGCAGCATTAGGCCCATTCCTGAAATAGGCCCAGATGAAAACAGACAAGAATTTTGCGGAAGCTGAGCAGTTTTCCTTTACTGTATTAACCTCAAAATAATTCTTAGAATGAAATTTGGAGTCCAACTTTCGGACGCCTATACATAGTGCTACTTATTATACAGTTATGTCACAGCGCAAAGAATAATATCTTTCGTACTGTTTCGCGCAAGCTTGCTATGGCGTCTCAACTCAGTGGATGGGATAAAGCAAAAAAGAAAAGGAAAGAAGCAGCAGAACAAGAAAAGCTTTTGGAGAAAATTCCAAAATTGAGTTCATACTTCGGAGTAGGAGCATCTTCGTCTCAATCATCTGCATCTGATGCGATTGTGAGTTTGAGTGCTTCTGAAGACCAGGCCAAGCAAGATGAACCTGTGGAGGCAAGAGAGAATAAAGAGTGGGAAAGTTCAGCGGAGAGAGAAGAGGTGAAAGGAGATCCTATCGCTGAAGCACTAGCGCCGATGCTAGAGGCTTTCACCAATGATTTGGGACAGTGGGGTGAAATCGATGCTGAAACTCGAATATTGGACCAAGAAAGGTCCAAAAGACTGCCAACACACTGAATCAAAGTTTGAGGAGAGTGCCAGATGATACCCAGGCGAGTCGTTCCAACGTTGATGCACAAAGACCTTCGTGCGTACGCATCCGCTGAATGGAGAAAAATCCTGTAGACAATGGTTGTGCTACTCGCCTTCGACAGGGAAGGTGTTCTGCTTTGCATGCAAGTTGTTCGGCGGCAGAGCTGTTCAAGCGACCAAGTTAGTTTCTTGGCAGTTTTGACAACTGGAGGGCAGGCGAATCCAGAATAAAAATGCGTGAAAGCAGTCATCGCGAGGCAATGTTGTCCTGTGCGAGCCGACAGAGGGAGGCCGGTTGTGTTGACTACCTAGCCGCCAAACAGGTCGAGGAAGAGCTGTGTTACTGGTGCCAGATTCTGAAGCGGCTCATTGACATTCTGATATTCCTAGCTGAGCATGGTCTTGCTATAAGGGGTGAGCATGGTCTTGCTATAAGGGGCGCGGATGAGATCATAGGTTCCACTCATAATGGTAACTACCTTGGCATCATTGAGCTGTTGGCAGAGTATGATACTCTGCTGGCTAGCCATATTAGAAAGTATGCGAACCGCGGGAAAGGTCATGTTTCCTGTGTCATCCACAATTTGCGAGGAACTGGTGAAGCTCATGGGACAAAAGATGCAGGACACCATCCTGAAAGGAGCCAAGGAGGCGAAGTATTTCTCTGTCTCGATTGACTCGACACCTGACGTATCATTCCTCTATCAGCTAACGATTGTTATCCGGTATGTTCTGCCTTCTGACCCAGTTGAACGGTTCTTGACATTCATGCCTATGATGATGAGACATGGCAGAGCAGATGGCTAGCATACTTCTGAACTTTCTGAAGGAAAAAGGCTTGGATATTGCTAAGGCTTGGATATTGCTAATTGCAGAGGCCAGTTGTATGACAATGCGTCAAACATGTCAGGATGATACAGTGGTGTCCAGGAAATTGTGAAGCGAGAATGTAAATACGCCGCTTTTATTCCATGCTGCAACCACAGCCTAAACCTGGTAGGAGATCAGGCTGTTGAAAGCTGTGGTGGCTGTACCAGGTTTTTCGATTTTTGTCAATGGACTATATGTATTCCTGTCTGACTCAACATATCGCTGGCAGCGACTAAAGAATCGCTGCACACTGCCACTCAAGGGTTTTCCTGGAACCCAATGGTGTGATCATGCAGATGCTGTCAAAGCGCTGGTAGAAGGGTGGAAGAGCATTCAGGAAGTCCTGGATGAGCTTGCGGCAGATAAGGAGCAGAAGCCAGATACGAGAAATCAGGCCGAGGGATTTTCGTGCAGGATGGACGAACTTGAGACAGCAGTTATGGCGACTGCCTGGAACGATATCCTTGGCCATCTCAACAGTACGAGCATTAGCCTCCAAGATTCTACAATCATTCTGAGTACGGCAACTGGCTTGATGGCATCACTGGTCAACACTGTTCAGTTTGCACAGGGCAGATTTGACATGTATGAGCAGATGGCGACCAAAAAGGTTCAACACAGCAAATACAAGGCTGAGCAGCGTCGAGGCCGTAAGCAGAAGCGAATACCTGATGGAGCTGCAAGTAAAGCAGACCTCAGCCCAAGGGAAACGTTCAAAACTCAGATGTATCTGGTCATGATCGACAGTCTGTTTAGCTGAACTGGAAAAGCGGATGAAGGCATATGATGATATTTGTAAAACATTCGAATTTCTCTCAGAGCTAACGTCATTGAGCAGATCAAGGACAAAGCTAAGAATCTAATTTCCTCATATCCAGATGACTTGGAAGACACACTGGTGGCTGAGCTGAGTTTGCTGCATTTATGCACACTCAGAAACCGGTGACTGAACGAAGCAGAGCTTACCATGTACAAGCTTTTGTCATCATTGAATCTTTCTAAGACATTTCCAAACGTCGAGCTTGGGTTGCACATCTATCTGTGCATGATGGTGTCCAATGCCTCCGGCGAGCGGAGCTTCTCATAGTTGGGAATAGTCAAAGGAGAGCTGCGGTCCTCAGTGGGGCAGGAAAGACTAAGCATGCTGGCACTTATGAGCATCGACTTCACTGACACGATCGAAGAATTCACACTTGCTAAGGCTCAAAAAACAGCAATATAAGTAAGCAGCAGTAGCGCAGTAGTAAGAGTGACACTATGCCTAGGTAGGCTAGGTTAAGTTGATCTGGTTTAGCCTTTTCTGCATTAAGTGCACTTTTCAGAAATTGCTATTGAATGTTGGTGTTACATAGATTGATGTTAATCTTGAGTTGTTACGATAATATGTCGACACGTCGTTATTATTCATGTTCAGTAAAGGCTGACTGGTTGCGTTGCAAGCAATTAAGGCTTCTTGGTCGGTCTGAGTGCGCATGTATGGTGAGTGTCGAATGTACATGCACCAATGCTGAGAAGAAATAGGCCCTTTTTACGCTGCACCATCAGGCCCAATTTGGTCTTAATCCGGCCTTGCAGGCCATTCTTCATTTTATTTTGAATGAGTACCATAGTCTTTTGCCTAGCCTCTTGTCCCATACAAATTAACTACAATTGCCTCGTGGGGAAAAAAAAACTACCAAGCAGTCTAGCACTGTAAAAACTGATGCATCTCAAAATAATCCGCCTTAAAAAAGCAAACGAGAGTCTGGGAGAATAGCTGACCCATAGCTTGAAAGTAGCAGGCAGCCTTCACTTTGTTGTGCAGTCAAAATAATTGCTTAAAAATGAGCATTCAGTAAGAGTTGACAGTAGTCCAGAACTTAAACCTGGTTCTCCAAAACTGCTTAAAAACTGATAGCAGTAAATTGCTTCTATGTTAACCTAACTTGCCTCCTTAGTTCTTCCTCGTTCAAGTGATATTTATCCTATCCTGGGACCTCGGCTCCATAGTCTACTAATACCATCTCTTCCCCCCACCCCACAAATTCTCATAGCAGTCAGTCCCTCAGCACTGATTCTTTCAGTCATTGCAGACACTGACAATGCTCAAGCATCAGTAAAGAAATGCCTAATGGTAGCTATTTAACACCTGTAGCTTCTTTAGTAAAGGGGCAGCCCTGGAAACATGACTTTTACATTTTTAATTTATTTATACACCGTTTATCCTGAAATCAATTGCTGTTATAGAATCACGGCTGGAAAATGAAACCTTCCTCTCCCACATTATCTCCTTCCATTTTCACATATTTTATGACAGTAGATCAGGGCGAAATATTGACTCCTATACTAGTTAAGACAGTGTCCTTGCTCAGAAGAGGAACTTCCCATTGTGAGGGTACCTCAGACTGGCTGGTAAAGCATTTATTCATTAGCAACATCACAAAGTGCAGCCTTTTTAGTGTTAGGCATTTCACCACCATCTTTCATCAAACTCCTTGAGTATACCCTGCTAACCTAAAAATAATGTCAAATAGGTTATTTTTTTACCATGAATTGGTTTAATAATTTTAAACATCTTGATCAAATAACTGGCCAGCATAATCCTTCACTGCTAGTGACTTGCCCAGCCAGATGAAATATACAAAACCTCTACAGCTCCCATCTCAGTCTAGTCCCTTTGAACATTACCATGGAAATGTGCAGGAACAGTGGTCCTTCCAAACGTCTTCAGTGGTCACTGTCCTGTTACCTCTGCCTTATCCTTCAAAAAGTCCCACCCATTTTAGTTAGAAGCAGATCCTACTCAGACAAAATGGAAGCCTATTTGCTGTTTGAACTAGTTTGTCTTACAGGCCCTCTGTAATTTAGCAGACCTTCTGTAGTCTGACTTGACTCGCAGCCTCCTCCACCCCCACAGTTAGTCTTACCCTGTGGCAGCCCTGATCTACCATTCTCTGTGTTAGTTTTAATTGTGGACAGTGTTTTAGTTGTGGACATTGTTTTCACAGTCATGCTGCACACAAACTCCATGTCTATAGCTTACTGGAGACATTGAAAAAAATCTAATGAGGACCAATGAGAGACCTTGACGTAACATGGATAAAAGGAGAGGACTACTTCACCTTTGTAGATGATGATGCTAAATACAGATTCTCTGAAGGCAGCCAAGGTTACTTACTTTAATCAAACTTGGACCTCCAACCTAAAACTGTTATAAAACTTTTTTTTTTCCAAATATGAAATCACATGTCAGACAAGTGCCAACATGCAGTAGACTCCATCTTATCTGGTCTTCTCTTAACCAACCTTCAAATTTCTGCTATAGCCATCGCAGCAGGCAGCAGAGAGGAACACACTTCTGCCTCCTCTGGGCACTTCGGAACATCTTGAATTATTGTTTTAATCTTAAAATTTTAAAATATTGAAACAAAAACAAAGTTATATTGCAAGTTTGTTTCTGACCTGTAAATACTGTTTTGTATACTTTTTCTAATTAAGCAGCCATTTGTTTATCCAGCCTAAGGTCTGGTTCCAGCGAGACCAGATAAGCTAGTCTGCTGTATTTAAAACACAGACCAATAAAAGAAAATGCAAAAAACAGATTTATTTTACTAATTTTTTTATTAGATTTGTGTTAAAAGGGAAAGAAAAGTTGTGTATTTGTAAATTTTTGGGGGGGGGGCAAGGCGGAGCACTAAATGGGGGGGGGAAGAAAGAAGATGAGGAAAGAAACAAAATTCTAATAGAGTATGCCATACAAATAATATTGCATTCCAAACCTAATAAATGCATTATCTATAGAATTTAAATCCCACTTGCTGTGATCAAAATATAGAGCCCCTCTGCATAGTAACTGACATTGCAGTAATGGTGAATGCTTTCGATTTTTCCAGAATTAAATGCCTTATAACCATTCAAATTAAAGGAATTTTGACCATTCCAAAGGTAAACCAGATAATCCAATTGTAAAATATTCCACTGTTATAAAATAAAACAAAAAACACAGTCGAACTGAAAAAAAACCCGGTACACTTTATTTTCGTTAAGCGCTTTTCATCTCACTTGTAATTGTGTGTGGCCTGAAGAAGTCTCGGTACAAGCGAGACGAAAAGCGCGTAACGAAAATAAAGTGTACCTTTTTTTTTCAGTTCGACTGTGATTTTTGTTTTATAACAGTGGAATATTTTACAATTGGATTATCTGGTTTACCTACGGTTTACTTCTGGACTGTGACTGGTTTGTGCAGGGGTCTCTCCGTTTTGGAGATTTTTGCATAGTTATTTGTTGCCGTTTTTCTGAGTTTGAATTTTGACTATTACTCAGGATGTAAAATTATCCAGCATACTAAGAAAACGTAGTTGAAGATAACGAGAGATCTAGTTGCGTTAGAACAGTAACAGACTTGAGTCCATTTCCAGGTAGACATTCTGGAGACATGCCCAGCAGCAGTGCATTAGGTTATCTGTTTCATAATGAAAGTGCCAGCATACTGCATTATTCCTCATCAATAATAAATGGTGAGGAGAATAATGGGTCTTACAATGTGCATTTCTACATTACTAATAGATTCATGAATCTTAACAGTGTTGACAAAAATTGTAGTCCCCATATTTAAATGTGAAGGACAAGTACAAAGCCGATTCCCATTTTCTTTCCACTGGAAATAGTATATTTGTCTTGAGATCAATTCATATTCAGTGCACTAAGTGGGTTTGTCTCTTCCTCCCAAAGTATCACAATGATCTGTATACCTAGAGCAGAAGAAACATAACTTTAAGGGTTAACTTATTTATCATGTGAGGTTTAGCAAAATTTAAGCCATGATAAACTTATCCGGTCATAGTAGAGAAGTGTGGTGGAAATTATTTTATGGTTGTCCCATGGTATACAAATCAACTTAAATAAGAACATCATCTGTTCCAGCAGGACTGAGTATTTCATCCATAATTTTCAAATCAGTTGAGTTCAGTTTTTGGAACTAGAAAACTGGATAATCAGGACAACTTACAATGTGATAGTGTTCAATCTCGCCGTTTGTTCTTACACATGGGTTCGGAGCCGATCCTCGGCTCCGTGCCGGCCTCTTGCAAGCTCTGCATCGAGAAGAAGCTCGAGACAATCTAATACCCACAATCCCCCTCTGCCTTTACCTCAGATCTAGTTTGCCGCTGCTGCATACGCATCATTGGGAGCTAGCTCGAGAGTTTCTAAGCTAAGATATAACTTTATTTTGTTATATTTTATTAGGATTCTATTCTATTGATGTCTTTCAGTGTTAACTGTATGATTGTGTTGTGGTTCCGTTAATTTATTGGTACCGTTAACTATAATTATCGGTTAAATAATTTGTCGGGGCCTACACCCTTCATATTTTACCTAGTTAAGGAAAATTTTACCGGATTTGACAGTTTTCATCGGTTTTGACTAACTTTATCGGATTTGACTGTTTTTACTGGATTTGTCTTTCTTCCCTATAATGTCTGAGAAGGTAAAGTCTGGTTTCAAGCGTTGTCAGTGTGGCCAGAAAATGTCGGTCACTGACAACCATAGTTCCTGCGTCTACTGCCTTGGCCCTCTCCACTTACAAGAGGATTGCTCCATCTGTCACTCTTTTAGTGGGAGGGTCATGACAGATAGGCGCAGGAAACTAATGGACAGAGGTCTTTTGAAACCTGCTTTCCAAGAGGCTCTGGATGCTTCTGACCAGGCATCGAAGTCCTCTAAGGAGTCGAAGGCGCCCGAGCCTAAGTCATCGGCTCCGAGCTCTTCTTCAAAGGTTAGATCACCGGTTCCACAGACTTCGGGGCCGAGTGTTCAACTGGTATCGGTTCCTGAGCCTCGAGTCTTGGAACTGGTGATGGAGCTCCCTCCTTCGACCTTATTGAGGTCGGCTCCGTCTTCGGTTCCTTCGACCCGTTCTTCCTCCAAACTTTCGGATGTCGATGTGGATCGCGTGGTGCAGAAGTTATTGGAGCATTCGGCCCTCTCCAAACTTATTTCGGTTTCCACCTAGTTGGTGTCGAAACTTGAAGGCCTCCCTGTATCTCCATCCATTCCTCCTCCGAGACCGATTCAGTCTTTGGAGCCGGAAGAGGCTGATCTACTGATTGTGGAGCCCTTGGGTCCAGAACCGTCCTTTTCTCGGTCTGTTCCCCTCACCTCGACTCCGTCGGACCCGGTACCGGAGTCTCGAGCCGACGGTCTGTTCTTGGTTCGGGGCGAGAGTCGAACCGGCGTGTCGGTTCCGACTCTCCCCTCGGGCCTCGGCGGATCGATTCGGCTCCGTCCTCGGGTCGATGCCTTCGTGCCTGTGTCGGGATTCTTCCCATTTCTTGAACCGGGGACTCTTCGATGCGGGACCCGGGGCGTTCGACCTGATGAGGAAGGTGTTGTCTACCCAGACAACCACATCAGTGGAAGCAGTCTCTCCTCCCCATAAAGGGCCTTTGTCTTCATCTGCACCCACGGCCACATCCAAGCGTCGGGCACCACTGTCTCAGCCACCCCTGGAGGTGCCCCTCTTCCTCCGAGGCTTCTTCGGATGCTCCCCACGAGGAAGTCCCTAGGAAGAGATTGTGTAAGAGGAGACACTTGGATTCTCCACAGGAATCCTTGACATCTGATACTGACTTAAATGAGTCAGAGGGTCCCCTAAGTCACCTTCAGAAGCTGTCTCTATTTCGGACATATTGGAGATCCTGAAGCAGAGAGGTGACTGGCAGTCCCTTCCCCCTTCTGAGGATGAGTCAGTTCTGCTGAAGGCATTTGGTGCTCGCCCTTCCTCCTCCTGGGTCACTCCGCCCTTCGACGAACTAATGGAACTAATTGCTCGAAAGGCGTGGGAGGCTCCTGACACAGTGGAACCTGTTCCAAGGAAACCTAACAAATACATCACAGCACCTCAGGATAAGTCCTACCTTACAAAAGGAGTTCCAGTAGGCGCTATGGTGGTGGCAGCAGCCACGAAAAAGGAGATGTCGGAGTCTTCTTCGTCTGTCCATCGTCCTAATAAAGACTCTAGGGCGATGGATAGATACGGGAAGCGCATTTTAGTTCAGCGGCTTTTCCATGCGGTCCCTGAACTATTTGACCCATTTTACACGTCTACAGAGGGATCTAGTCAGAGTTGGGAGATACCCTCCAGGGTGCTACAGATGCAGCTGTCTCAGAGAAAGTGACAGCGCAACTTAATACCCTAACATCGATTGTTAACTCGTCCATGAGGCTGATTTCCTCGCAGCCGAAGGTTCGAGTAGGGCAGCAGCTTCAGCGATTGCTCTTCGTAGACAATCCTGGAAGTGCCTATGCTCCTTTGCGGAAGCCTTCAAGTCTTCCTTTACAAACGCCCCATTTGACGGTGCCACTCTCTTTGGCCCCAAGGTAAAGGAGACCCTTACCTGGTGTGAACAAGAGGGAAAGACTCTGTCTGCTGTCGGAGTCCGTTTTCCACCCCAACCAGACCGTACCCCAAAGGGCAACGCGGTGGAAAATGTGGTTTGAAAACCCCAAGGATCTTTCTCAGGCACACAGGGTGATGCCCCTCTAGAGGCAGAGGAGGGGGCAGAGGTGGAAGACGCCGCCCTGGCGGCAGAGGGGTCCGCAACATCAAGGTGACAGGGAAACACTCCTGGTAAACCTTTCCAGAACTCCTGAGAGGAGGCCCGACTGTCCTGCACTGGAGGCAGTCGGGGGTCGCTGAGCTTTATACCCTCAGGCCTGGCAAAATATAACTAGAGCCAAGTGGGTAACAAGCGTGGTTACCAGAGGTTACAACATACCCTTCCTATCCCATCCCATCCCAAAGAAAAGACTCCCAGATGTACCGCCCCATCTGCGAGAGCCAGCAGCTATAGAAATTTCAAAGCTGCTAGAAAAAAGAGTCATCCAACCAGTCCCAGCGGACCAGCAAGGATTCGGGACTTACTCAAGGTTCTTTTTAGTTCCAAAGAAAACAGGGGACTGGAGGCCCATTCTAGACCTAAGCTACCTCAATACTTTCGTCAGGAAAGAAAAGTTTCGAATGGTCACGCTTCAATCGATCCTTCCATTCTTACAGAAGGACGAGTGGATGTGCTCAATAGATCTAGAGGATGCATACTACCACATCAAAATGGCCAGGGCATCCAGAGATCATTTGCGCTTCGGCTGGGAGCCAGTCACTTTCAATTTCGAGCCCTGCCCTTTGGTCTGACCTCACCCCCAGGGTCTTCACCAAATGCATGGCAGTGGTAGCGTCTCACTTGAGGCGCCAGGGATTCCAGGTGTTTCCGTATCTGGACGACTGGCTCCTTTCGGCCACCACCCCGCGTCAACTACTGCAGGTCAGAGACTTTGTTCTTCAACTGTGTGTTCACCTAGGGATCTCCGTAAACTTGGAAAATCCTTACTTCAGCCATCACAAAATATCTTGTTCATAGGAGCAGAATTAAACACCGTCAGTTGATTCTGAGGCTTCCCCAGAAAGGATATTATCACTTCAGACTCATATACGTCTTCTACTCTTGTCAAGGAAATCTCCTGCAAAACTAGTACTGAAGGTGTTGGGCCTCATGTCAGCCTCCCTTATTGCAATTCCACTGGGAAGGCTGCACATGAGAGTCCTACAATGGCTACTGTTTGCACAATGGTCGTTTCAACAACTACCTCTAACACACGAGATTCTTATAACAAAGACATGCAAAACTGATCTAAACTGGTGGCTTCAAACGTGCAACCTTTCCAAGGGGAGGCCGTTTGTGCTACCCACGCCCACAGTTACGGTGACCACGGACGCTTCCCTGATAGGGTGGGGGGGCATCTTTCAGGGACAGACAGCCCAAGGCGAATGGACCAATTTGGAGTACAATCTGCACATCAATGTTCTAGAGTTGAGGGCAGTGTTTCCAGCGTTGCAACACTTTGCTCCCCTTCTTCCTCTAGGGACTATTGCAGTTCAGACGGACAACATGTCTGTAGTCTGGTACATAAACAAGCAAGGGGAACCAAGTCCTATCAACTATGCAGAGAGGCCATGAGAATTTGGCAGTGGGCGGAGTCCACGGGTCGCTTTCTAATAGCAACGCACATCCCGGGGTCATCCAACGTCATAGCCGACAGGCTGAGCAGAGCAATTCTGTTACCGCACGAGTGGTCCCTAAAACAGTCAGTGGCGAAAAGGATTTTTCGCGTGGGGCCAGCCTTCCTGCGACCTGTTTGCGTCTCCAATGAATGCCAAATGCAGGAGCTACTTTGCCCTATTACCCCTCCAGGGAAGTCCCCAGGGACGCACTGGTTCTGATTGGCCCCGGGACTCCTGTACGCATTTCCTCCATTTCCTCTGATATCAAAGTTTCTCCAGAAAGCCAGGAACCTACACAGGACGATAATCCTCATTGCTCCATTCTGGCCTCGTCAAATTTGGTTTCCTTCCTGAAGATACATTGCATTCGGGGACCCTGGATTCTGGACCCAGAGCCAGATCTATTGACTCACTCGTCAGGGGTTCCCCATCCAGCGCTCCGGTCACTCCATCTAGCAGCTTGGCTGCTCCAATTCTAACTTAGCCAGGTCTGATCTTTTGTCACCAGCAGTCCAGGATATATTGGTGGCTTCGCATAAAGCTTCCACTACTAAAACATATACTAGCAAATGGAAGCGATTTGTATTCTGGGCGAATACACACCATGTGGATCCTTTTATAGCTCCTTTGAATAAGATATTAGAGTTCTTAACGGACTTATTTCATCAGGGTGCTTCTCCTGCTACTCTAAGAGTTCAATTGGCTGCCATTTCGAATTTCCATGTGGAAGAATGTGGAGCTCCTGTTATGGCTCACAGGCTTTGTAAAGCCTTTTTAAAAGGAGTTTTTCATATTAGACCACCGGTCAGATCTCCAACGTCACCTTGGAGTCTAAATTTATTGTTATCTAAATTAATGTTGCCCCCTTTTGAACCCGCCTCTTCTTGCCCATTAAAATTTTTGTCCTGGAAAACTCTCTTTCTGGTAGCCATTACTTCCGCTAGGCGAGTATCTGAACTTCAGGCTCTCTCCATCAAGCACCCTTATTTGATCTTTCACTCTGACAGAGTTTCTCTTCAAACCAATTCATCCTTCCTCCCTAAAGTGTGTTCTATTAACAATATTAATCAGTCCATTGAATTACCCACTTTCTTCAAAAACCACTCCAACAAAATGGAGTATATGTTACACAAATTGGATGTTCACAGACAGCTAAGATTTTATTTGGATAGAACAAAAGATCACAGAAAAACAGATCAACTCTTTGTGGCTTTTGCTGATAGCAGGAAAGGACTTGCAGTTACCAAAAGAACTCTTTCCAAATGGTTAACGGATTGTATAATCTATGTCTACGATTCTTCAAATCAACCCCTTTTACACAAACCCAAAGGACATTCCACAAGGTCAGTGTCTACATCCCTGGCTCATGCAGCTCGCCTACCACTGGACGCTATTTGTGCGGCTGCTACTTGGTCTAAGCCACATACATTTATTTCTCATTATAAAGTAGACAAGGTTTCTAGGGACAGGGCAACCTTTGGTTCCACTGTGCTCAAGAACGTCCTCCCGTGAGTTCCTCAGGATCAAGGAGCTAGGGACGCTACCCATGTGTAAGAACAAACGGCGAGATTGAACACTATCACATATAGAAGTTATGTCCTTACCATAACGTTCCATGTGGAGTGTTCATCTCGCCTTTGTTCTTACAGTCCCACCCTCCCACCCTTAGGAAGAACGTTCTTTGATGCCTGGCCAGGAGCATTCTGCTACTGTTACGATATTGTGTACATAGTTGGCATATATATATATATATATGTGTGTCTGTTTAGATATATATATAGTTATCTGTAGATTCTTTCTATACATATGTGTATAAGCATGAATGTGCTATTCTGTAGATTGGTTTGCTTGCAAACTAGATCTGAGGTAAAGGCAGAGGGGGATTGTGGGTATTAGATTGTCTCGAGCTTCTTCTCGATGCAGAGCTTGCAAGAGGCCGGCACGGAGCCGAGGATCGGCTCCGAACCCATGTGTAAGAACAAAGGCGAGATGAACACTCCACGTGGAACGTTATGGTAAGGACATAACTTCTATTTATTTTTTATTGTTCTGTGAATATTATTAGCTTTGTATTCTGTGTTTTAATATATTCAGTAAAACAAACAAAAAGAGAACCATGGAGAAAAAGTACTGCCACTACTTTTTATTTTGTTTCCACACACCAAACACGTAGTACCAAAACGTTATGAACGCCTTCAATTACACCTGCGTTTTCGTCCCTATAAACATGGACTTCATCAGATAAATGACATTTCATTTCATTTGTCTTTTATACAACTTCCCTAAATGAAACCCAATAAAAACCTTTTATTTCAAATTCATTAAGCAAATCAAGTTCCACCTAATTCATTAATAATTAATGATAAAACAATTCATTTTTCATTTAAAATCACTAGTTCATTAAATCTTTCATACATTTTAATACCTTTCATTTAAAACATTTCTTTAAAAACAATGTGATATGATATGTTATATATATACTTTAAAAATTTTGTTATTTCATTTCAATGATGCATTCTAAACAACAATAAAATAAAATAAAATAAAAATGTCCCAACATTTCATAGCAACAGTGCCATCTTCTGTTTTTATTTTATATTGCACTTATTTTATTTTTTCTTTTTTCTTTTCACATTCTAGTTGCTCTTAATTTTAATAGGGGTAAGATGGATATATATTCATTTAATCCAGGGGCTTTGTTCGCTTCCAGGGTTAGCTGCCACCATAATTCCCTATAACCTACTATTTCCTCCCAGGGGCCTCCTCTAATGTCACATTTAACCTGATCCAGGACAAAGAAACAAAATTTGTATCCCTCACATACCTTGGAATGTCTAAACAGTGCATTTGTCTCTTTCCCCTTTTTTATGTCGTATATGTGTTCATATATTCTTTTCTTTAAAGTTCTCTCAGTCTTGCCCACATAAAAGGAAAAACATTGTACACAAATGGCAAAATATACCAAACCTCTGGAGTCACAGTTAAAATATCCCTTACTAATTAGCCAACGTCCCCTACTCTCCAAATAAATTTTTTCCATATTCATTATAAATTCACATTGTCTACATTTCCCACACCTAAAGGTCCCTATTTTTTCCTTACTATTCCTTTCTCCTTTTCTATGCAAATCATTTTTTGTCTCTAGTATGCCTTTAACACTAATGGAATTCTTAAAAATAACCTTAGGTATCCTTTGAGGGAGTCCATCCAAGTCCGTGAGGGAGCCAAATTTCTCCCATTCCTTTTGGAATATTGTTTTAATATTTCTATTCAATGCGTTATATTCTAATTCGCTTGTGGTATATTCAGTAAAAGCTTCTATAAAATATATTTCTCAGTATTTGGAAATGAGAGACCAAAAAAGCTTATGTTGTAATATATTATGTTTGGAAATGAGCCCCCATCCCAGTATGTGGTGAAAATAAATCTGTCCAAGGAATTCTAGGAGATCTATCTCCCCAAATAAATTGGTGCATTTCAAACAGCTATGCCATGTTTGCTAAGGTGGAATTAAAATGTTCTGTAATGAAAATAATATTAGGAGCATAATCAGCAGTTTTGTAGTATTAATCCTTCCTATTGAAGAAAATAATCGATTATTAAAATTTGCTAATTTAGACTCAGTTTTATTGAGAAAAATAAGCCATTTCTAGAAATGTAAACATTCAACTTCAGGAAACATGGTCAGGTCATTATGAAAGGTATCTGGGGGTAGCATGCATTTTAAATGCTCTTAAGCTTTCATAATTAATAACATAACCAAACTATTTGATGCATATGGGCAAATATTTGAAATATAACATTAATTCCCTTATTTAAATACATTATTACTTTGACTAAGTCATCTGCATGTGGTATTAAAACATTGACCTGATTGTCAATTGCAATTCCTGAGGTAACAGACTGCAGCCTGTATTAAGGATTAATAGTGAGTGATAAAACCAAAACATTCCTATCATACCACTGGCAAGAGGGTGTATTGGTTATTGAATTGTAAGCATATCTAGACTATAAACTGTGAATTACTTGTATCAAAAAGATGAGAGAATAAAAGTGTAGCACTTGAAAAACAATATTCTCTGTAAATATAGTCTAAAGCCTTGGAGTTTTCTAGCTTAATTAGGTCAATCGACTTGGACTTATTTGAGGTTTGCTGTAAATGGTAAATAATTGCCTATAAGTATCTAATAGCAGCAAAAAAATAATCTGTTGATGCAAAATCCAGACTGGGTAGTAATCATGGTGTTATCCATGCAATCCATACTCTTCCTATTTATGTTTTTTCTATGATCCTATAATCCAAATTGGGCCTGTAGTATTCATTTTTACCATCTTTATTTTCTTTATGGATAAAAATAATTTTGGCCAGACTCCTTGAGTCTGGTATTAATCAGTAAGATATAGTTAGTTATTGTGCCATTTGATAGAAGTAGGCAGCAGTTGCATCAGAAAATGTGATGTAAAGTTCTGCAGTAAACCCATGTTGTCCAGGTGATAATCATAATATTGCCTGTATTAATAGCTGGCATATATATGTAAAGATCTTTGAGTAGAAGACTCGCCCAGAGTTTCATTCAATTGATATTTTATCAGTAGTTTACATGCTGAATGTATTTTATCCATTCCTTAGTGTAAATAGCTTTAAAATGTGATGATATAGTTTCACTTTCAGTAATCAAACTTCTGTGGGCTTTAAAATGTACGCTAGAGTTCCAGAAAAAGAATTCTCATCACATTGGGACCAAGACTGTTCTATTATAATGAATAAATCTCTCTTTAGTACATTTTCCAGATGTAAGGTGCTTACTTTACTCCAGCCTTCTGTGAGTTAATAAATTTATCATTAATTGCCACTGATTGGAATAAGAAGTCAGATGATCCCAATTTTTTGCTTCATTTCCTCATTTATTTTTTTTTTAGCTAAATTATATGCTGCCTTATAATTATTAATGACAAATTTGAACGAGTCTCATATGTTATCTAAAACAAGATATAACATGCTTACTATCATGTCAGTAATGTTTAATTTCTCCTCTTGTATATTTGCAGGAAAAACAGTTTTCTGTTAATGCCATTTACTGTTTTCCAGTTTGATGAAGATGAGCTTTATTGTTGAATGGCCAGTGTGTGGGCAAAATTTTCACCACAGACTTGAACAAACTAGCATAATGTAGAAATCAATATGAGTACTTGGACTAGCTTTATGCAAAGCTTGCATATTCTGTTTTGTGAAAATATTTTTTACACCAACCATCTGACCAAGTTTTAACCATACATTTTGTAAAAGGAGTACTTCTTTAAGAAATAGGATTAATTATATGTGTATTTTTAAAACGACATTATAATCATTATCCTTTAGGAAAGCAGTATTTTCCAAATGTTGCATTCCCTTGGGACATACCCCTAGGAGAGGATTTATATTTGAAGAATGGAGAATTAACATCCCTGGTGTAATATTAACATTACCCAAAGACAAGAAAGTTAATAGCACGCTACCTTTCAGCCCATAGTATGCATCCTTAATGTTGTAATTGTAATTATTCTTAATAATGATAGCAATGCTACTTTATCTCTTAACTCTCTGCATTGCTTATCACTTTAAGATTTCTTTATGAAAATCTGATTCTCTGACTTAGTCTTTGGATATATAAAGACATGAGTGAGCTTTGAGAAAGTGAAGACTCCATTGATATCCATTTCTAATAATTCCATAAATTTGTTTTATGTACTGAACCATCATTCAATTACACATTTGAAAGTCAGGGATGAAGTATATACCAAAAAGGACAGAACACAAAGCCAACACGTGCAAGCAAAAGGGATAGGTATATTAAAAAAAAAAAAAAAAAGTAGCTGTCTCAAGTTTGGAAGATAAGTGGCTAGAGGAGCATGCAAGAACATTTCAGCAAACAGAAGAGCTAATATAAACCCCATTATTAGAAGTGTGTTTTAGTATGTTCCATACAGAAGCCAAGAAAAACATACTATGTTAATACTTCTGGGTGATCGCTGGCATGTCAGATGCATTATCCTGACTCCATCTCATTAATCACTCTTCTCTTGATGTATTGGATTGCTTGTAGACTTAACCAGCTTTGTTATGTTGATCATAGTAAGGCTCTTCCCTCCTTTCCAGAGCACATTGCACTAGAGCATTTGCTACCCCTTAACTGTTTTTATGCCATGTAGCTATGGATGCCAACTTGTGCAACAGCTACCTGGTCTTCACTGAATACCTTCACAAGACATAATGAGCTGGAGATGATATCCAGTTCTCAGTCTTCCTTTGGAACTACAATAATAATGAGGGCATTTTATGAGAGAGACTGCCTAAGATAGCCTGGGACTGTTCCTGCTCCTCATACCAGTTAGATGTTAAGTTGTCAATCTCGCCTTCATTCTTGCTGGATGGGTTCGGAGCCGATCCTCGGCTCCGACTCGGCACTTGAGAACTCCTTTTACCAGCTCGAGGCAACCCTATATCCCATGATGCAAGGCGGAACTACCCCAGATCTCATTTGCCGCTTAGCGAAAGAGGTCTCCTTTGCCAGCTGAGGTAAGTAATTTTCTTGTTAAAAGAGAAAAGCTTAGTTAGGGTTTTATTTTCCTCTTGTATCCATTTTTATAGTCTGTAGTGAGTTACAGCCCACCCTATTCCCTTGTTTTTCAAACTTTTTATTACCTTTAGTGTAAAAGTTTTAGTTAGGCCTAAACCCCATTGGTTAATCCCTTCCTGTGTGTTGTGTGTTAGGGGATTAATTTTGTGTGTTTGTTGGGGTTTGTGTGTGTTACTTCCTCCTAGGATTATGTCTAGGGAAGGCAAGGTCTCAGGCTTCAAGAAGTGTGACTCGTGCTGTCAGAAAATGTCTCTGACAGACGGTCACACTTCTTGTGTTTATTGCCTGGGGCCTTTGCACCTGCAGGACTCCTGTGCTTTGTGTCACTCTTTTAGCCAGAGAGTCCTGCAGGAACGGAGGAATAAGCTTATCTTCCGTGGCTTACTTAAGCCAGAAGGTTCTCCCTCTAAAGCAGGGTCTGGGAAACCTTCTAAGCCACCGAAGGCTCAGGCTTCAGTATCCAAGCCTCCTCCGGTGGCTCCGGCTCCGTCGGAGCCGAGATCGGCTCCGGCTGGAACCGATGTATCTACCTTAAAAGTAGTGGGTTCGGCACCGGCTGGTTCCGATACCTTGTCTACTGTGGCCTTGTCAGCTCCGGCTGGAGCCGACACCTTATCCAGCATCGGAGCCGAGAAACCTTCGGCTCCATCTGGAATTCAGGGGACTTCGGCTCCGATGACTTCGTCCCGAAAGAGATCTCGGTCCCCTTCGTTACAGAGTATCCACTCGGCTCCGGGGTCTCCTCTTTTGTCGGAGCGGAGCCATCGGAGCCGATCTTCGAGATCTTCCAGGCTGTCTGACCACGACTTAGAGAGGGTGGTAAGCAGGCTGTTGAAGTCACAGGCACTGGCCCAAATGCTCCATAGCCCGTCTCAACAGACTTTGGCTATAGCCTCACCCCTTGAACTTTCTCCTCCGACTCCATACCAGAGTTCGGAGCCGGAGCTTCTCGGGACAGCGACTGTTTCGGTGCCGGAGCCGATACATCCTTCGGCTCCGTCATCCTCGGCTCCGATCTCCTCCTTGAGGCCTTCCTTGGAGGGATCCGGTCGTCGGGTTTCCCTTGTCGGCTCTGAGGGGGCTAGTGGCATCGGACCCTTGTCCGACCCCGCTCTCCCTCTCGGGGCTTCGGCTTTGGTAAGCTCGGCGCCGACATCGGCCTCGGAGCCTTCCCTCTCAGTGGAGCCGGGAATTCCTGTTTCCTCGGAGCGGGGATATTCCGGCCTCCCGGGGAGGGGAGCCTTTGAGGTGATGAGGAGTGTCCTGGCCTCTGAGCCTGGTCAACGGTCCATCTCTAGCTCCTCCCTCTTCAGTGCCTGTAGACGCCTCTTGCCAGCCTCTTGCTCTCAGGCCCAGGGATCCATCGCCCCAGGTTTCCCCATTGGGAATTTCCTCCTCTTCCGAAGTTTCTCCTGATCCAGCAGGTGAACCCCCTCGGAAGAGGACGTGTAAGAGGAAACACACAGACTCCCCCGAGTCTACTACATCGGATACCGACTTAGATGAGTCGGAGGGTTCCCCACGATCCCCCTCTGAGGATGTATCCTTTTCAGACATCCTTGAGCTCCTCAAACAGAGGGGGAATTGGCCATCCATTGATCCCTCCGAGGATGAGTCTGTATACCTGGAGGCTTTTGGATCCCGACCCTCCACCTCCTGGGTGTCTCCGCCTTTCGACCCACTTATGCAGGTAGTGGCTCGGAAGGCGTGGGCGGCTCCAGATTCTGTGGAACCTGTCCCCAGGAGACCATCCAAATTTATCACTGCCCCTATGGACAAACAGTTCCTTTCCAAGGGTGTCTCTGTGGATGCTATGGTGGTGGCGGCGGCCACTAAGAAGGAACTGGCGGATCCTTCAGTACCTGTCCATCCTCCTAACAAGGATTCTAGGACCATGGACAGGTATTGAAAGCGGATGTTTTCTTCAGCGACCTTTGCTATGCGTTCGCTGAACTACCTTTGTCACTTCACCAGGCTTCAACGAGATATTCTCAAGGAACTGGGTGAAGTAGTCCAGGATCGCTCTGCTGCTGGGGCTCAAGAAAAGATTGCCTCACAGCTTGCAATCCTGAATTCCCTATCTAACTCCTCCATGCGGCTCGTATCCTATGCGGCCGATGGAGCGAGCAGGGCCGCAGGCACAGGAGTTGCTCTTAGACGCCAAGCCTGGATGCGGCTTTGTAATTTTGCGGACCCCTTTAAGGCGTCCTTCACTAATACCCCCTTTGATGGTTCGGCTTTGTTCGGACCTCAGGTGAAGGATACCTTGACCAGGTGTGAGCGTTAGTTTTTGACTTCCTTGCATGTCATACTATAAATCTGGAGAAGAGTAGCCTAGCACTGCATTATAAGACAGATGGAAGGGCACAGTAGCTCAGTAAACTTTTATATGCTTACCAGCATTAGTCCTACTGTTACCAAGAATGGACCTACTTAGCAAGAGCTGTCTCTATGGGAAGCATATAACTTGGAGCATGTTATTAACTTTTTAAATCCAGCTCTTGTAGATCACCTCAGCTAGACAAGAGGAGTTTTGCTTGTATTGTTTTGCCTCAGTTGACTGGGCTGTGCTACATCAGTGGTTCTTAGAAATAATTGTCTCTCCTCATCTTGATGTCCTTGCCTTCTGTTTCATTTTTTCATTATCGATTCATTTTTTCATTATCGATTCATCAAATGTTATTTGTAAAAGTAGACAAATGGATGACATTTTGGAGTTTGATCATGTTTAATTTAATTAGAAAGTGAAACTGCTCTGTTGTGGACCATTTTTGGTTAAGACCAGTACCAAGTGACAAGATAATTAAACTGTGTGTGTGTGTGTGTGTGTGTGTGTGTGTGTGTGTGTGTGTGTGTGTGTGTGTGTGTGTGTTTGTGTCCAATCAAGACATTTTCTGGCTGTGTTCTTGTCCTTCATGTTTGTGTGGTTTTCTATTGGTGCTACATTTTCCCCACACAGTCCAAATACGTGGTAGGTAGATGACTTCTAATTGTCCGTAAGGCCTTGCAATCTATTTCCATTCCTCCACCTGTAAACCTAATGGGTGATGGTGGCTGTGTAGGAGGTCACTTTAGGAGTTTGCCACAATGCCTGAGCATGGATGGATTTATGTATGTGTTTGTGTATTTTTCATTTATATGTGCAGCCATGCACATAAGTAAAAGCATGCATGAGTTTAATGTGTGGCAGATATACACAAACACATATGTATACATATGCATATAGAGGTACACATGCATACATACATTTATATATCTGTATACTATCTGTTTTATACACCCACACATACATGAGTTTTATATATTGTTTGTGTGTGTGCGTATGTACATATATGCATACGTATGTAAATATGTATATACATATATTAAAAATAAATGTGTGTGTGTCCTTTTTAGTTATAATTCTACACACACACACACACACACACACACACACACACACAAAACACTCATCCATATACATTACAGATATGTGGGCTTCCACACAAGTAAAATGAATTGCAAAGAACTGTCCCATAAATATCTGAACTTAAAATGTGCATGCAAAACCAACTTGAAATGTAAAAATAAAAGCACGGACAAGACCCCTGCCCTTGGGTGGTCTGTTGTCAGTTGATCAAAAATGACCTTGTTGAAACCCACATGTTTGAGACCACATGATCGACAAAGCAGTTCATTGACTGTTTTTGCTACGATTACAGTACAGTGGAGATCAGGGAATGTACCCTTTTCCCCATTGTAATGTGATCTCTAAGTTGGTATATATAATTAGCAGTGGGTGTGAGGGTTGCGGGGGGACTTGCCTCCCCTGCAGAAAAATTCTTTTGTCTTATTTGCTGATGTTTGGCTTGTTTCCTTTGATCGACAAAATTCACTTTTGATGCTATTGTTAATCAGTAAACTGAAATAGATCCGCACTTAGACCTGCACCACAATTTACTGAAAAGTTTAGCAGGCATATATTGTTAGTCCATTTGAGTAAATGCATTTATCTTAAACAGACTTCTTCAAACCTGAACAAGGATTTATATTGGAATTTGAAGTCGCATTCTAATTGCATGTTCTAGAATTTTGGTGCAATGGTCAGAGTCTGGATACGAGAAGTACCTGCTTGAATGGATTAAAAATGTTTGCCTGCCAAAGTTTGTCTGCTAAAGTTTCAAAGTTTCAAAAAGATACGCCGAAAAGTTTCAAGAACAGCTGTCTTGAAGATTTATTTTTTTTGTTGTAGTATATGTATATGAAACTCCGAAGCACCTAGGGAAAACCTATAAAAAACATAGAAAGAATATGCAAACTCTAGCTATAGGGCAGAGACCTTAAATACTGAGTTGCCTTGTGTTATCAGTTTGAATGTTGAATAGCTGAGTCTTCAAGGTTTTTAGGTTCTAGCATATTTTATGGATGGGGATCGGAATTAATTTAGGTTGATAAAGATTGATTCAAGTCAACTGTTTGCTAATTTTGTTACCTTCAACTGTATAGTAATATTAACAAACTCCATACGTACCCTCATCCATCACTAGCCTGAAATACAGCATGACATCTTGAAAGGTAGCCTGTAAAAACTGTGGAACTCTCTTTTTTTTTTTTTTTTTGTTGGGTATAAATAGCAAATCAGAACGATAAAGAAAATATTTTAGTGATGAATGTCATTTTTATATGCTCCACATGGCTGACTAATAAAACGTATTTGCAGAAATAATTCATTCCTTACTGCCCTGTTCTACGTTTTCAAGAAAAGTGCCCTTTGTGAGAGATAATTAAATTACCATTTTTGTTAATGTTTAAGGTTGAAATAGCTTCATTTTGTTATTTCTGGGAACTCAAGGCCACTTTTTCAACCAAAAACCAAGAGCTATATATTTGAGGTTGTGATAAACCAGATATGTTAATTGTGTTATATTAGATACATTTAACAAATTGAAACAGTATTACTGTGTATGAATACAGAGTTCATGGCTGCTTCCAGAAGTCAAGAATGCAGTAAAAGGAATATTAACCCATTCATACATTGCATGCACAATTTGCCTTGTGCAAAAAGTCAAGCATATTGTCTGTATAAAAAAAAAGTTGATAATGCACTTATTTTAGCAAGAAAAGCCCTCATTTTGTAGCATTTAAGTTGAAAAACTGATATGTAATCATGTATTGAAATGAAATAAATGTCCAGTTTGGGTAGAAGTTTACAGTTACAAGAAAAAAAGCAACGCATCAGATAATTTAGGTTATATCTTATCTGTGCCTGGTATGGTATGAATTGTTAAAACACCTTCCTGACACTGTGTCTGTGTTTGAATTTGCAGCTATGCGCCTTGGTGCCCAGCATGCCAGCAGATATTGCCTGACTGGGAAAATTTTGCCAAAAAAGGTCCATTGCTTGGTGTCAGAGTTGGAAAGGTGGATGTCACACAGGAGCCTGGTATAGTAACAGTTTATGATTAAACATGAAATGGACTGCTGCATTTAACATTGCCATTGATTTAATTTAGCACCGTTTATCAGAAGTCTAAAACAGTACCAGTAACATGAAGCACTAAATGACAGACACACACACACACACACACACGCACACAGGTCTTACTCAATACCAACAATATGCTGTGCCTTTGACACAGCTTATGATGAGCAGTGCTGCACACCGATGAGAAGAGGGATTATACCATGACCCCCCATTAATATTGCAAAACGTGCACGCTGATTGGCCAGCGTGCACGTTGTAAATCGACTTATACTAATGGAAAAAGGTCTGGTCGCATGGACTTTTTCCATTAGTATAAGTCTCTTTTAAAACACTGTCTCGCTATGTTAAAAGAGTTTAACATAGCGACACAGGTTTAAAAAAAGCAACGGAGATCTTGCTTTCTCCTTTGCTTTTTTTTTTTAAACCTGTCTCGCTATGTTAAATGGGTTTAACATAGCGAGACAGCTTTAAAATAAGCAACGGAGATCTCCTTTGCTTATTTTAAAGCTGTCTCGCTATGTTAAACCCATTTAACATAGCGAGACAGGTTTAAAAAAAAAAAAGCAACGGAGAAAGCAAGATCTCCGTTGCTTTTTACTGTTTCGCTATGTTAAATGGGTTTAAACGTAGCGAGACAACTTTAAAATAAGCAACGGACATCTCCGTTGCTTATTTTAAAGCTGCCTCGCTACGTTAAACCCATTTAACATAGCGATAAAAAGCAATGGAGATCTTGCTTTCTCCGTTGCTTTTGGCCACAGCTCTGATGTACTGCGTAGACAGCTGCGGAAGGGCAGCAAAGAGGCATTATACAATGCCATTATTTAAGAAAAGTAATTATTTCTTTTCTTAAATAATGTCATAGTGTAATAGCAATAACCCACTTCTGGGTGTAGGTAATGCGGGATTTACCCACGGTTGTCTTTGTTTGGTCCCTCGGGACCAAACCACGCCAACCGTGGGTAAATCCCGCATTACCCACACCCAGGCGTGGGTTATTGCTATATTAATCATGGCTGGTTGTCCACATTGTAACTTTGCGTCTGAATTTGCGTTTTTTTTCCCTTAAACTAAATATACATAGCAAACGCACAAAATTATTTTGTGGTAAAACAGTTGTTGATCCTCCAGTAACTTTGCAATGGCAGATGGGTTGCTGAAGAAGCATGTCAAGGCTGTTTTTCTGTGATTTCTGACATGATTGGTAAAAAAAAAAAATTGCCTTGTATTTCATGGCTCCCTATGTGTGAAATATTGGTACAGGCTCAGTATGGCAGTTAAGCCGAGCCATTGTCAGTTAAATTTACTGTCTCTACAGACTGGAGCACCATTTTAAGAGTATGTTGCAAATATTCGTAATTTGCATCCATGTTGGTTGCAGTAAACAGAGATTACTAAATTGTTAAAATATTTTGAGTAGTACAGCAATGCATGATATCATTTTTTTCAAACCACGGTGCAGCAATCTTGAAGATGATTGTAATAAAACGTAATTTTATTCTTTGGCAAGTATGACTCTCCTTGTAACTGTCACATTGCCAACATGTTCTGAAAAGTGATCTTGTAGTCAGAGCTGTGTCATGTCAAATGATGCACTAGGCAGGGAAATGTACCAGCCCCCCCCCCCCCCAGCCATTCCAGCCACCCATTACTTTGCCTCTCTCGAAGTACTGTAGTTAACTAGTTCAAACCTGAAAGTATGCATCCTATTTTCTTCTTTGCTTTTACCATGGTTACAGAAATTTAAATTTAATTTAAAACTTTTATTTCAAATTTAATTGCACAAACACTGATGGCCTTTGCTAAACAAAACAGTCTCATATTAGAAACAGCCTTAGCATGAACAAGTTAGCTTCTCTACTATTCTAATAAGGGTGAATACTGTTTACACCTTCTTGATGTACATAGGCAGTTAATGTTTTAGACAGAACTAAACAATTCAGGCAATCAGAGCAATTATTTGTATCCTTTGCAGCCGCAACCTTGGGCAAACCTGTTTCTAAGGTTACTCTATCCAGATGGTTAAGAGATTGCATTTTGTTTATTTACACAAAAAAAGAATCTAAAACTCCCTATGCTGGTGAAGGGTCCTTCTACCAGATCTATGGCGACTTCAGCTGTTTTCCATTCTAAAGCTTCCATGTCCAAAATTTGTGCTGCTGCACCATGGGCTACTCTGCGTACCTTTATTACTCATTACAAATTGGATATCGTCTCTGTCTCCAGAGGGATAGCCTTCCTTGGCTCTGTGGTTCTCAGGAATGTCCTTTCATAGGGCCACCCAAGATCTAAGGTAGCTGGGGAGTCTGTCCCATGAGTCAAGAATGGATGAAGATCAACAATATTGGGTAAAGAAGTTGTCTTACCATCTTTGTTGTTGATCCTCATCCAGTTTTGCATCCCATCTCACCTTTCCCCTCCTTTGGACTCCTGGTGGAGTGACATACTGTCCTGGGTTTCCCTGTTAGGATACAACTTGGATATGGCTTCTGACTTGAGTTAGGAAAACTTTCTGAGAATTGCGAACTCTATATGAGTTAATGTAGAGGGGACATTATGGGTAGACCAGTTGTTTGAGAGATTTTTTGGCTGGCGTGAGCTATGTAATGGCCGGATTGGTTCCAAGGATCGGAACCGTACCCAAGACTCCAGAATGGATGAAGATCGACAACACAGATGGAACATTATGGTAAAACATAACTTTCTTCCTATGAACAGAGAATGATAAGTAAGGGTAGGGTTACTCCAGCCCTGAACAAGGTTTCCCTCTTTTTCAGGACTGTACTCCTATAAGGTGATGTAACAGTATCAGAAGCCACCAACATTTCAAGAATTTTTGCCCATCATCATCCTCCTGTATCCTTAGGGGGCCCTACCCAAAACTCAAAGAATACCCCTAACAAAGTTCTTACTTCTCTGACACTTTGCATCCCTCAACTTTTCTCCCCTTATATCAGAGTTTGCCACTTTTTCCCCCCACTTCTTACCAGTCCCTTGTTTTTTTATGACTTTGTCCTCAAATTTTCCCAGCGACTGTGTCCATCTGACATATGTTTGCATAAACTTGTGCTCGTTAATCTAACATTTACCTGTCAGTTTCCCTGCCCAGCCCCCATGATGACCAACTCAAGCTTTTTCATTACAGTCCCACCTCACCTCTTCTGTCTTAGCTCTTCCCCAGAGAGAGAAGATTCGTACAAGCATTAAACTGTTAAGAACAGATACTGCACTTGATTTAGGACCAGTAGGCAGAGATAGCGTTCCCATGCTGTCAAGAATGTTATTTCTGTACATTAATGTACCTTGCTGCTTAGACTCTCCAGAATATATTTGATATACATTAGTTCAGACAGAGGTTAAACAGCCTCTAGATTTTATTTTATTGTATTTAGTTTGTTTACCAGGATCGTATACTGATCACAGTAAATGATATGCAGGCACAGCCTGGGTGAAGAAAGTCCTGTAGACAAATAAAACAATGAAAATCTTATTAACAGAGTAGAAAAACAAATGTATTTTAAACTTAAGTCAAAAATATGTGAGATAAGCAGCAGGTGAAAACTGAGGGTCAAAGTAGACGTGATGTATGTGAGGGGGGAACTAAGTGATGTGTCCAGTGAAAAAGCACTTGCTGTCAGATTTTTGATGGAGGTGTCTTTTGAGCTGTGCTCTGAAAGAGGGAAAGAGGCGATTTCTTTCAGGTGAAGAAGGATAGATTTCCAGAGTTTGGGTACAAGAGTTGAGGAGGAGTGGACGGTACAGAGCAGTTTGGCTTGGTGGTCTGGAGTGAGGGAGTTAATTGGGAGGTGTTGTGGGGGTGTATGGGGTGGTTTTATTATGGGATTTGTCAGCAAGAGGCAGAAAGACATCTGGTTGAAGTAGTTCTAAAAGAAAAGATCCTGGGGATAGCTCAACTCCCTAGGAGGCTAGGAGACACCTGCTTTTGGAGAGGGTAGTACAGAGATGTCCTTGAGGGAAATGGTTGAAAAAAATAAGCAGATTTTGTTTTTAATGGACTGTGGAGTGGATGGTGAGCCTGGATTCCAGTTAGACAAGGAGGGCTCCTTTGCCTATTGCATCTTTAGCTGGCCAGAAGAGAAAGGGAGATTTTTTACGACCAGAATAAAATAAAAGTGATCATTTTCTTGGTGATTTCCATGTGGTTATAGAAGCTATGTTGTTGCTGCAGTCAAAAAAACTGATGCTTAAGATTTTATTGTTTGTAATGGGGCTCCTTTGAGAACTCTGATATTGAGATAAGTTTAACATATTCGTGAATATTTTTGTGTGGGCTTTCAATAGCAAATTATTTTGTGTTTTTAACTCTTCTGTGAATTTTCTTCTGATTTTTAAAACTTTTTCCTCTCAAACATTGTTTCTGATCTTTAGGCCTGAGCCTTCCTTTTAGCTTGCCATACTCCTGAGGGGAAATATTTTCTTTTTTCTGTTCTTAATTATTCATAGGGGTTATTTCCCATTTCTTTTTCTTTCTTTCTTTCTTTCTTTCTGTTTTTGAGCTTGGATGTAACTCTCTTTCTTTGCTGATGCAACATTTCAAAGTGTGGAAAATGCACTTGCCACCTATGTGACCCAGGAATTTTTCGCCATCCTTTTCTCCATGTAGATAAGGTTTTATGTTCGACACAATACCATGGAACTTGTAGTCAAGAAAGTTCCCATTAGTATAGTAGAGATGGCTTATTCTTTTCTGCCTGCTGCTTAGAAAACTCAAATGTTTGTGTAGTTTAACTAATAATTTTACAGTCAGTATATTGGATACCTAAGTAGAGGAAAGGTTGTACCCTCGTCATTTTTGACTTTATGACAACTTAGCAGTGGCTTTCTTTAAGGTCAAGGATGGCTGTATAGTTCATCTTCGATAGGATGTGCACCAATGACTCCCTGTCAAAACTCATGATACCTGATCCGTAGTAGTAGTAGTACTACTGAGGACACAAGTTTCAATCACTGCAGCATTAGAGCCAGTGCTGCATACCACAGCAGAAGTCAAGTCTTTGACATTGATCTCAGTATCAGCTAGTTTGACATCACTGCATTTGATCTTAACTCTGCAGTTTGTATTGGTACTTCTGATTTTGAATGCTCTGGCTGTGACTGTGGCTTCTGGCTTTGTGCTTTGGCTTGGGCCATCCATCCAGTTGTTAGCACCTGCCCCCTCAGTGCTAGTGCCAGAGGCATCAGCCGTGATGCTGCCATGTTCAACTTTGGTCATCTGAAGTGCGATTTTGTTCTCGGTGTCGGTCTCAGTGAGCCAGCTGTCTTTGCTGTGGTACCCTTCTCCACTGTGTCCTACTTACCTCTAGCATTTTCAGGACCACTGGAAAGATCTGTCACTCAGCCAAATGCCTTGCAACCCAACTCACAGGACAGACAGGTGCAAGACCTTTTGCAATTCCCCAAGGCAGTTTCACTACAGAAACAATGGTCTTCCTCAGTTTTTGAGTCCCATCTTGAAAGTTATCACAAAGGTCATATGCAAGAGAAGTCCTATTTTGATTCATCTACCAAATTACTTCTCCTCAACAGTAACAGTGATTGGTATATTTATTTATGTTCCAAATTTTTGGAAGGCTTTAAAATGATGCCTTAAGGGGATGGTGCAGTGATGCCTTACTTTCCTAACAGTATTCAGCAGAAGGCCTTTTGGGCTGCTGTGAAAATCTTCTGGATGGTCCATCTATTGATGGGTTTTTTTGAAAGTATACACTAAAGTGTCATAGAAATTTTCAGATAATGTAGCTGCTGTACCAAGGAATGCACACCATGATGTCCTTCTGTTGCAGTATTATTAACTGATGGGATATCCTGCCAAGGATTGTTGTACTTCTGGCCAGTATAGCAAAGCCCAGGTACATTCCTCTTGTGCCATACATCAAACGTATATGGATGCAAAATGCCTCAAACTTTTTTTGTCATCAGCTAAATATTGAAGTGTTGCTACAGCTTTACTTTACTCATCTGTATGATTTGTGCCTCTTTATCAGCTGTTAGATAAGTATCTCCATTGGGGTTTACTTCTTTTAAGCTTTTATACTTCATAGTTTTGTACATGTCATTGAAAAGAGGAAAATGTGATTGTGGTAGACACATCCATCACAGAGACTGCTATACTAAAAGTTTGTTTTGTCTGGGTGCTGAAGATCATTATAGGGATGTTCTATCTGCAAGGCATTTGTGGCCAGGACATCGCATAGACGACTGTCTGCCTTCTTTGAAGATTTATACGGAGAACTAAAAACTTAAATCACTTGTCCAAGTTAAGATGGTGACTGAGTCTACAACAGCTGATATCTGTTTGACGCTGAAGTAATAGTCAAAGAAACTTGGGTTGCTGACCTCTACTGCCGAGTCAGACTCTGATGTCTCCGTTGTGTCTCTTGATGAGACACTGGGTCATCCAGCTGCGTTTTCTGATAATGCTGCTCCTTCTATCGTGGTCCTGTCAGAGGTTGATATATGCAGATGCCTTGCAGATCTATCACGTCCAATCAGTCATCCAGTTAGCCAAGAAGGAGAACTGCAGCTTGTGATTTCAGAGGGCCTGAATGGCGTACCTCAAATCTTAGTGAAGAAATCCCTGGTTCATTGCTTTGAGGTATGTTACAGCTCAGAACCTCCTCATTTGGTGTAGGCAGAAGCGTGTAAGAAGGAACAGAAGCCTAGACATACAATTTCTCTTCTGTTTACTAGAGATACTCAGCAGGACTGATGGGGTATTACTTGGTGCCTTTTTAAGATTACTCTGTCTTTAAAGCCACAACCTTTCTTTCCTGCTTCTGCCGTCTGTCCCCTTTCTTCATCTCCCCTAAAAAGGTGAAGGGAAGAATCTGAGGATGAACAGAGGTCATATATTTATGATTTAGATGAAAGACAATTTAATCTGAAGTTGTTAATCTTCTTTCATTCCTCAGTAATGGGTACGGTTCCGAACTCTCGGAACCGAGTCGGCCAAATACCAAGCTAGCGTACACCAAACTCTCTAGCCACGCTACTACCTACAATGCCCTTCATCCCATACCTCCGATCTCGTTTGCCGTGCAGCTATATAGCAGCATTTTCACCGAGTTCTCCAGCTAAGTAGTTTTGACTTGTATAAAGTGTGTATTTCTCCACTAATTTTTCTACTAGTGTCCTTCTCATAGTCTAGCTCTACCCACAGGTATTCCTTTTACCATTGTTGGTATTTTCTTGCCTTTCCTTACTTTTTACCACCCTCGTGGTAATTTTTCATACCATTGCTGGTAGTCTGGCATTTCTCTCCCTCTCTCCTTTTGTCGGAGTGAGTGCTAGTATGTCAGAGAAAAAGGGTACTTCAGGTTTTAAACACTGCATGTCATGCAGTGGTAAATTACCAAACAGCGACTTGCATTTTTAATGCGTTTATTGTTCGGGCGTTTTGAACCTTTATGCGACACCCCCATGTGATATTTGTGTGAGTTTTAGTCAACAGATGTTGAACGGCGCAACAAATTGATTCTGAAAGGATTGCTTTCCTCTCCTTTCTCAGAGGCTATTTCTGCAGAGGTCTCAACCCCTCCAGTCAAGGACAAGAAGTGTCCCCGCTCAGACCCCTCTTTGGCCGGTGACAGGGGCAAGACCCATCAATCTAAGGCCTGTAGATCTTCCTCCTAGCATCGGCTCGCTGCCTCGGTGCCACCGATTTTGGCGTAGAGCACAGTTTCTGGGAAGTCTGAGTTGTCGGTTCCGGGCTCGGCACCGATAACTACTGAACCGCTGATTTACTTCGGTTCCGACCAGTCTGGTTCTGGACACCTCGGCACCGATCTCACCTTTACAGACACCGGCTCAGATGATCTTGGATCCGATTTTGATGACTACTCCGATTGTGACTTCAGCTCCGAGCCCCCTCTCGGTGCCGACCTTACTGTTTACGCAGTTCAAATCAGAATCCTCGGCTCCGTTGAGTTCCTTACCACGGACCAGATATTCATCTTCTGTGGACCCGTTTGCCAGACAAGCCTTCAGTCCCTTTCTGGACCGGCCTGAATCCCCCTCCAGGATATCGGTTAGGTCTGCCAGGAGAGTTTGTCTTGTTGATCAGGTACTGACTGCAAGAGAAATCTCCAGACCCTGTTCCACTCTGGGTGTTGGGATTTTTCCTCCTTCGACTCCTTCGTATTCTCCTGCTGGGGATCCTTCGGTTCCAAGGACCCCTTGCCCATTGCTTTCAACGGGACCCCTTTCTTCGGTACTGACTACAGTGATGCCTGAAGCATCTAAGCCCTGGTGGGTGTCAGTTCCGACAGCATCCCACCTTACTCAACCCCTTGGTTTGGGGGTGGAATACTCTGCTCCAGCCCCGGCACCGACGGTCCTTTCGGTTCCCGTGTCGGATCAGAGAGTTATATCCGCACCGAACCCTTGTCAAACTCCAGTCTCAGAGGTGGGCCGTTTGGAGCGGGGTGTGATCCCGGATCCGATTCAGTCCACTTTGGTTCCGGGCTCCCATCCCTCTTCGAGTGGGCCTGCCTTCCGGATTATGGAAAGGGTGCTGGCAGCTAGTAATCCCCCTCCTTCAGCTTCGCCTTTGGTTTCCCCCCTAACTCAGCCATCGCCGGCCCTTAGCAGGGGACCACTGATCCAAAGCACCCCCCTTTCCGAGGCATCTTGGGACATCCCCACCGAAGAGCCCCCTCGGAAGAGGATGTGCAAAAGAAAACACATGGACTCACCTGAAGAATCCCGTACTGAGGATACGGATTACGATGATGGGGAAGGTTCCCCTAGATAACCCCCTGACGATGTTTCCTTTGGGGATATCTTGGAGATTTTAAGTCAGTGGGGTGACTGGAAATCTTCCACCCCTTCCCCGGAGGAATCCATAGTCCTACAAGCTTTCTGCTCTCAGCCCACTACTTCCTGGGTGACCCCTCCTTCAGATGAGTTGGTCAAATTCATCATGCAGTGAACGTGGAAGAGTCTGGATTCAGTGGAAGCTATCCCCAGGAGATCAGACAAGGTACTTTCTCCTCCAGAGGATCAACCTCATTGGTCAAAAGACTTGCCAGTAGATGCTATGGTGGTGGCAGTGGCCACAAAAAAGGACCAGGTGGAAGAGAGTCCTGCTGTTCATCCGCCCAACATGGAGTCCCAGGCGGTGGACAGGTTAGGGAAGCGAGTTTTTGCTGCAGCGACCTTTGCCGTGCGTTCGCTGAATTTCCTGGCACACTTTACGACACTGCAGAGACCTTATTTCTGACCTCGCGGGTTAAGTGTCGGATGGAGCACGTGACAAAATGGCTTCCAAACTTGCCACCCTTGAAGCGATTTCGAATTCCTCCATGAGGTTACTCTCCCATGCAGCCGCTAGAGCAGGAGGTGCTGGCGTGTTTGTCCAACGTCATGCCTGGATGCGCATTTCTGACCTACCGGATTCCTTCAAGTCTTCCTTTTTGAATGCCCCTATTGAGCCCTCTGCTGTCTTAGGTTCTAAGGTCAAGGATACATTGGCCAGGTGCAAGCAGGATGGAAAGACCTTGTCTGCCGTGGGCCTGCACTTCTCCAAACCTCAGTGTTCCTTCTCCGGGAACCAGAGGAGTGGAAAGTTGTGGCACAAGAAGTCACAAGGTTTCTTTCTTGACTCACTTGGTGAGGACTCCTCCAGAGGCAGAGGGGGTCTGACGGTGGAAGACGCCCATTTAGGGGCAGAGGGGGTTACCGGAATCAGAGCTCCAGAGATTCTTTCTCCGGTAGACTCTATCAGCACTCCTGAAGCGTGCCCGATTGCTTTTCTCTGGAAGCAGTTTGGGTACGTTTCTCTCTGCACCAAACAGCCTGGTCCTCCATTACCAACAATCTATGGGTGCAGAGAATTATCACCAGAGGCTATCACATTCCTCTCAAATCCTTTCCAAGACCTCAATTCTCCCTTCCCAACATACCACCCAGTCAAAGGGAGGAGGCAGCTTTTGAACTCAAGAAGCTTCTTCTAAAGCGAGTCATCCAACAGGTTCCCCCCAGATCAATGCAGATTAGGGTTCTACTCCAGACTCTTTGGTGCCAAAAAAGACTGAGGACTGGAGACCCATCCTGGATCTCAGTCGTTTGAACGAGTCATACAGACCAAGTTCCGCATGGTCACTTTTCAGTCCATCCTTCCATTCCTTCGGGAGGGTGTGTGGATGTGCTCTCTAGATCTCCGGGATGCGTATTATCACATCCAAATGGACAAATGCTCCAGGAGACTTCTGCTCTTCCGGCTGGGAGCCAATCATTTTCAATTCAAAGCCCCGCCTTTCGGTCTCTCGACGGCCCCCAGAGTGTTTCATAGATTCATAGGTAGGTACTAGGCTATTGCCCTAGGGCCCATACAAGCCTAGAAAAAAAAATGTACCCTGGCTTTTGCCACCCAAGAAATTTATTTTCCTGTGCCCCTGTCGAGCAGAGCCACAGAAGTGATCCCTGGGGTGAATTTTCCATTTCCCATCCAATCATCAAGATTTTTCTTGAAGAGTGCTAATGAGGAGCTCTGTTTGACATAGGTAGTCTGTTCCAGAGTATGGGAAGTCTCTGGGACAGGAATCTATCCCTCCAGCATGTTCTGTTTATTGTGGTGACAAGGTTTAGGTCCCTAGAGCGTGTAGCTCGGAGGGATTGGGATTTCTTTAAGTGGAGCATGTCCATCAGCTCTGGGTTTGGCATAGCTTTGTATGTTAGGCAGAGATCGCCCCTGAGTAGGCGATATGCGATGGAGTAAGGCTGTAGTTTTTTGAGACGGTCTGCATAGGGCATCTATTTGAGGCCAGTAATCCTCTTTGTGAGGTATTTCTGTGGTCTTTCCAGTTGTTGTAGATGTCTTGTGAGGTACATACCAAAAGGGGCGTTGTACTGTATAATGGGTCTAATGAGTGATGAGTAGAGGGGAACAATGACCTCTTTTTTTCTGGATGAGAATCCTTTTGTGATGAGATGAGCCATGTAGAAGTATTTCCTGACCACTGTGGCGATGTGATTATCAAAGGAGAGACTACTGTCCACCTGTGTCCCAAGGTCTCTTATCACATTTTCGGCATTAAGTAGACTACCAGCTATGTGGTGGTTCACGGGTACAGAGTTTTTACCAAAGGGGATGACAATACACTTTTTGGCATTGAGTTTCAGGTCATGGCTTTGACACCAGGTATCTGTCTCAGTGATGCCCTTTTGTAGTTTGTCCACATCGTTAGGAGTTTCGAGTATGGCTCCTAGTTTGCAGTCATCTGCAAACTTTGTTAGCCAAAGACCTTCTGTGTTGGCCTGCACTTCAGAGAAGTAGATACCAAACAGGAGACGAGCAAGGACTGAACCCTGTGGTACTCCACTTGTCACTGGTCTGATGTCAGATTTGGAATCCACTACTTTCACAGTGTGGGTTCTGTCCGTGAGCCAGTTGGCAACCCATCTTGTGACATAGGGATTTATACCTAGTTTAGTGAGCTTATCTACAATTCCCGAGTGGGGGATGGTGTCGAAAGCCTAGGCGAGATGTAGATAAGCTGTGTGAACAATTTTACCCTCATCTATGGCTTTGCTTCAAAGAAGTCAATCCGGTTTAGGAGACATGATCTGCCTTTTACACATCCAAACTGGGTAGGGTCCAGAGTTTGGAGATTACCAATGTCTTTGTTTGAGTTCCATGATGGTACGTTCCATGGCCTTGCAGACCAGGCTCATCAGGCTAATGGGGCGGTAGTTCCTGGGGTCCGTCGTGGCTCCCCCTTTGTGGAGTGGGATAACCGTCGCGGTGCGCCATTCAGTGGGTACAAAGCCTGAGGTGAGGCAATGATTGAACATGGTACTTAGGTAGGGTGCCAGTTCATTCTGTAGTTCGTGTACAACGCAGCCCGAGATATTGTCAGGTCCCATGGATGCTGTGTTCTTTGCTTTGGAGAGTGTGTTTTTACCTGTGCAGCCGTGATTATAGGAACTTTGCATTCTTCTGGTATAGAGAGGGGCCCTCTAGGGGGTGAGAGGGGAGTAAAGTTAGCACTGAACCTATCTGCTAGGATGTTGGTAATATCAGTTGGTTCTGTATATTTAGTGCCATTGTGCTGCAACTCAGAGCAGATCCGAGTGTTCCCATTTAGATTCTTGACATAGCTATAGAATGCTTTGTGGTTGTCTTTAGAGTCAGTGGCAATTTTGTTTTCGTAACTGGCTTTGGAGGATTTTATGAGGGATCTCAACTTCTTACTGAGGTTGACCAGGGAGTTCCTCCAGTCATGGGATTTTACTCTTTTTTTGCAACAGTTTCTTTCTTCTGTTGTAGAGTTTGCTTATGGCAGAGGACCAGCAGATTGGCTTCCTTTTTCTGGAGGATAACATCTTGGGTTCTATTAGGGATGGCATGATCCATGCACTCGTGTAAGTGCTTATAAAGTGCATTTGTGTAGGATTCGGCAGTCATACCTCTATTGTCCGTCTGCATGGGTGTCATGAAGTTTGCCACTTCTGTCTTAAGAAGTGTGAAGTTGGCTTTGGAGAAGTTGTTTACGATGGTTTCCCTAATTGGGGCTGGGGGTGGGATGTGGATGTCTAGGCTGATTAGCTTGTGGTTGGATCTGACCAACGAGGAATTACCTCTGGTGTGGAACATGTTGGTAATGACCAGGTCTAGGATATTGCTGCCCCTGGTGGGGGTGTGAATAAGTTGATCCAAGGCGTTGGAATTTCTGAATTCTAGAAAACGTTGAGCAAAAGAGTTGGTACATGAGTAGTTTTCCCAGTTAATGGTGGGGTAGTTGAAATCACCCATTATTAGGGTGTTGGGTTGTACCCTAATACTTTTCAGTGTATCAAGAAATGAGGAGTGTGAATCCTGGGGCATGGTGGGGGGGGGGTCTGTAGCAAGCTACAGTTTGGATTGCGGTCTTGCCCAGAGTTAGTTGCATTTGGATAATCTCTGATGCATTATGCTGTGCAACTAGCCTGGAGGTGTGGATATCCTTAATGAATATGGGCACGCCTCCGCCTTTAGTGCTTCTTTCTGGGTTAGGTGGCCGAAAGGTGTGGTATGAATTGAAGCCTGGTAATGCAGGGGTGCTCTCTGGAGCTTTGAACCAGGTCTCTGTCACTGCACAGATGTCAATGTTCTCCATCTTAAGGAGTGCCTTGAGTGAGTGCATTTTGAGGTTTAGACTTCTAGCATTGAGTAGCATTACCCTCAGATTTTGCTTGCTTGTACCTGTTACGGTGGTGAATTTGTCATTTGAACCTTGCCTGAAAAGGCACTATAGGGGTGGCAAGAGCCTTAGCCAGTATCCGGAATCCTAAGGGTGACAGGTGCAGGCCATCTCTGGCAAAGCGTCATGGACTGTCGATCATGTCGTCCCAGGCAGACTGGATCCCTTTAGAATGACACCAGAAGCTTAGCCAATTGTTGAAGTCAATCATTTTGTCCTTGTACTGTGGTATCATTCTGGGTGATGGCCGGATGCTACTCAGGGTTAGGGTCATACCTGCCTGGGTAAGTCTCAGGTCATTCACACCAACATGGACAATGACCGTGTCATATTTGTACTTATTGTGGAGTGACCTGAGTGCATGCGTTATGTGGCGGATTCTGGCACCTGACAGGCAGCTGACAGTAACTTTCTCCTTGTTTAGTCTAGTGAGTGGAGCATCAGTGTGCCTGACTATAGAGTCACCTATGACTAGAGTGTTGGGTACGTTGTTATGCCTTATGGGCTGTGGTTGAGTGGCACACTGAGTTTGTGGGCTATGTGTCATTTGGGTTGTGTTGGGGGGTGGAGTTTGCTTGAGTTTATGCTTTGGATGTCCCTGATGCTTGGGCAGGTTTTTATTGAGAGCCTCCGCGAATGTAGGTGTGTGTTTTGTGTTTCTATGTGTGTGTTTTGGTGGTGTAGGTTTTGAGGGACTATGTGATGAGTGTGGTGTGGTGCAAGTGTTTACCTTCTCTTGACTGTCTAGTCCAGTCTTGGGTGAAGAGAGCTTTGCTTCCAGTTTGGCTATATAAGTGCATCTCTCACAGGTTGTAGTGTTGGGTGGTAGGAGGAGAGGGTTGTCTGTGTACATGAGGCAATTGCTGCATTGCCCCAAGATGCCCAGATTCATCAGGTAGACAGGAGAAATCACTGGGAGCTGACCCTTAGACATGCCTGGATAAGTGCTTATTTATTAAGTACTAAAAACTGCTTTTCAGCAGCAGTCAAAAACTGCTGTTCAAGAAATGTCTAGCAGTGGTGACAGCTCACTTGAGACTTCACGGATTCCAGGTGTTTCCTTATTTGGACGATTGGCTCTTCTCTGCGTCTACTGACCAGGGCCCTTCGCTACACTCAGTCTCTGGCAGAGTCTCTGGGTATTACTATCCATTGGGAAAAATCAAACCTTCAGCCCTCACAACTGGAATTGATAGGGGCTATGTTCAAAACTCAGCTCAGCCTAATATCTCTTCCTCATCACAGGCTCTTAAGACTGAGAACACACGTGCAAGTGATTCTCGACCGCAGGAAAGTGTTTGCAAGGGAAGTTTTGCAGGCTCTGTGTTCCATGGCGGCAGCCATTCCTATTGTTCCATTGGCCAGAGTTCATATGTGCCTATTACAGTGGCTTCTTCAAATTCAATGGATACACAGTCAGCATCCCTTGAACGCACTAATCCTCATCACCGATCTCTTCAAACAGGATCTCCTCTGGTGGATGAGAATGGACGAAAGTCTTTGGTGTTGCCCCTTTCAACCTCTTCAGCCCAACGCCACGGTGACTACGGACGCTTCCCTGATAGGGTGGGGGGTCACTTTCAGGGAAACTCTGTTCAAGGCACGTGGTCTCCTCTAGAAGTTGCCTTACAAATCAACGTTCTAGATCTCCGAGTTGTGTTACTGGTGTTACAAGCTCTCCATCCTCTTCTACCTCTCGGACTGATTGTTATCCAGTCTGACAACATGTCTGTGGTCTGGTACATCACCAAGTAGGAAGGGAACAGATCTTACCCCCCTTGCCGCAAAGCTATGAGAATTTGGCAGTGGGCGATAACTTCCAGCCATTTCCTGATTGCTACACACACCCTGGGGAGTTCCAACGTGATTGTGGACAGGCTGAGCAGGTTCATCCTGCTTCCTCACGAGTGGTGTCTCACGAGAGTGGTGGAGGAAAGTTTCAGCCGCTGGGGCCGGCCTTGCTGTGATCTGTTTGCCTCCCCTTCCAATACGAAGTGCAGCAGCTACTTTGCCCTTTTTCCTCCGCATGGGGAGTCCCCGAGAGATGCTCTGACTCACGATTGGCCTGCGGGTCTCCTGCATGCTTATCCTCCCATCCCCTTGATACCCTTGGTCTTAAGGAAAGCTACTCTGTAGAGAAGCGGAATGATTCTCATTGCGCCAGTCTGGCCTCGACAGGTTTGGTTCCCCTTCCTTCAGCCACACCTGCTCTGACCTTCTTGGATCCTGGACTTCCGTCAGGATCTCATTTCTCACCCCCAAGGGTTGTTGTCTCCAAATCTGACCACGCTCAAACTGACATCTTGGTTGCTCCACTTTCGTTAGTAGCCAGGCTTGAATCACTCTCTTCTCTGGTACGAAATATTATTTTGGCTTCCCATAAACCTTCTACCAGAAAACGTTATAAAGACAATTGGAAACGCATTTCCTTGTGGGCACAAGAGCTGTTTCTGGATCCTGTCTCTCTTCCAGTAGGTACGGTTCTTCAATACCTGACCGATCTTTTCCTTAACGGGGCTTCTGCATCTACTATTCGGGTGTATCTGCCATCTCCAATTTCCATGATGGTTCAGACGGAATTCCTATTATATCTTCTCGTCTGTGTAAGACCTTCTTGATGGGGATTTTTCATTCTAGACCTCCCATTAGGCAACCTGTGGAATCATGGAATCTGTCTAGGGTGCTTCAAACTTTGGCTCTACCTCCCTTCGAGCTGGCTGCAACCTGTGATGTGAAATTTCTGCCCTGGAAGACCTTGTTTCTGGTGGCGGTTACTTCAGCCAGACGTGTATCAGAGCTGCAAGCATTATGCATCGAGTCCTTATTTGATTTTCCATATGGACAGAGTATCACTTCGCACCAATCCCACTTTCTTACCCAAGGTGGTTTCGGAATTCTCTAATCAGTCCATTGAGTTGCCCGTGTTTTTCCCTAATTATACCAACAAAGGGGAATACTGTCTCCATTCCTTGGATGTCCACAGACAGTTACGGTTTTATGTGGACAGGACAAAGTCATTTCGTAAGTCAGATCAGCTTTTTGTTACCTTTACAGGCTCTAGAATGGGATCGGCAGTGTCTAAGGTTACCTTGTCTAAATGGCTTAGGGATTGCACCTCCTTTGTTTATTCTCTGGAGGAGGAATCAGCTCCTGGCCGCATTAAACCTCATTCCAATAGAGCTGTGGCCGCTTCTGTCGCCTTTTATGCTAGGGCTTCCATGGATTTGTGCAGCTGCCACTTGGGCTAAACCCCATACCTTTTATCAAACATTACAAATTGGATCTGATCTCCAGGGGAAGAGCTGCCTTTGGCTCTATGGTACTCCAGAATGTTCTTCCATAAGGGCCACCCAGATTCTGTAGTAGCTAGGGACTCAGTCCCATCAGTGAGGAATGGAAGAAGATTAACAACTTCAGATAAAGAAGTTATGTCTTACCATAACGTTTCATCTGAGTTGTTGATATTCTTCCATTCATCACACCCTCCCACCTTCCCCCGCCAATGGCTCCTGGTGTATCTTTGGGTCATTTTGGTGTGTTAGGGTTTTTGCGCAGAGATGCCCTCTGCCTTTATTTCTGTTTCTAATATATGTTTCTGCTATATGTTCTGCAAACTCGATCTGAGGTATGGGATGAAGGGCATTGTGGGTAGTAGCGTGGCTCGAGAGTTTGGTGTACGCTAGCTTGGTATTTGGCCGACTCTATTCCAAGGATTCGGAACCGTACCTGTCAGTGATGAATGGAAGAAGATCAACAACTCAGATGGAACGTTATGGAAAGATATAACTTCTTTTTTCATGATTCCTCTGCAGAAGAGGTTTTACCATTGTCAAAATGATGCAGCATCTTCAGTGGGAAGTTTCTTAGTTGTCCGAGATCCAGAAAATATGATGTTATGTGATCCTATCTCGCCTACATTCTGACTGATGGGTTCGGAGCCGATCCCTCGGCTCCGACTCGGCACGCTTATGCCAAAGAGCGAAGTCTCTTATTGGCTGAGCTTACTATATCCCAGTATGCACCACTACCAGTCCCCCAGATCTCGTTTGCCGCTAACAAGCAAAGACGTGGTCTCGAGCTTGGCTGAGCTAAGTAGTGTTTTTTCACTAACTTTTCTGTCAGGATTTTCTTTAAAATTCAACAAAAAGCTGTTTTAACAGCTATCTAGCGGTTTTTGTGCTTGATTGAGTATTTTCCTTGGTAAAATATTGTGTAGTGACTGTGTTTTGACAGACTAGAGGTCCCATAGGACTTGAAGGGCCTTCCCCTGTCAGTTCGTTGTTGGCTAATTCCTATTATTTTTGAGGTTATTGAATTTACTTCTTTTGGTGTTGTGTTAGTCCTTATTAAAAGGACAGGAAAGTAAAGAAGCAGAAGAGAGAGCAAGAAAATTCTATAGTGTAGTCAGTGTGTTTCTTGTGTTTCTTCTTGGCTAGTTTTCTGTGTTTGGATTACCATAATGTCACAGGCTCCTAGGCCTTCAGGATTTAAAAAGTGCACTAAGTGCAGTTTTAAGATGTCTATCACAGACGACCACTCTCTCTGTGTATACAGTTTGGGCGCCAAACATTTGCAGGAGTCCTGCAGCGTGTGTCACGCGTTTTCCTCGAGGGTCCTCCAAGAGAGGAAAAATAAACTTATTTTGAAAGGTCTTATCAAACCCTCTTTTGAAGAAGCTTTAGCATCCTCTCCTTCTCCTGCTAAAAAGAAACGGGCGTCGGCTCCGACCAGTCCGTCGGACCCGACCGTCAAAAGACATAGGCAGGCTTCTCCTTCGGCTCCACGGACTTCGGAGCTGAGGGTGGAACGGTCTGCCTCGATGCCTCCAGTCTCGACTCCTCTGGTCTCGGAGCCGACGGCTGGGGCATCGAGAGGCGGGTCACCTTCATCGGCTCCACTGATCTCGGAGCCGATGAAGGTTGTCCGCTCAGACACTTCCTCCTCGGCGCCGAAGTCCTCTTCGGCACCGATGGAAATTGATTGACACTCCCTCGGCGCCGATAGTTATCGAGTCGCCTCGGAGCCGGTCCCTTAGTCCCGTGGAGCCGTTGGAGAGACCTACTCGGACCCGTTCGGTCTCTTCCAGGTCATCAAGGATGTCAGATTCGGACATAGACAGGGTGCTCCAAAGACTGTTCCAGTCCCCAGTCTTTCAAAAATTTGTTTCGGCTCCGACCCAATTGGTTTCGGAGCCGATAGCCCACTCCATTGCCATTCCTCCTCCGACCGCTTCGGCTCCGTCGGAGCAGGTGCTGATGGAGCCAGTAGAGATCCTAGGGTCGGCTCCTACCCTTACTCCAACCCTGGCCTTCGGGTCTGAGTTTAGCAAGCGGACTTCTTCGGTAAGACCCGGGGGTGACGTTTCGGGACCAATGCTGTCTGTTCTGAGCCTCCCTCTCGGTGCTTCGGCTGCGGGACTTCCGTCTGCTATCATGGCTCCGGGGACCGGACACTCCCAGGATTCTGGGGGTCCGGCTTTCAGAGCTATGAGGAGTGCCTTGGCCAAGTCTTCTTCGGCCATCTCTACGGCTTTACCGGCACCTTCCCTGGGCATGGAGACTGGGTCTTTGGCAGTTCCCCTGTCTCTAGGCAGCGGAGCCCCGGGGCCTGAGGTTACCCCCACTGGGGGTTCCCCTCCTCCTGAGGGTTCTTCGGAGTTGTCTTCGGAGGAGCCCCCAAGGAAGAGATCGTGCAAGAGGAAGCACGTGGACTCCCCCGAGTCTCTTACATCGGACACTGATCTTGATGATGCGGAGGGGTCTCCAAAGTCGCCCTCGGATGATGTCTCATTTGCAGACATTCTAGAGATCCTTAAGCAACGAGGCGGCTGGATTTCCAAACCCCCCTCCGCTGATGAGTCAGTGCTTCTCAAGGCCTTTGGGGCTCAGCCCTCCGCCTCCTGGGTGTCTCCGCCCTTCGAGCTCCTGGATTTGGTTTGTCGGAGGGCGTGGGAACATCCAGATACTGTGGAACCAGTGCCTTCCCGCCTAACAAATTTTTGTCTGCCCCACCCGAGAAGGAGTTCTTGACGAAAGGCGTGGCTGTAGATGCCATGGTGGTGGCATCTGCTACACAGCAGGACGTGGCAGAGGCTTCAACGTCCGTCCATCCTCCTAATAAGGAGTATAGGAGCATGGACCGGTACGGGAAGCGCACCCTGACTTCAGCGGCCTTTACTCTAAGGTCCCTGAATTATTTGGCACATTTCACCAGACTACAGAGGGATCTGGTCAAGGAGCTGTCAGACTCCCTCTCAGGTAACCTACCTGAGCAGCTAGCCCAATCGGTTAGCTCTCAGTTGGCTATCCTTACCTCGATTTCTAACTCGTCCATGAGGCTCATTTCATATGCGGCCGAAGGGGCGGGCAGAGCGACAGGCACAGGTGTGGCTCTACGGAGACGAGCCTGGCTCCGTTTGTGTCATTTCACGGAGGCCTTCAAGTCTTCCTTCGCCGACGCTCCCTTTGATGGGTCCTCTTTGTTTGGACCCAAGGTAAAAGACACTCTTACCCGCTGTGAGCAAGAGGGAAAAACTTTATCTGCCGTAGGAGCACGTTATTCCACTCCCTTTCGGCCTTATCCCAAGGCTAAAAGAGGAGGGAAGATGTGGTTCCGCAAATCACAGAAGTTCTTTCCTCAACAGCAGGAAGATTCCCCTTCCAGAGGCAGAGGACGGGGAAATTTTTCTGGGAGACGCCGTCCCAGAGGCGGCAGAGGGCCCCGCAATACTGGAGACCGCGAGTCCTTTCGTGGCTCTTCAGCCTCCCACACTTCATGAGGGATTGCCCGGCTGTGCTGCTCCGGAGCCAGTCGGGTGCCGTTTGCCAAGCACCTAAAAGCCTGGGAGTCTATCACTCAGGACAGATGGGTGCTTCGGATTATTGCCGGAGGTTACACCATTCCCTTCACACACTCACCCCCACCGTCCAAAAAAATCCCGGACCCACCACCCAGTCAAAGGGAAATTGCAGCTGCAGAAGCGTTAAAGCTGCTAGAAAAAGGAGTCATCCAACCGGTCCCCACAGACCAGATCGGATCCGGAAATTACTCAAGGTTCTTTTTAGTGCCAAAAAAGACAGGGGACCTGAGACCAATATTGGATCTCAGCAAACTAAACCAATCCGTCATGAAATCCAAATTCCGAATGGTCACTTTACAATCCATTCTCCCATTGTTGGAGAAGGATGTTTGGATGTGCTCCATAGATCTCAAGGACGCCTATTATCACATTCCGATACATCGGGCGTCCAGGAAGTATCTGCGCTTCAGCCTGAGAGACGGTCATTTCCAATTTTGTGCACTGCCCTTTGGTCTCACCACAGCCCCCAGGGTGTTCACCAAGTGTTTGGCAGTAGTGACTGCTCACCTGAGGAGTCTTGGATTCCAAGTGTTTCCCTATCTGGACGACTGGCTCCTGACTGCCACCACCAGGCATCTACTAATGGACAACCTCAAAGCCACCATCTCCCTGGGTGCTACCCTGGGAATTACATTCAATTGGTCAAAGTCTGTCTTGCTGCCCTCTCAGCGCATAAGGTTCATAGGAGCAGAGATAGACTCAAAATTGATGCGTCTTTCTTCCTACCGAAAGGATTCAAACTTTACAAGGTCAAGTTCAAGCCCTGCTTTCAAGATCCAAAGCCCCAGCCAGGATGGTCCTGCAACTTTTAGGTTCAATGTCTGCCACGGTTCTTCTAGTTCCACTGGCAAGATTGCACATGAGGATTCTTCAGTGGCTGTTATCGACTCAATGGTCCTTTCAGAATCTCCCCCTCAATCACCCCATTATGATTACAGAAACGTGCAAACGGGACCTCCGCTGGTGGCTTCAGCCATCCAATCTGAATCAGGGAAGACCTTTTGTTATCCCCCCTCCGGTGGCCACCCTGACGACGGATGCCTCCCAGACAGGGTGGGGGGGGGGGCATTGTCTGGGCAGGTTAGTTCAGGGTTCTTGGCTTCCAGATGAAACCTTTCTCCATATCAATGTATTGGAAATGAGGGCTGTACTTCTGTCCCTACAGGCCCTCCACAAGCTTCTCCCTCAAGGCATTATCGCTATCCACACAGACAACATGTCTGTGGTCTGGTATCTAAACAAACAAGGAGGAACCAGATCTTACCCCCTTTGCAGAGAGGCCATGAGGGTGTGGGAATGGGCTGTAGCTACCAACCGTTTCTTGGTAGCGACCCACATTCCAGGGAAATCCAATATATTGGCAGACAGATTAAGCAGGACAATTCTCTCTCCTCACGAGTGGTCCCTGAACGAAACAGTAGCAGCTCAGGTTTTCAGAAGATGGGGGACACCGTGCTGCGACCTGTTTGCAACACCACAAAACACAAAGTGCAAAAGGTTCTTCTCCTTGACTCCGCGTCAGGGGGAGGCAGCTATGGATGCTCTAGCCCAACCTTGGCCAACAGGGCTACTTTATGCATTTCCTCCGGTTCCACTTCTCCCCAAAGTCATTCAGAAAGCTTCTCAATTGGGGTCCACAATGATACTAATTGCTCAAGACTGGCCTCGTCAGGTATGGTTTCCCTACCTGAAGAAACATGCTGTGGACGATCCTTGGTTTTTGGATCTAACTCCGGATCTGCTGATTCATCAGTCGGGACTACAACACCAGTCCCTTCACACTTTGAAATTGACAGCTTGGCTCCTCCACTTCCGACTTTAGTCAGAAATCACACCTTAGACCCGGAAGTTATTCACATTTTATCTTCGGCCCACAAACCCACCACTAAGAAATTGTACCTCAGTAAGTGGAAGAGGTTTGCTGTCTGGGCTCAACTCAGGGGCTTAGACCCTATCACTGCCCCGATTCCAGAGGTTTTGAAATTTTTAACATCCTTGTTTAATCAAGGATCTTCAGTCTCTACTATTAAAGTCCAACTAGCAGCTATCTCTAAATTTCATGAATCCATGGATCCACCGTTGATGAGCAGCAGATTATGCAAAACTTTCATTAAAGGTGCTGGGCTGTTAAGACCACCAGTTTTTCATCCTGCGCCTCCGTGGGATCTTGATTTGGTACTTCGTGCCTTAACATCTTCCCCTTTCGAACCGGCTGCTACATGTGAGTTAAAATATCTGTCTTGGAAAACTGCCTTCTTAGTTGCAATTACCTCTGCAAGAAGAGTTTCAGAGCTTCAAGCCCTATCTATCAAACCACCGTACTTGATTTTTCACAAGGATAGAGTATCACTTAGGCCTAACCCATCTTTTGTCCCAAAGGTTTGTTCTAATCTCTGTCTCCAACAATCTCTAGAGCTACCAGTTTTCTTTCCAAAATTCTCCAACGAAGCGGAGTACACCCTCCATAAATTGGATGTTCACAGGCAAGACTAGGACTCAGCAAATTCGAAAATCAGACCAGTTGTTTGTGTCCTTTTCAGACAATAAATTGGGTAAAACCATCACTAAAGCTACTATCTCCAAATGGATTAGAGATTGTATAACTCAGGCTTATTCCTCTTCAAATAAGCAACTTACAACATCTATCAAAGCTCACTCTACCAGAGCTATGGCTACTTCTATTGCCTTTCATTCCAAGCTCGCTATTTCTGAGATTTGTGCTGCGGCTACTTGGTCCAACCCGCACACTTTCATTTCCCACTATAAATTGGATGTGGCATCTAAAGGGCGAGCATCATTTGGTTCCACGGTACTCAGGAGTGTTTTCCAGTGAGCCACCCAGGATTCAGGTGCTAGGACGCTGTCCCATCAGTCAGAATGTAGGCGAGATAGGATCACATAACATCTTTTAGTTATGTACTCACCATAACTTCAGATGTTTGGGATCCATCTCGCCACATTCCTAATACCCACCCTCCTTCCCCTGCCTTGGAGATCAGAAGAGATTGAACGGTTTTGAGTTCTACTGTTTTTATCTTGTTTTATCTGACGATGTTATATAAGCAGTGCATGTGTGCATGTATGCGGACAAACTAGATCTGGGGGACTGGTAGTGGTGCATCCTGGGATATAGTAAGCTCAGCCAATAAGAGACTTCGCTCTTTGGCATAAGCGTGCCGAGTCGGAGCCGAGGGATTGGCTCCGAACCCATCAGTCAGAATGTAGGCGAGATGGATCCCAAACATCTGAAGTTATGGTGAGTACATAACTAAAAGTTGTGCTTTGTTGGAAATGGGTGTGCCTTGGGTGTGCCTAAGCCTTCAGTTATTCCCCGTTTTAGAAGTTGTGCTGGATACTTCTCCACTGCGTTTCATAATCCCAAGTCTCAACCAACAGTTCATAAAAAAAAAACCTGACATGTTTTACAAGGAACCAGATTACGTTTGTATACAAGAACTCTACGTCTGACACACAAAAGCCTTCTAAGCTTCTGTCTTCTTCCAGTGTTTTGCCTACAGATAAAGTGAGAAGAGCCATTGACAGAGGCAGCAAAAAGTGTATGTTTCTACCACTTTAACCTTTAGAGCTATTCATTACCAAAACAATATGGGTAGATACCTTTTGTCTGTTCTGGGTAACATGGTAAAGATGCTCCGACTTAGAGTCAGAAGCGAAGTCTTCTGCTCTGTCTCTGCTTAATGCTGCTTTCCAAGTCGCTAGGCATTCTAGTTAGTTGTGCTGCAGTTGCACCTTCTAGGGTTGCAGCCACAGGTTTAGTTCTTTGTAACTGTTTACATTTTTAAAATCCAAGAGAGTGGAGAATGTATCATCTGACATCTCATCCCCACTTTACAGCTTCGGGAGAAAGTGCATTTTATTGTTAAATCACCAAGTCCTCTGCCTAGGCAGTCCACGTACATTTGGATTACTGACACAACTCTGGTGCTGGATTGTCCTACTGTAGGACTGTAATTCCAGACTCTGATTAGCTTGCCATTTTGCCAACTAGTTTGATATAACCACTTCTAGGGATTATGATCTGTCATTACAGTGAATATATTTCACACAGGTAGGGCTATGAAGCCTTGGAAGAGCCCACACTATCCTCAAACATTCTCTCAACATAGCTGGTTATTGTTCTTTCCTTGTTTGGAATATCTTAAAATGTACTAGTGGGTGCTCTTTTGCTCTTGAAGAAATCTGGCTAAGCACAGCCCCCAGACCATAGTTATAAGCATCTGCTTACACAGTAAATTCATAGGTATATTCAGGATTGACAAGCAGTCCACCAAAATATAAGAAATAAAACGCATACCACATGAAGTAGATGAACCACTAGGTAGATTTTAATCCTGGTACCTCGGCCTTTCGCCTTCAAGGGAAAATTCCTTACAAAACACCAGCATCTTATATAGCACCACATCTTAGAAATTTCCAATAAAACAATTATGCAATTTCTCAATTAATTAATTGACAAATACAATCACCCAACAACCAGTTTCCCCCACATTTAAAATGACAATATGCCTTCTCTTTACATTTCAACAGTTCTTAATAAATGTATACAAAATTTGTTAGGTGGCAATATCACTTTTGTAAGCAAGTGCGTAGTCTTCAGCTCCTGTTAGTGTTACTTGCTAGCCTCCTTAATGTTGCTGTGACATTTTCACCCCATAAGGCATTGTGCTGAATTCATACAATTCACATGGGTTTAGAAAAGCTGATGTTTTTCTTGCTGTAGGTGTTAAAAATAACTGTTAATAACCCTTGTTTGGATCAGTAGTAGCTAGATACATAGTACTACCTAGTTGTACCTAGCTCCATCTGTTCTAGACATTGGGTAAGCATTTGATTCTGCATGACTTTTTTTTTTTTTTAATTTTTTTACACAGAACCTGGTGCTCCCAACATTTTTTGTCACTGCCACAACCTATGAAGCTAAGGGACTTATTGAATATTTGGATTGATCTGCTAGTCCAACGTGTCATGGAGTTCCTCCTACATGGTTTGCTTAATTTACTGTAATACCTTGTAAAGGAGGCTGTTTGATTGGCCTTTTGAATCTGTGTATCCATATGGTGTTCCAGTTGTGTGCATCAGTACTGCACTGATTTCCTGAACCTGGGCAGGGGTAGTTTTTGAGACAACATAATCTCATTCAGATTGAGGTTTGATGAGGTTTACTGCAAGATTCCCTTGTACTTCCTCTTGTATGTCACTATAAATACTGTGACTACGTACCTTTCATAGTAGGGCTTCATCATGTGGTCATGGTAAAGATTTGGTTGCCTGGCAGCACCAGCTCAGAATTAACATCATCTACCTTCCTCATGACAGTGAAAGCTTCCTAATTATGCTGCCTATTTTGCCAAATAGGAATAAGCACAATTGCTTTTTCTTCTGTAGTATATTCTTCTGTTGTGGCTGTCCCTTCATACCAAACTTTTATTACTACTGTGCTTGATCTAGACTAAAATTCAGTATGTACTCCACAATAAACTCTGTGGGAATCACCTTCACCCTTCAATTCATTATGAAATAAGTATAAAATCCTCCCAACCCTATAACCATAATGTAGTTCAAATGGTGAAAAATCTGTGGATGCTTGGGCCTCTTCCCTGTATGCAAAGAGGAGATGAGTAGGGTTGCCACCTTTTCAAATGCCCAAAGTAGGACTTTTTTTGTACAAACGTCAGATTTTGCAGGGCAAAAAATACCCACAGCCAGTACAAAGGACAGAACTTCAATTTTTTGCCTAAATAAACACTTGTTCTTGTAGCATTTTAGTTGCTTATTCTGTTTCTTATAACATTTAGTCAGAAACAAAATAACGTTTTTATGCAACTATTACATAAAATACAGGAAATTTGTTTGTCCTAAAATCTCAGGACATTTGCCATTTTTTCAATTTTTTTTTTTGCAGGACATAACTGCCCAAAGAGGGACTGTCCCTCGCAAAGTGGGACAGGTGGTAACCCTAGAGATGAGGCAGTATTTTTCCCATTCCATTTACTATGAGCTGTGAATGCTCTTTGCATGTTTTAAGAGCAGAGTTAAACATCTGCTCCAAGCTACTTGTTTGCTGTTGTTCAAGTGTAGTTTTTTTACTGCTTTACAACACAGTGCTTCTAAAAACAGGCCAGTCTGTGTGACATATGAGCTCCTCCTTGTCTTAGTTTTTCAGTGTGTAATGCATTTTTCCACCATCTTTGCCTCAACAGGAAAGAAAGCCACTACCTCAGGGTACCTACTAACATAATCCATATTGCCCTGGATACGTCTCATGTTCATCACATTGATCACTGCTGCATTAGCCTTAGCTTGTATGGGTTATATCCTGCCATGGATATAACAGCCACCCAGCTTACAAAGGTTCAGGACACCTTCCATGTGCCCAAACTGTCAGGCAGCTAGAACTGTGCTGACTAAAAGAAAAGTTTGGGTGTGAAGCCCAACATAGATTTACTGCTGCCTAAGAGTATGTTCTTCTGAGGCTTTCGAGGGTCAGTGGTCAGATTGTGCTGTTCCTGTACTCTGCAGTTAAGTCCCCATCGGGGGAAAAGCCTTTCATTTTCTTATTTATGTTGCTGTTTATCACATTGATCATCAAAAAAGTTATTTTAAAACTGGGAGCCTTTTGTTTTAATGGATTGTCACGAGGCAGGATACGTTGAAACAGAACACTTATTTTTTCTGTCAGTTTAAAAGTGGTACAAAGTAACTGAAAATGTTTTTTTTTTTTTTCTGTAGAGAAATAGTCTATTTTACTATTACAGGGCTAGTATAGTATTGTGCTTTTATTCTGTTTTTTTTTGTCAGCAAAGTAACTTTCATAGACTAGCAGTGTTTACCATTATTTGCTACTTGCCTTTCCCAAGAAAGAGGCACCATTTTCAGCTTGACCATGGAACAAACTGCTGGTTCCATGGTAGGTCATTCTTCAGCCACAAATAGTCATTGCCACCAGAGCAGGCTAGCAATTTGCTTCAGCCGCAGGTGGGAGACTCTGCTGTGGCTATTTGTTGTACCTCAGAGCACTCATTTCTTTTTACCTGGATCCCTCTGATGTAGTACCTACAGCCACTAAGGACTGAGGGTTAGCCACTTCCTCTGTGACTTTTGGGGTCTTCTCCTGGGAGAAGGAATATGGAAGGATCTGATGAGGTGCTTTTCATTCTTCCTCAACACATGCATCCAGCTTCTCCCTCTACCCATAATGCCTTTGTCCACCCCCAGTACCCCAGATCTCACTTGCTCAGACATAGGTTCCTCTCTGTAGCAAAAAATGTTGATAGTTATTATTTTCTTAAACATTTCATCTAAATTTACATTTTAATCTTTCTATTGTCCCTCTTGGATTTTGCAAGTGTTAGGCTTCCTACTATTTAGGATAGTATTTCTCTTGTACCATAGTCAGTATTGTTCATAGTTCATAGTTTAGTACTAAGCTAACTGCCCTTGCAAGCCATTTTAAGCTTAGCCAATTATCCCTTGTGAGACTCAAACCCTGCACCTTGTGTTTGCAAAGCAAACACCTTAGCCATTAAGCCACCCTCCTGTTTTCCCTATTACCCTTTATTCAGGGTATTTTCTCTAGATTATCATTGTTGGTAATTCTTCCTTTTTTTCTTTCCTTTAAAAATTCTTTTTCCTTCAGTGTTTTGTTACTGCACTGCTTGGTACTTACATTTCTACTGTAAATCCTGATGTCAGGTAAACTTGACAGATTTCAAGAAATGCAGTTCTTGCAGGCATAAAGTTCCAAATTTGGATGCTCACAAGGGGTGTGTTTATTGCCTTGGAGTCGGCTACTTGGACACTAACTGCAGTATCTGTTCCAACTTTAACCCAAGGGCTCTAGCTGACTGACACAAGAAATTGATTTTAAAAGGCCTTCTACCTGCCACTTCAACTTCATTTTCTGGGGCTCAACCCCCCCCCCCAAAAGTAACTAAGTCTGCTCCACTGGAGCACAGAAAACGCTCCCCACTGAAGTCCCCCAGAACTGTGTCAGAGCCACCTGTCAAGAGTTGAAAAATCTCAGATTCAACATTTTCGGAATGAAAGACCCAGTCTGTGGATCAGAAATCTTCTGATCCAAAATCCACTGGTCCGATAAGCATATCAGCTAGTCCAACAGCGAATTCCTTGTATCCGAAGCCTGGTACTTCTCAAAGTCGTCGCATGGCAGTATATTTGATAAAACCAATTTTGCCTATTCTGTGTTCTCCATTCTTACAAACCCCTAAGAAGCACTCCCACAATCCATTACATCCTCCAGAAGTTTAAAAGAAGCATATGTGGATAGGATGATGCAAACATTTCTCAGAGCTCAGATCCAGATGGAGGTTATACTGGCTCCGTCCCCTATTGGATCCTTGAGCTTTCCAACAACATCTCATACTATTCTCTCTCCTTCTCCGATCCGTCTCACTGTTTCAGAGTCCCAGGATCCTAAAACCCTGAGAGGTACATAGTCTCGACTCTGACTGCATCCCTGACTAGTTCTGCTCTGATACCTTTGGATCGGAACAGGTCCTGGAGCAGAAGTGTCAGCACTGGATCCTTGAGGCCAGGATCAACTCAGATGTTGTTGGATCTGTCCATGCCCCTTGGAGCCTCAGCCCTAGACAGTTTGGGTCTAGTTCCATCCTTGAGACATGGATCTGAGGGCAGTTGTGACGAGCCTGTACTGAGAGCTTCAGCTCTGTTGCAGTTGGTCACAGCTTATCTGGGTATGTCTGCCTTCAAGATCACAGAAAGGGCTTTTTCCTCTCTCGCTAGAGAATCGCATTCTCATTCCTCTAATCCAGCCCCCATTCCCTTGTCTGTTCGGAGTCGATCAGGCTTACTCCACAGAGGCAGCCAGTTCCAACTAGCTATCAAGCAGTTCCTGAAGAGGAACTCCCCCTCTCTCTTCTGACACTTCCCCTGAGCATCACACAGAGGAGATCCATCGGAAGAGAACATGCAAGAGATGGCATATGGATTTTCCTTTAGATTCTGTCACAGTGAATGCCGATTTATGATGAAGGGTCCCCCAGAACATCACGTTTTAGTTCTGCCTCATCTACATCTTGGGTTAGCCCCCCCGGCAAAAAATGTCATTGATTTAGTTTCTTGCCAAGCATGAAAGGGGCTGGATACCGTTCAGTCCGAAAGGTACCTGGTAAATTGTAATCCCCCAAATATAGACCCCACTGGAGCAAAGGAGTCCGAGTAGTTGTTATGGTGGCGCTGACAGCCACTAAAAGAGCTAGCAGAACAGAGCTTTTCTGCCAAACGAGGAGTCTAGGGTGCTGGACAGGTTTGGAAAGCAAGTCTTTGTCTTGGTGACCTTTTCCCTGAGGTCACTTAATTAGCTGGCACACTTCACAACACTTCAGAGAAATTTGAGCAAGGAGCTTTCAATTTCCCTCTTAGAGTTCATGTCTACATAGGATTTCAAAAGAATGTTGTCTTAACTGGCCAGTTTCTTGTCTATTTTGAATGCTTCAGTGAGGTTAATCTCTCACACAGCTGAAGGCACCACACAAGCATCCGGTTCAGGCATTAACACAAGCATCCGGTTCAGGCATTGCCCTAAGGAGACCTGGCTGGATGCAGTTATGATACTTTGCAGAACCCTTTGACATCCTTCATGAACCTCCCCTGCCTTTGATGGCTCATTCTTATTTTTGCTATCTGTAAAAGAGATGCTTACCTACAGAGAACAAGACTGAAAGACTTTTGTTTGCTGTGGGAATCGAGATGTTTATCGTGTTTCACTGTTGCAGTCATCACATTTGGGTTATCTGCTTGCAGTAGCCCTCAGTCGGCCTGATTATCAAAGTCTTAGGTCCTGCGTTGGTTGCCGTCTCATCTTCCATGACGTCAGGGGTATAAAGCATGCAGCCGACACCATTACATAAGTCTTTCTTGCCAAGCGGTGCCCGAAGCAAAAGCAGTTCGCAAGTGCAGGTCGGCAGACTCCTGAGATTTTCGAAATTTAATTTCAGATCCGAAGTCTTAAATAAAGCTAAGTACCCTGTTGGGGAAACTTTTTCTTGCTCCAGACCGATGTCAGTAAAAGTTAACAGTTGTATTTCTTGTGGGAAGCAAATACCTCATAAGGATTTTCACTCTTACTGTATTCCTTGCCTAGGCCCTGACCACGACGTTGCTAGTTGTCGGTTTTGTGCTAGATTTAACCAACGCACTATTAAGCGTCAGTACGATTTTGCTTTCCATTACTTTGGCCGAAGGTTTAACTATACAATGCCGTCGGAACAGCTGACGACCGGAGTTCATAAAAAGCGCAAGGAAAAAGAAAAGGACAGGCACCCGAGGTCCAAAACCGACGACCAAGCCTCTTCTAGGCCAGTCGACGGTTCGCCGGTTCTCAGTGAGGCGCTTTCGCAGCCCCTGACACCCGCTACCTCAGAGCCACAGGCCACTTCCGACTCCCACCTGGAGACAACTAGGCCTCTGTTAACTCAAGGTATTGGGCCTACAGAAACTACTCCTTCAGATGGGTCCGGAGCTGCTGAGCAGGCATTGGCTTCTGAGGGTGTTTTCAGACCTACACAGCTTTCTATCAAGACCACTTCAGCAACCAAGACAAAGTCTAAAACACCTTTAAAGACAAAGAAACAAGTACAGCATTCTCCTGGACAGTCATCCATGCTTAAGAAACAGATGCTTAAAATGGCCGAAGACCTTATTACTTTGATCAGGGGTTCCCATCCCCCTCCTGATAAAAGGCCTAGACAAGCACTGACTATGATTCCTCTGATCAGGTTTCTATTTCATCTGATTCCTCCTCGGAACAGGGATATTCTCTTCCTCCCTATGAGGACTCTGATGCTGAAGAATCTATCCCTTCATCCTCTCCTGAGGACTATTCTTTTGGGGAAACCCTGCACACCATGAGGGAGCATTTCCACTGGGAGAGCCAGGATTATTCGGAATCCAAGAAAAGGCTCAGAGACTTTCTTTTATTGCCTCAACACAGACCTCTTGCTATTCCTCCTGTACTAGTCATTGTAGATGATGTATTTTCTGAGTCCAGTCTGTCTCCTGATTCTTTACCTCCTGCACCAGTTAAGCCAGATAAGTACTACAGGGTTCCAGATTCACATAAATTTCTTTATAAAAACCCTGCTGCTGACCCAGAAATTATATCTCGGGGTCCCAAAGGGGTCAAGGCTTCCACTGCAAAGAACCGTGTTCCCTCTGATAGGGACTCTAGAGCACTGGACAGATGGGGGGAAAAAAGTTTACACCTCTGCTACTTTAGCTGTAAGGGCTTTAAACTGCCAGTTTCACATGCTTTAAATATCAGCAATATCTAATGTCTCTGCTAAAACAGAAAATGCTGACAAACTCTGAATGTCCTGAAAACAAGGAAATGCAGGACTTATTGCATGCAGCTGAACAAGTGGGAAAGCATACTTTGCAATGTGGTTTTGATTCACTAGAGGCCTTTTGCAGGGCCGCAGTTACAGGCTCTGTCATTCGAAGGCATTCTTAGTTAAAGGAACAGAGTCTGCCTGATCATGTTAAAGCTAAATTATTGGATGCTCCATTACAGCATGATACTTTGTTTGGTGTTAAGGCAGAAGAGGTGTTAAAGAAAATGGAGGATAAAGCGAAATCTATGCAGACAGTAAAGGATTTCTTACAGGTTCAGCCACCCAGATTTAGCAGGAACTGGCCTTTCTAAGAACTGGTCTTTTCCAGTGTCAGACAGGCCACAAAAGAAGCAGATACAGATGCCCTAGAGGCAGATCTCAGCCCCAAGGCTCATACAGGCCTAAACAATGGGGTGCTTCTGCCTCCAAAAGCGGAGAAGACAAATCACAACCATATAGGAAACAGTCCCAATGACTTCCCACTGCCAATGCCAAGCACTTACCTTTTGACAGCACCCCTAGGGGGAAAGCTAGCACTTTTCTCACAAAATTGGCACATTTTCACCCAGGACAAATGGGTACTGAATATTGTTTCTCAGGGCTACAGGTTCCACTTTCACACCCTTCCAAATGCAAAAGGTATGCCAGACCTGCCACACAATCAATGGGCAGAGGCACAAATGCAAATTTCATCCCTCATGGACATGAGGGCTATTCAAAGAGTACCACAGCAAGAGCATGGCCAAGGATTTTATTCAAGACTTTTCTTGGTACCCAGAAAGGACAAAGCCTGGAGACCAATACTGGACCTGTCTATTCTAAATACTTTTCTGGACGTTCCAAAATTCAAAATGTTGAGACTGCAGCAACTTCTGCCCATGCTGGGCAAAAAGGCCTGGCTCGTAACTTTGGACCTCAAAGAGGCATACCTACATGTCCCAATCAGACAATCTTGCAGAAGATACCTCAGATTCATAGCTGGCTCAATGCACTACCAATTCTCTGCACTGCTCTTTGGCTTATCTACTGCGCCCAGGGTGTTCACAAAATGCCTGGCACCAATAGTTGCATTTTGCAGACAGAGGAATTCAAATATATCCCTACTTGGATGACTGCCTTATTCAAGCAGAGAGCAAGGACATTCCACTAAAGCATATGGCACTCGTAAAAAGATTTCTAATTTGCCTAGGGTACACAGTAAGCGAAAATAAATCAAAACTAGTACCCTCTCAAGAGATAATATTCCTGGGTGCAAGCTTAAATACAATTGCCCAGATGGCTTATCTCACGCCAGACAAAGGCAACTGACTTCTTACTTTGAAAAGATGGCAACAAAGACCCAGTTATCTGCAAGAAAAATTCTGCAGGCTTTGGGCTTCATGGCATCCTGCATTCTGCTAATTCCATATGCAAGACTGCATATGAGGAAGCTACAATGGTATCTAAAAAGTGTTTAAGACTCAACATTGCCACAGCCCGGAAACCATTACCCTCATTCCCTGCCTGCAACAGGAGTTTCGATGGTGGGCACTGACCTGTCACCACAACAAGGGACAGCCATTCACCAAACCCACAGCCAGGCAGACACTAACAACAGATGCATCGGATTATGCCTGGGGGGGCACACATGGCAGGAAAATGTATTCAGGGCACGTGGTCCGCAAGCCAAATGTATCTTCATATCAATCAAAAAGAGATGCTAGCTGTACAGAATGCCCTGACAGCCTTCAAGGATCTACTCCATCCAGGACAACTATTGCTAAAGACGGACAATACTACAGTCATGTGGTACATAAACAAGCAAGGGGGCACACATTCCTACCCCCTCTGCAGGCAAGCCATGAATTTGTGGAACACAGCTTTGACCTATCAAGTGCATCTGCAAGCACAATTCCTGCCAGGAAAGACATACTCTGGCAGACGAACTAAGCAGAAACTTCATGGATCCTCACGAGTAGAAACTAGATCCACAAGTCAAAGGAAATGGGGATGCCCAGACATAATATATCTATTTGCCTCCCCTCACAACTGCCAACTGCAGAGATTCTGCACAAGGACTTATCACACACGCATGGAAGGTGGATGCTCCATCATTCAGCTGGATAACCCTGACAGTTTATGCCTTTCCTCCACTGCCTCTCCTCCCCAAGGTATTCCTAAAGGTCAGACAAGAGAAGCCAAAAATTATTCTGATTGCCCCAGACTGGCCACGCCAGCACTGGTACCCAATCCTAAAGACCTTGTCTCAAGGCCCAGCCTGGTCTTTACCTATAATTCCTCATCTTCTGACCCAACAAAACAATCAGATCCTGCACAGCCAACTCAGAACCTTAAATCTGGTTGCATGGCGAATAATATAACCACTCCGAACACACCACTCTCTAAAGCAGTTATGGATGTCATTTTGGAAGCCAGGAGGCCCAGCACCAAAAAATTTTGTGCAGAAAAATGGAGGAGATTCTGTGCTTGGAATCGGGCATAAGGAATTGATCCGCTTGTTCCAAATATTCCTCAGATTTTACAATACCTAACTGAGATGCTGGACAAAGGCCTTTCCTTCTCATCGATTTAGATCCATGCCTCTGCCATTTCAGCTCATTACAATACGGAACCACCAATTTTTTCACATCCACTGCTAAGGCAGTACCTCAGAGGGGCCAAAAACATAAGACCCCCAAGGAGAGCACAGATACCTACATGGGACCACAAGTATGCCTTGGAAAAGCTCACACTGCCTCCTTTTGAGCCAGCCAATACAGCTGAGATAAAATTATTATCATGGAAAACAGCTCTGCTCCTAGCAATAACTTTAGCAAGAAGAGTCTCAGAGTTACAGGCATTAATGGCAGTGGAACCTTTTATTATCTTCCATCCGGACAGGGTTTCTCTAAGGACAAACCCAGCATTTATGCCAAAGGTTGTATCCAGTGTGGCCCTTAATCAAACCATTCATTTGCCTACTTTTTATCCAAATCCCCAGAATAAAGGGGAGAGACTTCTGCATTCTTTGGACATACACAGACAGCTATGCTTCTACTTGGACAAAACTAAAGCTTTCAGAAAGACTGAGCAATGTCTAGTGGCATATGCTGCAGGATCACAAGGAAAGGCCATCTCAAAGCAGACTATTTCAAAATGGATAGGACACTGCATTCGTTTCTGCTATGCACACCATGGCAAATCAGTACCTAACGGCATTAGGCCACATTCCACCAGGGCAGCAGCCACATCAGCACCCTTTCTCAGAGGAGTACCAACCAAGGAAATTTTGGAGGCTGCAACTTGGACTTCAGTGCACACTTTTACCAAGCACTACCACTTACCTCTTTACTCCAAATCTAGAGCAGGCTTTGCCACTGCAGTTCTGCAGGGCCTCATAGCCACTCCTAATTCTATTTAGACCCAGCCGCCCAACCTCAGCTTTGGGATTCAACCCAAGTGTAATGACTGCAACTGTGAAACACGATGAACATAGTACAGTTGTGTACCTACCATAAATGTAGATGTTCAAGTGTATTCACTGTTGCAGTCCAGGTTACCCACCCACCATCCCCCTTTCTTTGCTGGGACTTAGCTGTACTTCTCTATTCTATACAACCTATGTGGTGTATTTGCTTTTAGATGAAGGTATTGTTTATTTTACTGCATGCTTTTTATAAGCAATGTTTTTAGCCTACCCTTTTGGGGGCACTTAACACTGGGGCAAGAAAAACTGAAGAAAATGGCGTCGGCTGCATCTTATATACCCCTGGCGCACTGACGTCGGGGAAGAGATGACAGCAACTGACACCGGACCAGAACTTTGGAATTCAGGCCAACTGCGAGTAACCTGCCAGCAGGATAACCCAAGTGTAATGACTGCAACAGTAATACACTCTAACATCTACATGTATGGTAGGTACACAACTGTACTTTCGCAAGTGCCGGTCGGCCGATTCCTTGCCTAGGCCCTGACCACGTTTTGTGCCTTATTTAAACAACGAACTGTTTGTCGTCGGTATATTTACGCTTCTAAATATTTTGGTACTCTGTTCAGTTACCCAGATATGGCTTCGGTAAGCCAAAATGAAACAAAATGATGACCTAGAAGGCAAAACAATAAAGGACAGACCGGTGCTGCCACAACAAGCCGAAGTTTAATCCACCAAGCACAAAACAAATCACATTAACATTTCCCAATACACAGTACGTTTTCGTTTATCCTACTTCATCAGATGTGGGCTGACACAAAACTAGAACCTTATATGCTGTATGTTATTATCCTAATTAACCTAATTAACCAGTCACATTTACTAAACAATCAACTTGTACTTGCAAGAATACTTTTGTACTTTTGACCAGCTGTTAAATAGATTTTAACATGATTTAAAATGAAAATGTGTGGACATGACACTACTTACTCGCATAATCCTACCATGAACGCACTTCTCATTTAAAATACATCCACTTTTCATAGAATAAAATGAATGAATGAATAAAATAAAATGAAGTATGAAACTTGTCACGAATGCTTGTGATGCTACTACAGAATACAAGCAATTCATCAAGCACCATCTAGTGGCCAAGAAAGAAATAGCAAGAAAAGACAAATAAAAATCTCCACTTACCCCAGGACATAACTGTCATAAAATGTTTTAAAAAATTGATGTAGTATACATGTTTTTAAAAATACTTAGTATTTAAAATGAATATTTGCCTATATGATTAAATTAACATTAAATAATCTGCAATATTTGTGCTGTTTAAAAAATACATATTTCCATTTAATTAATACCACCTGTTAAAACCATGTATTAAAAATTACATTTAAAAAGACGTTTAAAAGGACATTTAATAAAAAGAAGAAGCATGTAGAGAAATATTTAAAAAAAAACATTTTTGAAAAACATTTCTGAAAAACATTTAGGAGACCTTCTAAGGGAACATTTAAGCAAATTTCTAAAATTCCCAAGCCAGACTGCTACAGTTTTGCTGATCTTATTTTGAAGAGGGGGGCTATGGAAATATTTTCATTAAGACCAGGGACTTTATTTGCCTCCAGGGTTAGTTGCCAATGCAACTCTCTATATTCTATTCTTTCCTCCCAAAGCCCTCCCCTTGCATCCATGTCCACTCTCTCAATGACCTAAAAAACAAATTGTGCTTCCGGACATTCCTTAGTATGTTTATAAAGTGCATTTGTTTCCTTTTTTACCTGTATATCGTACATGTGCTCATAAATTCTCCTTTTCGGTTTCCATTCTGTTTTTCCAACATAAAAAGCCAGGCATACCTGGCACAATGCCAGATATACCAGGCCCTTGGAATCGCAATTATTGTAGTCCCTACCTTCTAACCTTGTATTTCTACTTTCAATAAAAACTTCCTCTTTATTTATAACGTATGTACATTGTGAACAATGACCACATTTAAATGTTCCTTTCTTCGTTCTCCCATTAAAATATCGAGTATCAAAGTTACTTTCCAATAACTTTTTTAGATTAGATTTACAAATGACTTTCATTCTGTAATTCCTCAAACTGACTGTATCCAATACGCTGACGACTCCACACTCATATGCGCTGCTGCTTCTCAATCCGAACTTCAGTCACTAACCCAAATGACCTTTAGTACAGTTGAAAACTGGCTCCTACAAAGACGTCTTATCCTTAACCCCAAAAAAACAAAAATGTTACTATTTACCCCCACCCGCAGAACCTCCCCACTTAACTTTACTATTACTTCAAATGATGGAACTATAATACCTCCTGAACCAACCACCAAACTACTCGGGGTACTAATAGATAACAACTTGTCCTTTGAACCTCACATTAATAACACCATAAAAATAGTAAACAAGAAACTAGGTTCCCTCTATAGAATAAAACCCTTTCTTACACCTCCAGCCAGGGTTACTATTGCTCGTACCCACCTCATCTCTACCTTGCTCTATGCCTCCCCTATCTATACCAAAATATGTAGAAGTAATCTGAGTAAACTTACATCCTCCTACAACAATATTGCCAGATTTGCAGCTGGGTCCTCCTATAGAACTCATCACTGTATCAATCTGAATCAGTTAGGATGGTTAGAGCTGCCAAATTTAATACTTTTCAATCAATTAATAGTAGCCCATAAGATCCTGTATTTACCTCAAAATACACCCATACTTACATCCCTAGTCATCCCCTATAATAACCTCAAGACCTTACGCTCAGCTAATAATCTACTTGTACAAATATCAAAATCCAACAACTTAGCTGGTGACACCTTGTTCTCCAATACAGTAGGTAAAGCATGGAACATCCTCCCAAGCCAGCTAACCTCAATATCCTCTGTCAGCTTATTTAAAAGCAAGCTTAAACCCTACCTCAAATCACACTGGCTATGCCCCTGTGTTAACCCAGACTAAGTACCTAACTATTAACTAGACTCCCACAATTCCTAGCCTCCCATGATCATGATCTTGTGTTGTCTCACTAATTTTTAGTGAGCTTAACCTTCCTTAGGATTTTTTCTCATGTAAATAAGTATATACTGTGGAATGATCAAACACCTTCATATAGTATCACAACCTATGTAATAAATAACACTAGAAATCCATCCTTGTTTGCTGATCTTCCATACTCTATCTATTGATCTCTAGTGTTTTTCTTTCTTAGGTTTTTGTGAGACCTTAGTATCTCTTATCATAAATTACTAGGTGTATCTAATTTTGTAATATGTTATAAAGATTTGTACTACACCATTTCTAATGCAAATGTATGTCTTATTCATCTATTCTTAGATAAATTTTTCCTTTTTCCTACTGAAATATAAAATATATAATCTTAGGCTTGTACTATAATTGTTAAAACTTCTTATGTACCAAATTATACTGTTATTGTCTTTGTCTTTACCTTTTATGTTGTTGTAATTTGCGGAGCTTTTCTCCCCGGGCCTCCACTGAAAATGGGCATATATCCAGCTGGACTAGCCCGGTCAACAAATGTAAAATAAAAAAAATAAAAAAAAAATAAATTGTTGGAATTTTTATATACTACTTTTAGATTACCTTTTGAAATATTATCTAGGTCAGTAAAGGCAATGAACCTGTTCCATTCATTTTTCACCAACTCCCTCACTATCCTTGAACTGGCATTGTACTCAAGTACCAAAGCATTGCTGAAGTTCTCATCCAACTTTCATCATTTTCAGTGACATCCATTCCCAGAATAGGTTTAAATTTACCTTTTTGCAAGTAGTTCTGGTTAAAATAATACAGATTTTCATAATACGCCAATGATTTTGGCAGCAAGAGGCGAGGTAAACAGTGGTTGTGGGAGAGGTGAACAGGTGGATGTATCTAGACCTGCTGTGTATCCATCTAGTAAAGGACAAAGTGAAACTGCAATGGATTTTCACAACTGGCTGCAGGTTAGTTTTTCGGCAGACTTTAAATATAAAACTGTCAGACCTGAGCCAGTTTCTGAGAATTATAGGGTAAAGTTGGTCAGGTTTGAGAAACTGCTTTAGAAATATAAATCACTTGACATAGAAAATGCATATTTAACAGAATGTGTTTCTGAAAGTATAGTCCCTAAAGGACTAAGAATTTTTAAGTTTCCAAACAATGTTGTGTTCGGTAGTAATATGCGTAAAGAGCTTGTAGAAATTTATAACAGATGTGGGCTTGAAGTATTAAAATGTATGATAGTGGAAAATAACAGGGTGAAAGGTGAGCTGTTAAAAGAAGTTGAAATGTTAAATGAATGTATAAAAAATTATTTGATTCACACAATTCCTGAGGAAAGAGGGAAGTATAACAATATTAGAAGAGAAATAGATGGACAGTGTAATGAATTGATTAAACGTAAAGTAAAAAAGCTTGAAAGAGATATAAATGAATACAAGAACGACAGTGCTTACCCTAAACCTAAGACAGGTGGGAGACACTGGGAATGGAGGAATACTGAAGTGGAAATGGGAAATGAAAATGTGAGGGTTAGTGAACGTGTGTCAGACCTAGATGACTTTGTGGGGGATTTTTGTGTAGATCAACCCTTAAGGAGATCTGAAAGGTTAAAAAACAGGGACGTGTGTCAAAATGAAAAACAGAATCCAAATTTTCGGGGGGGAACAAGAAGGGGGAGGATGAGGTACTGATTAGTACCAACCACCCCGATTTAGAAATAGCAGATTTGGTTCAAGATGAAACCAACCCATTTAAATTTACTAAGAATGATATTGATATTTATAATTTTAGCCATATAATTTTAACAAATGAGTATTTTATTTTATTAAGTAAAGGTATTAGATTCATTCCTTGGAATAAATGAAATCTTGCCAGAACATTAATGGACGTGAAGGAGTTTACTAGGAAAATAAATTTTCAAACCATTTTTAGTCAAAACATTAGTTATGAACCAATGAGATTGGTTAGGGGAAGTGTGTTTAATCCCCCTCCAAATCCACAGATAAAAAAATCTGGAAAACATAATAGAAAGAGGGATTAGGGATAGTTTTAATAAGGTTAAATACAAAAATAATATGAATCCACTTGAAAGTAAGACCTTAAATGAAATCAGGGGTGATAAAAACTTAAGAATTATGAAACCGGACAAGGGAGGTGGAATGGTTTTCATGGACAATATGAGTTATGAGGACAAAATGAATGAAATTTTGAGATCCTGACAAATATTCTAACGTGTCTATAAACAAAATTAATATAGCTTATAGGTGTATAGACATGGTTTTAGTGGATTTATTAATGAAAGGTTTAATAGATAGTAAAACATATGGGTATTTAAAACTTGAGAAGCCTAGAATACCCACTATGTTCGGGATTCCGAAAATACATAAAGATGAAATTAATCCACCCTTGCGTCCAGTAGTCTCAGCAGAAGGATCCAAAACCCTACCACTTGCTAAGTTTATAGATGGAAAGTTGAAGGCAATGTGGGTGAAAAGGTTTAATATTTTGAAAGACTCGTGGTATTTTCTAAGAGGCTTAAAACAAGATTTATGGATGGAAGATTTAAAATTTCTGACCATAGATGTAGTTGACTTGTTCTCAAGTATACCTCATGAACAAGGACTAAAATTGTTGGAAGAAATAGTGTTTGAAGACAATACTTTAAGTCATAATGAATGTATGGTAATTATGCAGTTAATTGAATGGTTTTAAAATATAATTTCATTTATTTCAAGGGAGAATATTTTCACCAGATAAAGAGAGTAGCAATGGGGGCCGCTTGTGCCCCTATGTATGCAAATCTGGTATTGGCTAAATGGGAAGAGAAATTTGTTTTACAATCTGAATACATAAGGTGTTGGATACAATATAAGAGATTTGTGGATGACATCTGTATTCTTTGGGTGGCACCCATGGAACAGGTCACCTTATTCATTGATTTTATAAATGAAAGTACTGATTTTTTAGAATTTACTTACACATTGTGTGAGGATACCCTACAATTTTTGGATATAGAAATTTACAAAAAAGACAATACATTCCAGTCAAAGGTTTATAGGAAAAAGACTTACTCGAATTCCTACTTACATTATAAGAGTGCTCATCCTATGCATTATAAAAGAAATATAGTTAAAGGTCAGTATATCAGGTCATGTAGAGTGATTTCAAATGAAGATGATTTTATTAGAGAAATGAATGTTCTTAGGAATATGTTTAGAAACAGAACTTCTAATTGAAAAGACTGAGGTCAACTGGAAGGTAGGAAAGGTAAGTTTAAACCTATTCTGGGAATGGATGTCACTGAAAATGATGAAAGTTGGATGAGAACTTCAGCAATGCTTTGGTACTTGAGTACAATGCCAGTTCAAGGATAGTGAGGGAGGTGGTGGAAAATGAATGGAACAGGTTCATTGCCTTTACTGACCTAGATAATATTTCGAAAGGTAATCTATAAGTAGTATATAAAAATTCCAACAATCTAAAAAAGTTATTGGAAAGTAACTTTGATACTCGATATTTTAATGGGAGAACGAAGAAAGGAACATTTAAATGTGGTCATTGTTCACAATGTACATACGTTATAAATAAAGAGGAAGTTTTTATAGAAAGTAGAAATACAAGGTTAGAAGGTAGGGACTACAATAATTGTGATTCCAATGGCCTGGTATATCTGGCATTGTGCCAGGTATGCCTGGCTTTTTATGTTGGAAAAACAGAATGGAAACTGAAAAGGAGAATTTATGAGCACATGTACGATATACAGGTAAAAAAGGAAACAAATGCACTTTATAAACATACTAAGGAATGTCCGGAAGCACAATTTGTTTTTTAGGTCATTGAGAGAGTGGACATGGATGCAAGGGGTGGGCTTTGGGAGGAAAGAATAGAATATAGAGGGTTGTATTGGCAACTAACCCTGGAGGCAAATAAAGTCCCTGGTCAATATGTCCATAGCCCCCTCTTGAAAATAAGATCAGTAAAATTGTAGCAGTCTGGCTTGGGAATTTTAGAAATTTGCTTAAATGTTCCCTTAGAAGGTCTCCTAAATGTTTTTCAAAAATGTTTTTTTTTAAATATTTCTCTACATGCTTCTTCTTTTTATTAAATGTCCTTTTAAATGTCTTTTTTAAATGTAATTTTTAATGCATGGTTTTAACAGGTGGTATTAATTAAATGGAAATATGTATTTTTTAAACAGCACAAATATTGTTGATTATTTAATGTTATTTTTTTTCATATAGGTAAATATTCATTTTAAATATTAAGTATTTTTAAAAACATGTATACTACCTCAATTTTTTAAAACATTTTATGACAGTTATGTTCTGGGGTAAGTGGAGATTTTTATTTGTCATTTCTTGCTATTTCTTGGCCACTAGATGGTGCTTGATGAATTGTTTGTATTCTGTAGTAGCATCACAAGCATTCGTGACAAGTTTCATACTTCATTTTATTTTATTCATTCATTCATTTTATTCTATGAAAAGTGGATGTATTTTAAATGAGAAGTGTGTTCATGGTAGGATTATGTGAGTAAGTAGTGTCATGTCCACACATTTTCATTTTAAATCATGTTAAAATTTTTTTTAACAGCTTGTCAAAAGTACAAAAGTATGCTTGCAGTTACAAATTAATTGTTTAGTAAATGTGATTGGTTACTTAGGTTAATTAGGATAATAACATACAGCATATAAGGTTCTAGTTTTGTGTCAGCCCACATCTGATGAAGTAGGATAAACGAAAACGTACTGTGTATTGTGAGACGTTAATGTGATTTGTTTTGTGCTTGGTGGATTAAACTTCGGCTTGTTGTGGCAGCTCCGGTCCATGCTTTATTGTTTCGCCTTCTAGGTCATCATTTTGTTTCATTTTGGTTACTTGTCAGTGTTGGTGACCCGGTGAACATTACACATTTTTTTGCTTAGGTAAGCCACCCGACTACCGACATTCCACAAAAACGCAAAGATAAAGACAGAGACAGGCCACCTAGGTCCAAAGCTGCCGACACTGCTTCTCCTAAGCTAGTCGCCAGTTCACTGGTAGTCAGTGAGGCGCTTTCGCAGCCCCTGATACCTGTTACTTCAGATTCGCAGGCCTCTACTGAGACCCATTCGGAGTCTGCCGCGAGATGCTTCAACTGTGGAACCTGCGGATGTCTCTACCTTGGATGGGTCCGGAGCCACTGTGCAGGCACTGGCTTCTGAGGGTGTATTCAGGCGTACTGACTTGCATATTAAACCGATGCCAGCATCTTCTTCAAGGCCTAAAACTTGATCCATGCTTAGAAAACCGATGCCCAGACCACATGGTCAGGCCTCTATGCCTAAAAAACAAATGATAAGAATGGATGAAGACCTTCTTTCTTTACTAGGCCTAGGGCTGAATTTGCTTATGATACTTCTGATCACGATTCTGAAATTTCTGTTTCCTCTGATGACCAGGATATTTACCCTTATCTACTCATGAGGATTCTGATGCAGAGGACTCTGTTCCCTCTGCTTCCCCTCCAGAGGATTTCTCTTTTGGTGAAACCTTGAATACTCTTAGGGAGCATTTTTGCTGGGAGAGCCAGGATTACTCTTATTTTAAGAGGCTTGGGGATTTCTTACTCCTGCCCCAACACAGTCCTTTAGCTATCCCCCCTGTACTGACATTGTTGATTATGCCTTTTCAGAATCTAGCCTGGCCCCTGATTCTTTACCTCCTGCTCCCAGAAAACCAGATGGATATTACAGGGTCCCTGACTCTCACAAGTTCCTTTTTAAAAATCCTACTGCGGATCCTGAGACCATTTCACAGGGACCCAAGGGCATTAAGGTTACTTCTGCCAAAAATCCTACCCCCTAATATAGAGATTCCAGGGCGCTGGATAGATGTGGTAAGAAGGTATACACTTCTGCAACCTTGGCCATTAGGGCCTTAAACTGCCAGTTTCATATGTTAAAGTATCAGCAGCATATTATTGGATTGCTTAATCAGAAAATGATGTTGATTCCTGACTGTGCTGAAAATAAGGATTTACAGGATTTAATGCATTCTGCTGAACAAGTTGGAAAACATACTTTGCAATGTGGTTTTGATTCACTAGAGGCATCTTGCAGGGCTGCTGTCACTGGGTCTGTACTTAGAAGGCATGCTTTGCTTAAGGAGCAATCTTTGCCAGATCATGTTAAAGCTAAATTGCTGGATGCTCCCTTAAACCAGGACCACCTGTTTGTCAACAAAGCAGAATTACTTAAAATGATGGAGGAAAAAGCTAAATCTATGCAAACTGTTAAAGATTTCCTGCAATTACAGCCTCCAATATTTAGTAGGCATTGGCCTCTAAGAATTGGTCCTTTCCTGCCTCTTCCAGGTTTTCTCAGTCCAAACCCAGAACTAGCAGAACACCCAGGCATCAGTCCCAAGGTACACACAGGACTATCAGTGGGGGGCTCCCACTTCTAAATCAGGGAGTAGTAAGACTACCCCCTATGGTAAACTGTCTCAATGACTTAACTTTAAAACTTCCAAGCCCTTCTCAACTGACTGCACCTTTAGGGGTAAAGATTGTTCTGCAGGTGAAAAACTGGGAACTCATTACCCAGGACAAATGGGTTTTAAATATATATAGTTCCTTTGGTGGGCAGATGCCTGCCACCAAAACAAGGGACTGCCATTCAGTGTACCCCCTGCTGCCCAAACCCTAACAACAGATGCATCAGACTATGCATGTGGGGCTCACTTGGCAGGGAAGTGCATTCAGGGCAAATAGACCCCAAGTCAAATGCACCTACATATCAGTCAAAAAGAAATGTTAGCTGTACAGAATGCTCTGACAGCCCTTAAGGACCACATTCTTCCAGGGCAATTAATGGTAAAGACGGACAACACCACTGTTAGTGGTAGATAAGCAGGGGGAACCCACTCATACCACTATGCAGACTAGCCATGGCTCTGTGGAATACAGCCTTGAGCTACAAGTGCACCTACAGGCTCATTTCCTGCCAGGAAAGCTAAATACACTGGCAGACAAACTAAGCAGAAATCTCATGGACTCACACAAGTGGAAACTGGAACTAAAGACATTCAACATGTTGATAAACAAATGGGGGAGCCCGGATATAGACCTGTTTGCCTCCCCCCAGAACTACCAATTGGACAAAATCTGCACAAGGACTCCCCATAAACAAGCTTGGAATGTTGATGCCCTGTCCTTCACCTGGAAAAATCAATATGTCTTCCCTCCTCTGCCTCTCCTCTCCAAGGTACTACTAAAGATCAAACAGGACAAACCAAGGATGTTACTGATTGCACCAGACTGGCCACGCCAACACTGGTACCACCTCTTGTGCAGTGTGTCACCGCTGACACCATGGCCCCTGCCTCAGACCCCTACCCTGCTGTCCCAGCAGGAGAGCCAGATTCTGCATCCTTAGCTTCAAACCCTGAACCTGGTAGCCTGGCTAATTACCTGATCTCTCCATTACCATCCCTCAGTAAACAAGTGTTGGATGTTATTCTGGAGGCAAGGAGGCCTAGTACTAGAAAATCGTATGCTGAAAAATAGAAAAGATTCTGTTCCTGGAACCAAACTCAGGGAATAGGCACAGCAGTGCCTAATTTACCTCATATTCTTCAATACTTAACTGAGATGCTTCACAAGGGCCTTTCCTTTTCCTCCATCAAAATTCATGCCTCAGCCATTTCAGCTCATTACAACACAGAACCACCCTTTTTTTCTCATCCACTGCTCAAGCAGTTCCTTGGAGGGGCCAAAAACGTAAGACCACCCAGGAGAGCCCCAACTCCAGCCTGAGACCTTAACTTTGTATTGGAAAAACTCACTCTACCTCCTTTTGAGCCAGCTGCAAATGCAGAGTTAAAATTCCTTTATTGGAAAACAGCCTTTCTTTTAGCCATCAGTTCAGCATGAAGGGTGTCTGAATTACAGGCCCTTATGGCAGTGGAGCCTTTCATCATCTTTCATGCGAACATGGTGTCCCTCAGGACCTATCCCTCCTTCATGCCCAAGGTAGGTATCCACTGTGGCTCTTAATCAGTCCATTCATTTGCCAACCTTCTTTTCTAATCCACAGAACAAAGGGGAACGGATACTGCACTCCTTAGATGTGCACAGACAACTTTGATTTTATTTGGATAGGACTAAACCTCTCAGGAAATCTGAACAGCTGCTGGTGGCATTTTCTGCAGGGGCAGAGGGGAAGGCCATTTCAAAACAAATCATCTCTAAATGGATAGACCATTGCATTCATTTCTGCTACAAGTACCATGGAAAACCTATCCCACTGGGGATAAGACCACATTCAACCAGGGCTGCATCTACCTCTACAGCCTTTCTCAGAGGTGTCCCTACCAGGGACATCCTAGAAGCTTCTACCTGGAGTTCTGTACGTACTTTCAGCAAGCATTACCATTTGCCAATTTTCTCTAAATCCAGCGCTGGTTTTGCCACTGCAGTCTTGCAGGGCCTCATAGCTGGTCCTAATGCTATCTAAATTCCTCCTCCCATCCTTAGCTGTGGGAATCTACCCAAATGTGATGACTGCAACAGTGAAACATGAGGAACATAGTACAGTTGTGTGCACTTACCATAAATGTAGATGTTCGAGTGTATTCACTGTTGCAGTCCTGGTTACCCTCCCTCCAGCCCCCTGAATTCTTTTGGCTATACCTCTATTCCTTTTTACTATGCTTAAAAGCTTTTTGGTGCATTTGCTTTTTTGTTGGAGGTATAACCTTGTATATGTATATATATTTAATTGCTTCCCATTAGGGGGGCACCTGACATCTGGGGCAAAAAAAAATTGATGTAATGGCGTCGGCTGCATGCTTTATACCCCTGACTACCTGACGTCATGGAAGATGAGACAGCAACCTACGCAGGACCCAAGACTTTGATAATCAGTCCGACTTGAGGGCTACTGCAAGCAGATAACCCAAATGTGATGACTGCAGCAGTGAATACACTCGAACATCTACATTTATGGTAAGTGTACACAACTGTATTTTCTTCAAGCAATAGGATCTTTGGCAGCAGCCATTGCATTGCTTCCTTTACATGATTCTTTCTGCATGATGTTCATCGTGTTTCACTGTTGCAGTCATTACACTTGGGTTATCCTGCTGGCAGGCTACCCGCAGTCTGCCTGAATTCCAAAGTCTAGGTCCGGCGTCGGTTGCTTTCGCCTCTTCCCTGATGTCAATGCGACAGGGGTTTAAAAGATGCAGCTGACGCCATTTTCTTCAGTCTTTGTTGCCGTGCGGTGCCTGAAGAAAAAGCAGTTCACAAGTGCCGATCGGCCGACTCCTGAGATTTTCAAAAACGAATTTCAGATCCGAAGTCTTCATTTAAGCTAAGCACCCCATTAGGGAAACTTTTTCTTGCTCCAGACCGATCTTTCTGCATGTTCTTCAATAGACTCTATCTGTTCAATGGTGTGTTCTTCAAGAACCCCAATCCTTTCCAGTCAAACTTGCTCCTGTTTGCATATGTCAAGTGAGCCGGTGGATCCAGTTGGATGACATTCACCTAGCATAACCTTTTATTCTACCGCCCCCAGTGGCCACAGTGACTATGGATGTGTCCCAACCTGGGTGGGGGCCATTTCCAGGGATAGACCGTCCAAGGCACGTAGTTCCCCCCAGAGATAAATCTCCATATCCGTGTACTAGAGATGAGAGCAGTCCTTTTAATGTTGCAGGCCTTTCAAAATGCTCTTCCTCCAGGGACTATTTGCGATTCAGGCCGACAGCATGTCTGTAGTCTGGTACATTAACAAACAAGGAAGAACTTGATCTTATTCCCACTGCAGAGAGGCCAGTAGAGTATGGGAATGGGCAATCTCTTTAGACCATTTTCTAGTTGCAGTACACACACCAGAGAAAACCAACATGTTAGCGAACAAATTAAGCAGGTACTTTCTAATGCCTCATAAGTGGTCTGTCAATCAATGAGTGGTGGAAATGATTTTCCATCATTGAGGCCAGCCTTGCTGTGACCCCTGTGTGTAACCACACAAGTGCAAGTTATTTGCTGTTATCCCCCTCCCCCCCAGGGGGGAGTCCTAGAGAGATGCTCTAGTCCATGTTTGGCTATCTACTTTCCTTTATGCTTATCCCCCTGTTCCTTTGATTCCCAAATTTCTGCAGAAAGCAAGCTGGCTAAAGAGCTCTGTCAACCTCATTGGCTCCTTCTGGCCTTGACAGGTATGGTTCTCCTTCCTATGGTCTCACGTTAGTTATCCTCCGTGGATACTGGAACCGTCTATGGACCTCCTCTTTCATCCCCCAGGACTCTAACATCTCAACATTTAGGTCCTCAAGTTAACCACATGGTTTCTCCATTTTCAGTAATGGTTAGACCGCTCAGGCTCTCTTCCCCAGTATGTACCATTTTTTATCCTTGCAAAAAAACTTTACTAAGAAAATTTATAGGAGCACTTGGAAAAAAATTCTCCATGTAGGCCTTGAAAAATGAGGCTGCCCCTTTTTCTGCTCCAGTTTGTGCAGTATTTGAGTTTTTCAAAATTCTTTGTAACGAAAGGCCTAGTTTTTCTACGATTGTTACAATTAGCAGCCATCTCTAATTTTCATACCGGAGACAAAAATTATTTCATGGCTTCTTTTAAATCATGCAAGGCATTTTTAAAAGGCATTTTTCTTCTCAGACCACCAATAAAAGATTCTTTACCCCTAGGGAGCTGACTGTTATGCTAGAAGGTCTAACCGAGAAACTTTTTGAATCTTCAGCAAAAACCGATCTAAAATTCCTTTCATGGAAAACAGTCTTCTTAGTAGCCATTACTTCTGCAAAGGGGAAATCTGAACTCCATATTCTTTCTTCAAAGACCCCTTGCATTATTTTCCAGTAAGTCAGGATTACCTTACAGACAAACCATTCCTTTTTACCTTAAAGTAGCTTCTGAAACTAACATTAACCAATCATTCATTTACCAGTCTTCTTTCCAAAATTTTCAAATAAAGGAGGATACATATTGCATCTCCTTGATGTATACAGTTTTGTTTTAATCTTCAGAGGACAAAAATCAGAAAATCAGATCAGCTGGATTTGGAGTCTGCTACTTTTACAGTGTGTGTTCTGTCAGTAAGCCAGTTTGCAACCCATTGAGTGACGTAGGGGTTAATGCCCAGCTTAGTACGTTTATCTATGATTCCAAAGTGGGGGATAGTTTCGAAAGCCTTGGCGAGGTCCAAGTAGGCTATGTGAACCACCTTACCCTTGTCCATAGCTCTGGAGGCCGATTCGAAGATGTCTATCAGAAGGCAAGATCGGCCCTTCACGAGCCCAAACTGGGTGGGGTCCAGTGTTTGAAGGTTGCCAATGTCTTTGTTTATAAGTTCCATGATAATACGTTCCATGGCCTTGCAGATCAGGCTCGTCAGACTGATGGGACTATAGTTTCCGGTATCCAAAGGGGATCCCCCCTTGTGGAGTGGCATGACTGTAGCTGTGCGCCACTCTGTGGGCATGAAGCCTGAGGTGAGGCTATGATTAACATGACACATGTAGTTGTCAGTTCATTTTGTAGTTCATGCAGTACACAGCCCGGGATGTCGTCTGGTCCCATGGATGCTGTATTTTTGGCTTTGGAAAGTGCGTTTTTTACCTGAGTGGCTGTGATTACCAGAATTTGACATTCTTTAGGTATTGAGATGGGCCCTTTAGGGGGTGAGAGGGAGGTGAAGTTGGCACTGAAATCTGCCAGGATATGGACAATGTCCTTGGGATCAGTATATCTAGTGCCATTCTGCTGTAGCTCAGAGCAGATCTGAGTATTGCCATTTAGATTCTTGACATAGGTATAGAATGCATTGTGGTTGGCTTTTGGAATCTTTGGCAATTTTGTTTTCGTAGCTAGCTTTGGAAGATTTTATGAGGGATCTCCACTTTCTACTGAGGCTGGTGAGGGAGTTTTTTGAATCCTGGATTGTTCTTTTCTGCAGCAGTTTCTTCCTTCTGTTGTACAGCTTGTTTATGTTAGGGGGTCACCAGATTGGCTTCCATTTTTTTAGAGGACAGCATCTTGGTTCTATTTGGGATGGCTTGGTCCATGCACGAGTGAATGTGCTCATACGTAGGATTCGGCAGTTGAACTTCCATTTCCCATCTGCATGAGTGTCATGAAGTTTATTTCTGACTTGAGAAGCATGAAGTTGGCTTTGGAGAAGTTTTTTTACAGAGATTTCTTTAAAGGGGGTGGGGGTGGGATGTGGATGTCAGTGGTGATTAGCTTATGGTCTGATCTGACCAACGAGGGGGTGACCACTGGGTGGAGCATCGGTGTCCCATGTTGGTAATGACCAGATGTAGAATATTGGTACCCCTGGTGGGACCATGAATGAATACCAAGAACAGTTGAGCAGGGGTGTTGCTACAGGACTAGTTTTCCCAGTTAATGGCAGGATAGTTGAAATCACCCAATGTTAGGGCGTTTGGTTGTATCTGAATATTTTCCAGTATATATAGAAAGGTGTAGTGAGAATCTTGGGGCATGGTGGGGGATCTGTAGGAAGATACAATTTGTATTGCAGTCTTACCTAGTGTTAGTTGCACCTGGGGAATTTCAGATGCATTGTGTTGGGTAATCAGCGTGGAGGTGTGAATATCCTTGGTGAATATGGACACTCCTCCACCTTTAGTGTTTCGGTTCTTGTGTGGTGGTCGAAATGTGTGGTATGAGTTGTAGCCTGGTATTGCAGGGGTGCTCTCTGGAGCTTTGAACCACGTCTCAGTTACTGCACATATATCGATGATGTCCTTCAAGGATGCATCTGCAGTCCTTACAAATGGGTGTTCTGTCGTCAGGCAGCCCTTCGGTCGGCCGGATTCCAAAGTCTGGGTCTGGCCTCGGCTGGTGTCGCACTTCACCCGACGTCATAGCTGCAGTTATTCGGGTATAAAGGCATCAGCCGACGCCATTTTCCTCAGTCTTTCTTGCCGCGTGGCGCCCGAAGCAGAAGCTGTTCGCAAGTGCCGGTCGGTCAGATCCAGAGATTACTACTACCGAATACTACTTCGAAAAAGCTAAGTACCCCGTTGGGGACTCTTTCTTGCCTCAGCCGATGTCAGAGAAAGTGAATAACTGTTTATCTTGTGGGAAACAAATACCTCATAAAGATTTCCACTCCTACTGTATACATTGCTTAGGCCCAGACCACGACGTAGCAGCTTGTCTAGCCTGCTCTTCTTTTAACCGACGGACGCTTAGACGTCGGTCGGAGTTTGCTGAACAAATTTTCGGCTCTGATTTTGCCTACATTATGCCATCGGATCCTCCGACAACGCAAATTTCAAAAACGAAAGAAAAGGACCGACACTCGCGGTCCGCGGTCTCGGCCGAAACCGCGATTAAGCAAATCATGAGTGTCTCGGTTTCGGCCGAAACCGAGCAAGCGGTTCTTTCTCCAGCCGAAACCATGCCTTCTACCGAGGCCTCCTCTAACCTGGTAGAATCTGCTTCTGAAATCCAGCCTTCTGTTGCGGTTTCTCAGGAATTATCAGACACAATTCCCCTGGATATTTCAACCCCTGCACGTGGAGCTGCTAGGCCTCCTGCAGCCATGTCTATTAAGGCCTTTGCCAGGGCCAAAGCAGCCAAAGCTTCAAAATCTGTGCCTGCTAAACCCCCCTCTCACAGGCCCAGCACTAGCTCTCATATGCTATCTTTGGCTGAGGATTTAATTTGTTTAATTCGTGGATCCCAGCCTCATCCAGACAGGCCCTCTCTCCCACCTCCAGAAAAGAGACCTAGAGCAGAGCCCCCTGAACCAGTATCCACTGATGGTTCCTCTGATGAATCAGAACATACAGACCTTCCTGAGGCTTCTTATTCTCCTTACGAAGACTCTGATGCTGAAGAGTCCATTCCTTCAGCCTCTCCTCCTGAGGAATTTTCCTTTGGGGAAACCTTGCATGCTATGAGGGAACATTTTCAGTGGCAGGGCCAAGATTTCTCAGACTCCAGAAAAAGGCTTAGAACCTTTCTACATTTGCCACAACATAGGCCTTTAGCTGTACCTCCAGTTCTTTCTGTTGTAGATGACGCTTTTAATGATGTTTGCACTGCTCCTGATTCATTACCTCCGGCTCCTGCTAAGCCCGATAGGTTCTACAGGGTCCCGGACACTCATCACCATTTATACAAGGCTCCTTTTGCAGATCCAGAGACCATTACCCAGGGCCCTAAAGCTGTAGCTGCTACTTCTACTAAAAACCCCCTCCCCTCTGAAAGGGAATCCAGGTCCTTAGAGAGATGGGGTAAAAAAGTTTACACTTCTGCTACCTTGTCAGCTAGGGCTTTGAACTGCCAATTTCATATGATTCAATATCAAGAGTTTATGCTTGACCAGTTAACTAAAAAGCTTTCCTCTGAAAATGGTACATAACATACAGCAGGTTAGTAACCATTCTTTAAAATGTGGCTATGATGCACTGGAGGCTTCCTTTAGATCAGCCATGACTGGCACAGTTATCAGGAGACATGCATGGTTGAAAGAACAGGCATTACCAGACCATGTCAAATCAAAGCTTTTGGATGCGCCCATGGACAAGGTCAATTTATTTGGTTCCCCTGCTCAGCAAGTGCTAAAAAAGATGGAAGAGAAGGCGAAATCTGTACAAACGGTGAAAGATTTCTTACAGGTTCAACCTCCAAGGTTTAGCAGGAACTGGCCCTCCAAGAATTGGTCCTTTCCGGACTCCTCTAAGGCTCAGAGAGGCAGGAATAGGCGTTCGAGGCAGAAACCAATCCAGGGGTGCCTACAGGGGACGCCAATGGCAAGGTAACAACCAGCGAGGCACAGACGCAGCCACCACCACTACAACAACTCAATCACAGTGACTTGACAGTGGCACCGCCTACCAGGGAACAACTAGAAGCACCCTTAGGCGGAAAACTAACCTTATTTTCAAAAAAACTGGCATTGCATCACAAGGGAAAAATGGATTTTGCAAACTATAGACCAAGGTTACAGGTTCCATTTCCATACTCTACCAGTGAAGAGAGGAATGCCAAACCTACTACCTACTCAAAGGACAGAAGCTCTAAAACAAATATCTCAGCTATTAAGAATGAGAGCTGTGGAAAAGGTACCATCTATGGAGCAAGGAAAGGGATTTTACTCCAGACTCTTTCTGGTACCAAGAAAAGAAAACAAATGGAGACCCATTCTAGACCTGTCCGCTTTAAACACATTCCTTATTGTTCCAAAATTCAAAATGCTGACCCTACAGCAGCTTCTTCCCATGCTGGGCAAGGAGTCTTGGCTGGTAACTCTAGATCTCAAGGAGGCATACCTGCACGTCCCCATAAGACCAATTTGCAGAAGATACCTCAGATTTCTTGCAGGATCAGAGCATTATCAATTTTCAGCATTGCCCTTTGGCTTATCTACTGCCCAGAGTGTTCACGAAATGCCTGGCATCAGTAATTGCTCATTGCAGACTTCAGGAATCCAAATTTATCCCTACCTGGACGACTGCCTGATACAAGCGGACAACAAAAGCAAGCTAGCAGAAGACTTACAAAGAGTCATTTACCTGCTGCAAGCCTTGGGATATACAGTCAATATAAAAAAGTCAAGGCTGATTCCATCCCAAAGAATAACCTTTCTGGGTACAGAGCTGGACACATCAAAACAAATGGCATTCCTAACTGCAGAAAAGAAAGAGCAACTACCTCTCTACTTCTTGGCATTAACAAAGCAGAACCACCTAACTGCAAGAAAAGTACTGCAAGCTCTAGGCTTCATGGCATCCTGCATAATTCTGGTCCCTCATGCCAGACTGCATATGAGAAAGCTACAGTGGTACCTAAGGAATTTGTGGTCCGAACACAAGCACAGCCTAGAAACCAAAATCCCAATAATCCCATGCCTGAAACAAACAAGATTTCCTATGGTGGGCTCAGGCCTGTCAATCAAACACAGGATTGCCCTTCTGCAACAGCCAACCAAGCCAAACCATCACGACAGATGCCTCAGACCTCAGTTGGGGAGCACACATGCAGGGCAAGTGCATACAAGGCTTATGGACTCAAGACCAGCTGCACCTACACATAAATCTAAAGGAAATGCTGGCAGTAAAATTGGCAATCCAGTCATTCAGACCATTTCTCCAAGAAGGTCAGTTGATGATAAGGACAGACAACACCACAGTTATGTGGTACATCAACAAACAGGGAGGCACCCATTCATATCCTCTATGCCGGATGGCACTGGGCCTATGGGACGTGGCCCTGAGCTACAACATTCAGTTACAAGCAATTTTTGTACCGGGAAAAGAAAACATTCTAGCAGACATATTAAGCAGAACAACCACAGATGCCCACGAATGGATGCTTCATCCGGACATCTTCAAAGCCATCACAGGGGAATGGGGATTACCACAAATAGACTTGTTTGCATCCCCATTCAATCACCAGTTAAAGAAATTCTGCACAAGGACGTACCACCCACTTGCTTGGAAGGTGGACTCCCTATCTTTCAGTTGGAAAAACCTGACAGCATACGCATTTCCACCACTCCCTTTGATGCACAAGGTGCTTCTGAAGATCAAAGAGGACCGTCCAAGGATCATTCTGATAGCTCCAGACTGGCCAAGACAACATTGGTACCCATTGCTGAGGAGCATGTCTCTGGAACAAATATGGACACTACCCCTGATCCCATTACTGTTAACACAGAACAACTACAACATCCTGCATCCAAACCTGAAAACTCTGCAGCTAACTGCCTGGAACATTACATAACAGCAATTAACCCAAACTTATCCCAAAGGGTTAAAGACATAATCCTGGAGGCTCGCAGACCTTCAACAAGAAAGAATTATGCAGCAAAATGGAAACGATATCTCATTTGGAGTACTGCAAAGGGAGAAGATGTGACTCTGGTAAACATGACCAACATCCTGGAGTACTTGGCAGAGCTCTTCCACACAGGCCTGTCCTATTCTTCCATCAAGATACATGCATCAGCTATTTCAGCACAATACAGCTTGGATCCTCCTGTCTTCTCTCATCCCCTGCTCAGACAGTTTCTGAGAGGAATTAAAATGTAAAACCTCCCAGGAAACCACCATTGCCAGCATGGGACTTGAACTTTGTGCTAGAAAAATTGACACTTCCTCCTTTCGAGCCAGCAGCAACAGCAGAATTACAATACTTATCCTGGAAGACTGCTTTCCTGCTGGCAATAACTTCAGCAAGAAGGGTCTCTGAACTACAGGCATTAATGGCAGTGCAACCCTTCCTGATCTTCCATCAAGATAGAGTGTCCATGAGAACAAATCCTACATTTATGCCTAAGGTGGTATCCAGAGTGTCATTAAATCAGGCTATCCACCTACCTACATTCTTCCCAAACCCACAGAACAGGGGAGAAAGACTTTTGCATACCTTGGATGTACACAGACAGTTACGCTACTACCTGGACAGGACTAAGTCCAATAGAAAAACTGACCAGCTTCTGGTAGCATATGCCACAGGAAAGGAAGGAAAACCAATTTCAAAACAGACAATCTCCAAATGGATAGGAAATTGCATTAGATTTTGTTACTCCTACCACGGAAAGAAAACTCCAGAGAACATCAGGCCTCACTCCACAAGGGCTACAGCCACTACCACAGCTTTCTTACGAGGAGTGGCTACCAAGGACATTATAGAGGCTGCTACTTGGACCTCCGTGCATACATTTGCCAAGCATTACAATTTACCTTTATACTCTAGATCCCGAGCAGGTTTTGCCACTGCTGTTTTGCAAGGGATCCTAGCTACACCATAATCTCTACTCTTTCCTCCTCCCTTGTTTAGCTATGGTATTCTACCCATTTGTAAGGACTGCAGATGCATCCTTGAAGGACATAGTACAGTTTTGTACCTACCATAAATGTAGATGTCCGATAGGAATGCATCTGCAGTCAGGATTACCCACCCACCTTCCCTCTGAGGTACTCCTAGGGTATTTGCCAGCCTTCAGCTAGCTTGGGGGATCTATTATGGTGTATTTGTTTGTATATATGTACATACATGCTTATTTTTGTGTTTGCTCTCTACTATTTGGAATCATTGGCATTTATCCAAATTTAGCCTTCCAAGAGGGCACCTGGCATCTGGGGCAAGAAACACTGAGGAAAATGGCGTCGGCTGATGCCTTTATACCCGAATAACTGCAGCTATGACGTCGGGTGAAGTGCGACACCAGCCGAGGCCAGACCCAGACTTTGGAATCCGGCCGACCGAAGGGCTGCCTGACGACAGGACAACCCATTTGGAAGGACTGCAGATGCATTCCTATCGGACATCTACATTTATGGTAGGTACAAAACTGTATTTTCTCCACTTTTAGGAGAGCCTCGAGAGAGTGCATCTTGAGGTTTAGACTTCTAGCATTGAGTAGCATTACCTTCAGATTTTGCTTGCTTGTACCCGTTATGGTGGTAGTTTTGCCCTTTAAACCTTGCCTAAAAAAGGCACTGTAGAGGTGGCAAGAGCCTTAGCCCGTAACCTGAATCCCAGGGGCGACCGGTGCAAACCATCTCTTGCAAAGCATCGTGGTTTGTCAATCATCCCTCATTAGACCCATTGTAGAGTGCAATGCCCTGTTTGGTATGTACCTCACAAGACATCTGCAACAACTAGAAAGGCCGCAGAAATACCTCACAAAAAGAATCACAGGCCTAAAGCAGATGCCTTATGCTGACAGTCTAAAGAAACACCAGCTGTACTCTTGTCGCATAACGCCTACTCAGAGGCTATCTCTGCCCAACATGCAAGGCCACGTCAATCCCATAGTTGTTGGAAATGCTACACTTAAGAAATCCCAATTCCTCCGAGCTACATGCTCCAGGGATCTTAACCTTGTCATCACAATGAATAGAACATGCTGGAGGGATAGATTCCTGACCCAGAGACTCCCCATACTCTGGAATAGGCTGCCCATACATGTCAGGCAGGACTATTGGATGGGAGATAGGAAATTCACCCCAGGGATTACGTCAGTAACCCTGCTAGACAGAGGTCCAGGAAAGTAAATCTTGTGGGAAGCAATAGCCAGGGAATCGTTATGGCTAGGCTTGTATAGGCCGTAGGGCTGATAGCCTAGTACCAGCCTATGAACCTATTTGTTTCTCTTTCACCAAAAAGACAGAGTTTCCCAGTTTCTAAAGTCACTTTAGCCAACTGGATCACTGATTTGTATTTTATCTGTTCTCAACAAGGCAGTCCCCTACCAAAACCAGATCCATGGCTGCTTTGTCTGTTTTTTGGTCAAGAACATCTATTTATGGTGTTTGTGCAGCAGCCATGAGGTCCCTTGCTTATACCTTTGTTACTCATTACAAATTGGATCTTACAGAAGTAGAGCCGCCTTTAACTCGGCAGTACTGCAGAATATCCTTCCACTAGGGCCACCCAAGATCAGCATTGCTGGGGACTCTGTCCCATGTTTTGAGGAAGAATAAAAAGGATAACATCGGATTTAAAAGTTTATGTAGTCACCATAACTAGGCATCTGTGTTGTCCATTTTCAATCTTCCTCAGCTTCCCCCATCCGTCCCCCCTTGCTTAAATTTTCTAGAGAAACCTGTTGGACTGTTTTTGGAACTTACAGGTCTGTGTTTGAGCACTTTTCTGTCAGCTATTCCTGTCTCTGTCTAGCTATAGTCCCATTATGGCAACAAATTCAATCTGAGGTTTTGGGGATGGACTAAGGCATTATGGGAAGAGGGAGGAGCTCGAGAGTTGGATCCGAAGTCTGAAGTATGCGGCCAAGTCGGATCCAAGGATCAGACCCAAACGCATTTGTTGAGAAAGAATGAAAATGGCCAACACAGGTTCTAGTTATGGTGAGTACATAACTTTTAATGTCCCTGTTGTACCAGAATGCTATACCCATTCCCGGGGAGGCTGCTGCTGCCATTATTAACACGGCTGTCTCCATTTTTCCTGTAATAAAGAAACTGAAAACCAAGCATGTATCTACTTTTCCTCAAATTTCTTTGGATGTTATGTGAAACCACCAAGCAGAAAGGTGCAGCAATACCACTCACAAATGAGAAGGCCAGTTATCCAAAGAACTAAAACAGTTTACTAAAACAAAAAATGAAAAATCTCTAGTGCCTCGGCTGACAAGCCTTTACAGAGTATAACCTTTGCCATCCCATGCATCCCTTAAAATATCCTCCGCAATTTTCCAATTATGAAATTAAACAACTATATAATTAAACAATTAGAACATTTCACAAAACCCTCACAAAAAATACATTTCCAGTTACATTCCATGTTAAGACCTTTAGGGGAAGGAGTAGAAAATTTCAAAATAAAAATTCTCTTTTTTTTCCGCAACTTGTTCTTTATATCACACACATTTGTATATTAATTTTTTACTTGTTCCAAAACAGTTGCTTGTAATCCAGATGGATCCCCATTATGACATTTTTGAAAATGGGTGGCTGTGGGACTAAACTTTGCCCTTTTTTTGATGTCCCCAACATGTTCCCTTAACCTTGTGGAAAAACTCCTTTTACTTCCCCTATATAAAATTTACTACATGGGCATATATCACCCCTTCGCTTTCACAACCAAAAGCACAACTTTCACCTGAAATTTCTTTCCATTGATTTCTGGGTAGCTGTTGACTATAAATTCACAACCCAAACATTTTCCACATGGGAAAGTACCTGTCAACCTCAGTGTATTATTTCTTCCCACAATAGGCATACCAAAAATCTTGTATATTACTCCCTCTCATATATGAAAACCTCAATTGACTATTACTAAAAAAATCTAAATGTGTACTTCTGTCTAAGATACCCCAAAAACATTTTACTAAACTGAAAATAAGGTATATTTTGTAACAAAATAGATCCTGCATTGTACTTCTATTGTTCATTCTATCTCTATCTCCACCCTCTCTCTGGCGATGTCCTTTATATTTTGCACTTAATTTCTTAATACCATCCCAAACTGTTTCTCTTCTATACCCTATATTACAAAAATCTCAATGGTTTTACCTATTTCTTGTTCACACTCATTCTTATCATTACATAATTTCTTTAGTCTTAAAAACTCCCCATAAGGTATGGATTCCAAAATATGGGGGTGGGGGTGACAGCTTTGGCCATGCCAAATGTAATCATGTTGTTCACATTTTTCTATAAATTGTTCTTTTTATAATTCCATTCTTCATACCCTCAGTTGTAATATCTAAAATAATTACTTTTATTCCCATTTGTAGGCCATCAAAGCAAATACCAAATTTATTCCTATTTAAACCTTTAGTGAATTCTGTTACTTTATCACTACCCCCTCACAAATAAAAACCTAAAATACTTCACTACAAGCTTATTAAAAAACACTATTACAAACATATACATTTTCAAAAAAAACATAAATAAATTTGCATACATGCAAATGCCACCCCCATGGCTGTACCCTGTAGCTCCCTGTATAGTTCCCCATTAAATTCAAACATATATTGTCATTCAAACAAAAGAATTAACTCTTAAAACGTACTGAGTTTTTGGGGTATCCCCTAAAAAGTGTAATAGTGCTTCCATTCCATAAACATGTTTATTGTTTGTATATAGACTAATCACATCCATTACTATAAAATACATATAACTCATCCATCTTATATCCTTTACCATAAAATCAAAAGCATCTTTAATATAAGATGGTAATTGAACAACTTCAGTTAACAGATATTTATGCAAAAAGCATATAAGTTGTAAGTGAAATATCCACGTGCTCATACTATGGGACGACCTGGTGGGCCCCTCGAAGTTTTATGAATTTTAGGTACACAAAAAAATTAGCCATGGTGCAATTCCTGCTGCTAAATGTATATTGCACATCCTCAAATTAAAATAATTTAATCTCAAACCTTTGGTTAAAAGCTTTTTGTATTCATCTAATGCCTTATTGTAAACATTCAAACCTACCCTTTCATATACCTCACTATTGTTTAAGTGTTCATAACACATATTCAGATACTGTGTGAAATGTAAGATTACAAAATTTTCCCTTCTCCACCAGTTTAAATACCAGTTCCTTATTATAACTTAAATTACACAAACTTTGACACTCCTCCTTACTTTTTGATTCCTTGTCTTTTTTATAAAATAAGTCATATTCCTTCTCTACATTATAATTTAATAGGGAAGAAAACTGTTGTATAACTGCATTTTAAAAGGGGGTATGAAATCACTTCTACGGGTTATCCCTCCTGTTTTGACCTTACAATAGGCATTGGATTCAATATCTGAACTGCAAGAAAAGAAACTGTAATCACTCAGTTCTGAATTACTTTCACTGTGTTCCATAGTTGCAATACTAATACTCTCCCTCTCTCTCTCTTTCTGTTTTTCCCAGTTAGGAGTCGCCACAGCAGATCACCTAGGGGCAATATTTAGCGTGTCCAATCCACTTACAGCATGTCTTTGGGGATGTGGGAGGAAATCGGAGCACCCGGAGGAAACCCACACGACCACAGGGAGGACATGTAGACTCCACACAGAAGACACCCCAGCCAAAGATCGAACCGGAGAGCCTCTTGCTGTGAGGCGACAACGCTAAGTGCTGCAACACCGCGGCCGTCCTTAGTTGCAGTACTAATACTATTCCCATTAAAACAGTCTATCAGATGTAGTTTATGAACAAATTTAAAAATGTCACATTTAATCTCATGTAGCCTTGACAAAACAGTTGGAATAAACTTCAACCCTCTGTTTAACACAGAAATATTATCATTCATCAATTCAAACCTGACAAATTAACTATGTAACTAAATTCATTACTTAAAATATCAGTCCCATGTTCAGTTGTGCTAATTCCATTTACCTCATTTAAATGAACAGAAGTTGTATCCAATTATTCCATGACTTTTTACGACTGTCACACTGAAACTCTCTTGTCATGAAAAGGTCCTTTTAAATATTCCTCATCGCCTGCGCTCGGCAAGAGACTCAAGTCCCCATTATCTTTGCTTTCATATTCAGATGAAGAACCGCACTTGCCACCGATATGTAGAAGAACTGTTGTCTTCCTGCTTCCCTTCAAATCTTACCCAGTTACGTTTTCTTCGTTGATTTGATGACAAGAGCGTCTTATTGTGTTCATAATCATGGGTTAATTTAGTTTTCTTCCTTTTAACAAGTTCTTTCTTATAAGACAGTAATTTTTCATTAACACTAACAAAGAACTGCTCAAGAATGTCAGTGCTGGCCTTTTTATAAAATATCCCTACAAACCAGTTTGGTTTCTTCCTTCAGTTTCGGTCTCTTAATGTTATCTCTTTCCACCAGTATGCTAACCCATTCAATACTGCACCTATGGGCTGCAGCTATCCATCGAGCATGAAATTTCTTGTCCTCTTCAATACTTAAACCAAAAGGAGTCGAGGGTTTTTTACTGTCTGTAAACCTCTCGGTGTGATATTGAGCTCCAGGTACCTCTGTAAACTTAAAAATATTGATGCCTGTTTAAAAATGAATTTTTCTGCTCGTTCAAGTAGTACCTGAATCTCTGGGACTGTAAACATCTCAAAGTTCTTTCTAATGACAGAAAAAAGATTTGTAAACCGTTTTTTCATGTCTTCCTCCCATTTAATCAGGATACCTGGCACAAAATCATTGCATTTGCCTTGATCACATTCTTGACCCTCCATTGTTACCGATGGAGCTGCACCTTCTCCTGACTGGACCAAAAAAATCTCAGTCATTCTGTGGGAAGAATCGGAGACTGTTTCCCTAAATATTCTGGGCAAAGCCATAAAGGAATTCACTGGCCATTCTTGATTTAACTATATAAAAGCAAGCAGAAAGGTGTAGGAATACCACACACAAATGAGAAGGCCAGTTAGCCAAAAAACTAAAACACTTTATTAAAACAAAAAAAATGAAAAATCTCTAGTACCTCAGCTGATGAGCCTTTATAGGGTATAACCTTTGCCATTCCATGCATCCCTTAAAATATCCTCCCCAGTTTTCCAATTATATAATTAAACAATTATATAATTAAACTATTAAACTTATATAATTAAACTATTAAAACGTGTAAAAAAACTCACAAAAACATTTCCAGTTACATTCCATGTTAAGACCTTTAGGGGAAAGAGTATTAAATTTCAAAATAAAAATTGAGGCTTTTTTTCGAAGCTAGCTCTTTATATCACACACATTTATATTGCACACGTTTATATATTCATTTTTTAGTTGTTCCAAAACAGTTGCTTACAGACAAACTATTCCTTTTTTACCTGTAGTAGCTTCTGAAACTAACATTAACCAATCATTCATTTACCAGTCGTCTTTCCAAAATTTTCTAATAAAAGAGAATACATATTTCATCTCCTTGATGTACATAGACAGTTTTCTTTTAATCTTCAGAGGACAAAACAAATCAGAAAAATCAGATCAGCTATTTGTTTCCCTTTCAGCAAAAAGGCTGGCTTTCCCAGTTTCTAAAGCTTCATCTGCTTTTTGGTCAAGAACATCTGTTTATGGTATTTGTGCAGCAGCCACGAGCTACATTGCTTATACCTTTGTTACTCATTGCAAATTGGATCTTACAGAAGTAGAGCCACCTTTGACTCGGCAGTACTCCAGAATATCCTTCCACTTGGGCCACCCAAGGTCAGAATTGCTGGGGACTCTGTCCCGTGTGTTGAGGAAGAATGAAAAGGACAACATCGGATTTAAAAGATTATGTACTCACCATAATTAGGCATCTGTGTTGTCTATTTTCAATCTTCCTTCCCCCATTCCTTAAATCTTCTAGAGAAACCTGTTGGACTGGTTTTGGAACTTACAGTTTTGTGTTTGAGCCCTTACTTTTTCTGTCAGCTATTCCTGTCTGTGTCTAGCTATAGTCCCATTATGGCAACAAACTCGATCTGAGGTTTTGAGGATGGACTAAGGCATCATGGGAAGAGGGAGGAGCTGGAGAGTTTGATCCAAAGTCTAGGGTATGTGGCTGAGTTGGATCCGAGGACTGGATCCAAACCCATTTGTTGAGGAAGAATGAAACACAGATGCCTAGTTATGGTGAGTACATAACTTTTAATTTCCCTGTTGTATCAGACTGCTATACCCATTCCCGGGGAGGCTGCTGCTGCCATTATTAACACGGCTGTCTCCATTTTTCCTGTAATAAAGAAACTGAAAACCAAGCTTGTATCTACCTTCCTCAAATTTCTTTGGATGTTAGTAGTTCACTGGGTTAGGCTCAGGATTTAATTTAGGCTATTGATCCTTCTTGTAAAATAGTTTCTGGTAAAAGAAAAATGGATACTCTTTTCTTGAAGAGATTCAAGTTTCTGAATCTGAACAAAAAGATGCAGGGACGGATGCAGGGTTTTTTCCTCAAATTTCTGATACAGACTCTGAGGAGAACTCTGTTTCTGATTCTTCCTCTGGGATGTTCTCTTGCTATGAGACTATTGGTGGAATGTGCCAGTGTTTTCAGTAGGAGAACACTGAGGTTTCTCAGTGCCTCAGAAAATGCTATGAGTTGTTACACAAGGATTTTCCAGATACTACACCTATTCCTCCTGTTCTGTATCCTTTAGAGGGTGTGTATTACTGCCTGCAATTTGCATGACAGCCAGCTGCCCCTAAAAGGCAGATACAGTGTATAAAGTTCCTCAGTCTTAAATTTTTATGCACTATTCCCTAACCTGACCCAGCAGCTATAGCTCTAGTTGATCACACTGTCAGTAAGCTTCTAGTCATTTCCAATCCTACTGTTTCTGATAAGGATTGGACATTGTTTGATGTATAAAAGAAAAAGGATATAGTTCTGCAACCTTGATTTTCAGAATTCGGAATTGTCAGGCTAATATGTTAAAGTTTGTTCTGACTAATTGTGAAAGTATGAGAAATGTTTATCCGCAGTGTGAAGAAAAATCTGCTTTAAATAACTTGGTTTCGTCTGTTGAACTGGTTGTTGCGCATTATTTGCAATGTGTGTACATGACTCTGTTGATGCTTTTTCTGAGGCTATGGCCAGTGGTTCTGTTTTGAGGGGGTTTGCATGGCTGCTTTCTCAGAACCTCCCAGGTGATGTTAAAATGAGGTTTTAAACTGACCGTTGGATAGAGGTTTAGTGCTTGGCCCGTCTGCTGCATAAGTGATCTAAAAGTATGATGAAAGCGGCAAACTGATCCAGGCAATCTCTTAAGATTTTTCAGCCTCCTTTCCCAAATTTTCCATGGGAGTTTCTGTCTTCTCATCCAGTTTTGGCAAAAATTCAGAATAAGCAGTCTCAACAAAATACAGGTCAACAGACATTTAGGAAGAAATGGCAATGGGGTTCCAAACATAAGTCTTGAACCTTCCAAAACCAAGGACAGTCCAGTAAGACTGAATTTGACTGTTCAAGAGACCATGTGATCCCATCCTATCCTGGCCCCCTTTTTCCTCCAGAAAGTCTGAATCTCCATTTTTGTCTTTGTCAACAGGTAGTTTCAAACAAATGGGTTCTGAAAATCATTCGTCAGTGTTATAGATGATGGTGGGATGAAATTTCTCCTTTCCATGAGACCATTCATCATCCTCCAGATCAGACTGCCTTGTTTTCCCTGGTTGTTCATCACATGTTATTCCAATGAGATGAGTGATGGAACTAGTTCCAACTTCCTAGGTTGGAGCAAGTTTTTATTCAAGGAAGTTCCTAGTGCCAAAGAATGAAAATGCTTGAGGATCAGTTCTGGATCTTTCCTTTCTAGACCTGTTTATAGTAGTGCCCTAATTCAAAATGATGTCACTTCACAACTTGTTACATCTTCTTCTTTCAAGTTTTCTGTTAACACTTCACTTGAGTGCTTATCACATCCCTATTCATCCAGACTTCAGATGTTTCTTAAGGTTTTGTGTGTCATATTGTCTCGTTGACATCATCTGTTCTCTGCCTTACTGTCTGTGATGTCCCCACTGTGGGCCAGTAATCAAAGATCCTGAATCCTCACCAATGACGCTGGAGAGGTATGTTCACTTGGAATACAAATGGATACACTCAGTATTTCCAGATGCAGACCTCTCTGCATCAAGCACAATTTACCTTAAGAGCATACAGGGAACACAGTCATCCTGAGGTCTGGATTTTTCTATGTGTCTCCCTCCAGGTCTCCAGTAAGACTCCCCACTGGCACAGGTGTAGGATTAGGTCCAAGTGTCCAAGCCAGGTCCTCCAGCACCCTGTCTGCGAAACCAGTGCTTCGTGTCCCTACCCAAGTATCTGACACGTACACTCTTTTGAGATTTAATTTTCACACACACACACACACACACACACACACACACACACACACACACACACACACACACACACACACACACACACACACACACACCTTTGGGAAAGGCAGGCACAGATTACCTGCTCTACCAACTTTGCCCAGAATATAAGGTTGATTCACTGTCACCAGTCAGTTACTGTAAGGCTGTTAAAAGGGTATCCAGTAATACTGAGTGAAATTTATATTAATACAAATGGTAATGTTCTCAGCTAGAGCATCTTCTGCGTGGAGACATGTGTGAATGGGCGTACCTTCGCTGAAGGTTATGCATCAGGGCTGGTAACTCGGCACGTAAAAATCAACTACCAATCATTAGCGGACCGTAGTTCCGCTTTGGCGACCCCTAACCGGGAAAAGCCGAAAGACACAAACAAACAAAACAAATGGTAATGTTGACCAAACAGCCAGGTTTTTAGGAGTGGCCAGAGTTATCACCAAATAAATAACTGCAAATACTCTCAAAATGTAAATATTTTCTAAAAATGGCCAGTCACTATGAAAAGTTTAATTTTGTTTAATAATAAATAATAAAAAGAACATGAAAATACTAAATATCTATTTACAGTAAACACCAGAGTTTTAGACACAAGAAATATTAAATACCACTAGGCACCCTGTTTGTTCAATGCCTGTGCACCGGCTTTGTCTCAGCAGAATGGAGGACAGCCACTATCCTCCCTGTGCACAAAGGTGGAGCATCCACCGATCCAGGCAATTATAGGCCCATCAGCCTAACTAACCTGATCTGCAAGGCCATGGAACGCATTATCATGACAACCTCCGAACGCTTGATCCTACACAGTTTGTTTTTGTCAAAGGCAGATCATGCCTGTTAAACTTGGTTGACGTCTTCGAAACAGTCACCAAAGCCATGGATGAGGGCAAGATAATGCACACCACTTACCTTGACCTAGCTAAAGCCTTCAACACTATTCCCCACTCGGGCATAATAGCTAAACTCTCCCAGCTAGGCATCAACCGTATGTTACCATATGGGTAGCTAACTGGCTCACTGATGGAACCCACTCAGTCAAAATAGGGGAAGCTACCTCTAGTAGTAGACCTGTAACAAGCAGCGTACCCCAAGGATTGGACTTGGGGCCTCTGCTGTTTGGCATATACTTTTCTGAGGTGTAAGCCAAATTTGGTGTTCTGTAGCTGACCAAGTTTACAGATGACTGCAAGCTGGGCACATAAATTCCCCTAGTGATGTGAACATCTTCCAAGAGGGCCTTAACCAAACTAATGATTGATGAAAGAAGCCTGGCCTCAAACTGAATGCCAAGAAATGCATCATTATCCCCGGTGTCCCCACTAATTATCACACTTAATAACAACGTACTAAGCACACAATCAGTTGTGCGGGACTTGGGCACCCAAGTTGATAGCAACCTGACATTTGACCACCATGTTGCCTCCATTGTACAGAAGGCTTTCTACATGGCCCACCTCATAAGTAAGGGCATTTGATCCAGGAACAAGGAGGTCATAACATCCCTGTATTCCTCCCTTATCAGACCCATTCTAGAGTACAATACCCCCTTTGTCATAGGTTCATAGGTTGGTACTGGGTTATCTGCCCGAAGGCATATATTAGCCCAGTCACGTTGTGCGGTATTCACCGCCCCTTTAGTAGTTCCCTAGACCCTTGTACTAGCAGCTAATACCCTTGGCCCCTATCTAGTAGTGCTGTTGGTGTGATCCCCGGTGTGAACTTTCTGTTACCCATCCACTCATCAAGGTTCCTCTTGAAGAGTGATAGTGAGGGGCTCTGTCTTATGTAGATCGGGACCCTGTTCCATAGTAAGGGAAGTCTCTGCGAAGGGAATCTATCCCTCCAGCATGTTCTATTCATTGTTGTGTTGAGGTTTATATCCCTAGAGCATGTAGCTGAAGTAGATTTGGTTTTGCTAAGATGGAGCATGTTCAACAACGCTGGGTTGGACATGGCTCTGTACGTTAGACAGAGATCGTCTCTGAAAAAGCGGTATGCAACAGAGAACAGTCTTAGCTTTTTCAATCGTGCTGCATAGGGCAACTGTTTGAGGCCAGTAATCCTGTTGGTTAGGTACCTCTGTGGTCTCTCCAGCTGCTGGAGATGTCTAGCCAGGTACATTCCAATTGGTGCATTGGACTCAATAATGGGTCTGATGAGGGAAGAATTAGAGGGGCACCATTACATCCTTAGATCTTGATGCAAACCCTTTCGTGATCAGATGGGTCACATAGAAGGATTTTCTAACTGCTTTGGCAACATGGTTATCAAAGGAAAGCTGACTATCTACTTGGGTCCCTAGATCCCTTATTTCTTTTTCAGATTTCAGGGGATTACCTCCTATGTTGTAGTTTGCGGGTACTCCTGTTTTTTCCAAAGGGGATTACTACAGATTTTTTTGCATTTAGCTTGAGACCATGGCTTTGACACCATGCATCAGTCTCATTTAGGCCCTTCTGGAGGATCTCCATGTCGGCCGGAGACTCTATTATAGCACCCAGTTTGCAGTCGTAATTGCTTGCCTGTACTTCTGAGAAGTATTTGCCAAACAGGAGGGGCTCCAGGACAGAGCCCTAAGGCACACCACTCGTTACTGGTCTGGATTCGGACATAGATCCCGCTACTCTTACTTTATGGTATCTGTCTGAGAGCCAGTTTGCGATCCATCTTGTGACGTAAGGGTTTATGCCCAGGCTGGTGAGCTTATCAATAATACCTGAATGGGGAATGGTGTCAAATGCTTTAGCAAGGTCAAGGTAAGCCGTGTGTACCTCCTTTCTCTTATCTATAGCATGAGTAATGGTCTCAAAGAAATCCACCAGGTTCAGGAGGCATGATCTGCCCTTGACGAAGCCGAACTGTGTGGGGTCCAGCGACTGGAGGTTCCCAATCTCTCCATTTATGAGCTCCATAATGATTCGCTCCATAGCCTTGCAGATCAGACTGGTCAGGCTTATTGGACGGTAATTCCCAGGGTCAGTTGTGGCCCCACCCGTATGTAGCGGGACCACCGTTGCCATGCGCCATTCTATGGGCACATATCCTGTGGAGAGGCTGAGACTGAACAGGGTATTAAGATGCGGGGTTAATTGAGACACCATGTGGTCCCATGGAGGCAGTGTTTTTAGCTTTAGATAGAGCCTTATTAACCAACATATCAGTAATAATTGGACTTACACAATCCCCTGGAATGGTAATAGGCCCTGTAGGTGGTGAGGGGGGGGGGGGTTTGCACTGAACCTGTCAGCCAAGATGTTGACAATGTCAGAAGGGTCAGTGTATTTTGTTCCATTTTGTACTAGCTCAGAACAGACCTGAGCATTGCCATTTAGGTTTTTGACGTAGCCATAGAAGGCCTTATGGTTATCCTTGGCAACTTTCTTTTCAAAATTAGCTTTAGATGACTTGATGAGGGCCCTCAATTTCTTACTAATGCTGATCAGCGATGATTTTTCTACTTGAGATTTGGCCTTTTCTTGTATAAGTCTCCTCCTTTTATTGTAAAGTTTGCTTATGGCCGGGGTCCACCAGACTGGTTTCTTCTTGCTTGAGGAAGGAGTCTTGGTTTTATTTGGGATAGCACGATCCATGCAATCCTGAAGATGCATATAGAGTGCCTTGGTGTAGGATTCCGCATCCTGGATATCATTATCCTTCTGCAAGGGAATAGTGAAGCTTTCCACTTCGGATGCAAGTAGTTTGAAGTTTGCTTTGGAAAGGTTTTTGACTATGGTTTCTTTGACTGGGGGAGGTGGAGGGGTGAGGATGTCCAGGGTTATCAGTTTGTGGTCGGATCTGACCAAGGAGGGAGTGATAATGGGTGTGGTACAATGGGCGCCCATGTACCATGTCATGTACCTTGTTAAGCACATGCAGCAGTTGGAAAGACCACAGAGTTTCCTGACCAGGAAAATCCACGGTCTCAAACACCTATTGTATGCATATGGGCCCTGTCCCTCTATTCAGTCTCATACAGACTGCTCAGAGGTGACCTGTGTCTGGCATACAAGGCCGTCTCGGACTCCGCCTTGATGGAGTTGCTGCATATCCGCAAGTCAGACTCCACTCGCTCAACATGCATGCAAGGTCAACCTGGTCTGTGACATTAATAGAACTTGTTGGCAAGATAGATTTGTGTCCCAACGACTCCACCATCTGGGGAATAGACTTCCTCTCCATGTCAAGAAGAGTACCTCAGTAGCCCTCTTTAAGAGGAACCTGGATGGGAAACAGAAAATATACCCCTGGGATCCCACCTGTTTCCCTGCTGGGCAAGGAAAACAGGTGATGACTTTGTGGAAACATGGGTGAAATTCATAGTTAGGCTTATAAGGGCCTCTGGGCCAATAGCCTAATGTCATTCTATGAAAACAGATGGAAGATTTCACAGAGTTATAGAAAAACAGTACTTTGCTAATCTCATTATCTTTTCCTGATTGACTAAAAGGGTTGCTGTTCCAACTTACTGAATAGAGCAAGGCAAGGTAGTGTGGGTAAGTGATTCTTGCTGTCAGATCCAAGACAGAATGCAGACTGCTGAGAGCAATCTCCTACTAATATCTCAATATTATTTCTGGCTTACAGAATGACGTCACACACCTCTGGTCATCTGACTGTTTCCCGCACTATCCCCCATTATTAGAAACTGACAGTGTTTTAGCACCTGCGTGTTACCATACACACAGAGCATTGCTAGGATGCAGTGCACCTGCTGGATGTCATAAAACCATTCCACTCTTCCTACAGGAGCTACAACCTATTCTCTAGCACAGACATTGCTTCTCTGGCTCCAGTCAAAACTGTGGGATAAAATTTTTATAGCTTAACCCATTAAGTAATTTAATTTCAGATATATTTTAAAGTTTGAGATTAACCTCATCTCTTCCAGTCTACTGTTAAAACATATACATTTAATTCAGTTGCAGTAGTACATGTAAATTTCTTTTCCTTCCAGCAGGGCTCACTGTTGATACATTTTAACACAAGCAAACATCACAGATGCATTTTCAACACAAGCAAATCAGTATGCTATGCAACTGACGTGATTCTTTACAAAATTCCAGCTAGCTGTGCTGGCTTGTCTTATACATCAACTGCACTACTTCTCCTGCCATGGCGGGCAGTACATCCTATCATCACACTGTCCACTGCACCAAGAGTGTTCACAAAGTGTCTAGCACCAGTTGTAGCTCATTGCGGGATACAGGGCATCCTCATGTGTATTTAGATGACCAGCTTATCTTTGCAGAGTATTGGGTGAGAGATCTCTTACACAAGCAGTGATTCCAAGAGAACATTCTCAACTCCCATATGGGATTATGTTACTGGGATGTCATCTAGACACCTCAGTTCAATGAGTTTTTCTAGCAGAGAAAAAATAAATATATATCTAGATCTATTTCTAAAGCTTTCCACTCAGACTTTGGTCATTGCGAGGGAATACCTCAGGATTTTGGGTCTCGTGGCATCTATAATTCTCATGATACCACCGGTAAGATTCCACATAAGAAAGTTACACTGGTGTCTGAAATTTAAGATTCCACATAAGAAAGTTACACTGGTGTCTGAAATTGATTTGATCCTATCACCAACCCCTGTAATGTTATCAAATCCCACTGCTGGGGTTGGCCAAAAGAGAAATCATTTGGTGGAGACAACAGATGGCCTTAAATCCAGGTTTCCCTTTTTCCTCTCCGCTCCAAAGCAGTCAGTCACGACAAATGCCTCAGACTTAGCTTGGGGAGCAGTTTCAGGAGGGATAAAAGTGTCGAGGGTGTGGGATACCAAGGGCAGGTGCAAGTGCATAAATATCAAGGAGATGCTTGCTCTAATCAAGGGACTCAACTGTCTGAACCATATTTGTTCCCGGGGACCTCATCAACTGGTTACAGACAATACCATAGTCATGTGGTACAACAGCAAGCAAGGGGGATCCAGGTCTTCCCCCTCTTTGCAGATGAGTCATGTTAGCTTGGCATATAGCTTCACAGCACAATTTCATTATACAGGCATCCTACATTCTCTCAGAGCAAAATTGTGTGGCAGACAGGCTGAGCAGGTCCAGGGCAGACCCTCACAAATGGAAACTAGGTCAGGGGGTCTTCCAAGATTTGGTCCATGTGTGGCGAGTTCAAGTAGCCGCCTTTGCCTCCTCTCTTAACAATGAACTGGCAAGATTCAGTTTCAGGACTCCATGCAAGAATGCTTGGAAGACAGATGCCTTTCCTTTTCCTTGGAAAGGAATGTTCCTGTATGCTTTTCCACCCTTTCCATTAAATACCAGGGTACTTCTGAAGATTCAAAAGGAATCCCCAAAATCACTGTGGTGGCTCTCTTCTTGTCCATGTAACTGTGGTTCTCCCTCCTTTTGAATAGGGCCAGGGGGTCTACTCCTTCCACCTCGCAAATGTATTTAGCTAGTGTAATCTTTTCATATAGGTAAGGCTACTGCAGCTTCTTCACAAACTGGATCTTCTCAAACAAGAACAGTGGTGCTTATTATACCCTGACATCAGTCAGTTTCAATTGACTGCCTGGAAGATAGGGTCTGAATTCCTTTTATGCACTTTTTTTTTGCTGGGGATGTGTAGCGGGTACTAATTTAGGCAAGAAAACCTGCTACTTTAAAATCAGATATTAGCAAATAATTAACATTTTCTAGCTGGTGTCAGCAACATAACCAGCACTCATGCAGGGCTAGTTGTTCTCTGGTTTACAGTGTCTGTACGAGTTACTATCCTATGGCCTTCCATATTTCTCTTGTCAGTGTTCTTTTATCATCCATTTTAACATGTCTGCCCATGGATCCCCCACTTTCAATGCAGTCTCATGTCAAAATGTTTTTGAAAGTGGTTTTGCATTAGAGGTCGCCAAAAAAAACAGTAGCCCCTCTTTGAGAACTTAATTTTGTGTTATGGAAGGTAACGTGCTCCATTTGAACCAGCTAACCTGGCTGACTTGAGATTCTTAACATGGAAGACAAATTTAGTGATTGTTCTGCAAGATGGGTGTCTCAGTTGCAAGCTCTTATGGTGAGCCAACACAATTTAATTTTCCATAGAGACATAGTTTGTTTGAGAACTGTTCATTCTTTTATGCCTAAAGTTGTATCCAAGTTTACTTTAAGTCAAACTGTCCATTCCCATTTTCTTTCCTGAACCTAAAAATGGGGGAGAAAGAATACTCTACACCTTGGATGCCCCCAGACAACTCTGTTACTGTCTCAGCAAAACTAAATCTTTCATATCTTTGGATCAGTCGTTCATTTCTTGTGAAGGTAAGAATAAGCAACAACTTGTGTCAAAAAGATTTCCAAATGGTTTTCTAAGACTATTACCATTTGCTATGCTCACCATAACAAAACTATTTCAGACAGGGTCAAGACCCACTCCACCAGGGCCTTGGCTTCATCTGTGGATTTTTTATTTTTTTTTGGAAAGTTTTGGATTCTGGAAGTATTCCAGAAGATGCTACTTGGTTCTCTCTTCATACTTTTACGAAGCACTAAAAGCTTGATTCCTTCTCTAGGTCCTGATTAAGATTTATTAGGACCATACTCCAGGGGTTCCTGGACTCTTCTCCTTCCACCTCGCAAATGCATTTAGCTAGGGTAATCTTTTCATATAGGTAAGGCTACTGCAACAATAATCAGTATGAATAACATAGGACAATTTTGGAAGTATACTTTCCATAACAGTAGATGTTCAAATGATCACTGCTGCAGTACCTGCTCCCTCATTCCATCCCCCTTGTTTTTTTGGTGTGCCTTTTAAGCCAGGGTGTGAACATTTATTTTTTATTTTTCCTAGCTTTGTCCTTTTAGGGCTCAGACTCCCAGTCTCTGTTTGCAAGAAAGCAGTGATGGTCTTCATGCCCAGACTTGTCATGTAGTCAGCTCCTCTCAAGCTGCCTGACAGTTTGAGAGGGAGAAAGGTGCCTTGAAGCTTTGGAAGCTAGCCAGCTGATAAATCCTTGGCAGGATATAACCCATATAGATAAGGCAACTGTATATATCATTCTAATATGTACTAATGTGTTAAGTTAACTTACACAAATGTACTTTATCTGTGGTGCTTACTGGCCCCATAATATCAATGGCTTCTCTGTGAAACAGTTTTTCAGCTATAGACCGAGGCACCAAAGCAGTCTCAGTTTTGTATTCTGCCTTGCCAACCTGCTGGTGCTGCTCATGTGTCTTACAGTGCCCTGTCATATTTTTTGCAATACCTGTGCAATAAAAATTTTGCATAAGCCTCCTCTTTGTATGTCTTATGCTCAGATGGTCTGAAACATGGACTGTGGCCAAAAGAGTCTGACTGCAGGCCATTGAGACTACAAGCTGTTGTATTACTTTTCATCATAGTCCCTGTTCAGGAGTCTGTTCCTTGGACAATAACCCTTTATTCCAGTATGCAAACTGCCTTTGCACTTGATAGTCAGAAACTTCCTTGACTGCCTCTCTCAAGTTTTGTTAGGCAGACACTTCCTTGACTGCCTCTCTCAAGTTTTGTTAGGCAGACCAAAGAGTTTTGCTTGTGGCAAAGCTCTCTTTGTAACATTCTCCAGTTCTCCTTCCACTGAAATGTAGGATATTTTGACAACTGTGTCTCAGATTTACACTTACTTCACAGTAAGGGGTAGTTCATAGTAGTAACTCCCTTCAGAAGAAACCCGGTACCTTTTGACATCTTGCTTGAGCTAACTACATTATCAGCCTCTTTTCGAGGTTGGGATCCTCACTGGTGTTTGCTGTGTATGCCTTCTCCATGTCTGGCTGCACGTAACTACATTTACATAAGTTATTATATCATCATAATAATTTCCTGTCATGATATCTGCCGGGATATTGTCAAATACTGCCATCTCCAAATGTTCCCTGACCAGTCTTCCACCCATGGCTCAAAACAGAGTGGGCAGCCCAGCAAGTAACTCTACAGGTTTTAGATAGAAGCCTTATCAGTATGCATTATCCCTATCTGCAGTATTTTTTTTCACTCTATCAAGATCAGGTATGGGTTGTTGTGATAATTTGGAAAAACTGTACTTTTAAGGCAATACACAACTATTGTGGTTCTGCCTGTACTAGCTCCGTAATGCATCTCTTTTACCCCAGCTTGTCTGTGTGAGCATTTAGACCATGCATGTCCCACATGATTACATTGGAAACCTGTAACCCCAGGACCTTGGTTGTACTGCAGTGGCTTTACTGTATGCCTGGGGAACAGATATGATGGTTTAGACTAGTCCCATGAGTTCCCTTACACCCATATGTAATCAGAAGTCACCATTTTTACCCATCCCTTCAGCTGAGGTTCATTCCCAGTCTATCATGCAAATCGTAATAAACTCAAGAATAGTACTGAGTGCTTGTTCCCTAAAAAGGGGATCTTTTAGTATTTCAAGTATGGTAACTTAATATCCACTCAGTGTCACAAAAGAAAATAAATGCTGTTTTTTGAAGTAGTCACTTACCACTATGTCCTTTTTTCGTTGATTTTCTCTAAACCTTCTACAGTATGTTTCAGGTGTGAGCTTAAAAATTCAAGTGTGCCCTTTTAGACTGTTACTAGTCAACACAGTTATCATCTGACATGTTCTTAGGGTCACAGGTGATTACTAGGCTAATGGCACAAGAGCCTTTACAAGCCTAGCTATTAATACTCAGGACATGTCAGTGTTATTTCTTACTACCCCATTCCATTTTGGGAAATTATCAGGGTAGTGGGTCTTTTGAGTGTTGGAGTCCTGAGTCATTTTACAGACTGCTTCTGGCCACAAGAGACATGGGCAGTACCCCAGGAGTGAATTTACAGTTCCTCCTCCATTTATCCAAATTTTTTTAACGAGAGTGAGGAACCGGCTTTGTTTTTGAAAATAGTTTATTTCATAGAAGGTAGGCATGCCTTTGGAATGCCAATCTGTTTTTCCAGCAAGTTCTATTAGTCGCATATAAGGTTCAGGTTCATGGAATGTATAACCCTTACATAAATTTTCTTGTGAACATGTAATATTTTTATCGGGGCTGGATCAGAGAATGCCTTGTAGGTCAAGTATAATTTCTCTCTCAATAAACAATATGAGATGGAGTAAAGGGTCCGGGCCTTTAGTCTGTCTGCATAATGCATCTTACGTTTTGTGTTTTTTAGTGAGAAACCTCCGGGGCTGCTCCAGTTGGTATTAGTGCCTGGTTGGGTACATGCAGAAGGGAGCATTATACTCAATTATGGACCTGATGAGGACCAAGTATAATGGTATGACTTCCTTTGATCTTGATGCCGTACCTTTACTTATAAGTTGAGCCACACAGAAGGATTTCCTCACCACTGTAGATACCTGATGGTCAATGTTTAGGTTACTATCTATCTGTGTTCCTCGGTCCCTCACCACTGGGTCTACTTTTAGGTGTGTGTTTATCAATATTATAATTGACAGGGATATCTGATTTACCAAAGGGTGAGATTACACATTTTTTAGCATTTAGTCTCGGACCATGGTTTTGGCACTAGTCATTTGTCATTTTTTAGGCCTGTTTGTAGGGGTGTCAGCATCATTTGGGAATTCAGTGATTGCTCCCAGCCTACAGTCGGTGAACTTGATGAGCCAGAGGCCCACAACATTGGCCTTCACTTCAGAGAAATATATACTAAACTGGAGAGGTCCCATCACTGAGTCCTGTGGAACATCACTGGTAGCAGTTTTTTTATCGAAGTGAATTCACATATCTGGACAGCATGAGTCTCTTGTTAATGAACACATTAGCTACCCATCTGACTAGGTAGGGTTTTATGCCTAACTCAGTAAGTTTATCTATGATCCCTGAGTGGGGGATTGTGTCGATTGGCCAGGTCTTGATAAGCGGTGTGTACCATTTTACCCTCATCCATGGCCCTGGTGACTTTCTTAAAGAAATCCACCAGATTGTGCAGGCAAGACCTCCCTTTGACAAAGCCAAATTGTGTCTGGTTCAGTTTTTGGAGAGTTCCTTTGTCGTCGTCGTTCAGGTCCATAATATTTCTCTCGATGGGCTTGCAGGTCAAGCTTATGGGTCTGTGGTTCCCAGGGTTAGTTGATGGGCCTCTCTTGTGCAGGGGGATGACTGTTGTAGTCCTCCATTCCTCTGGGACAAAGCCCTCCAGAGGCTGTGGTTAAAGAGGGTTTCTAGTGGCTCTGAGAGATTGCTTCTTAAATAGCTTAAATTACATCCTGGAATGTTGTCGGGACCTGTAGAGGCTGTGGTTTTGGCTTTAGCTAGTGCAGTAAATACCTGTGCCCTTATAATAACCGGTGTGGAGATGGTTGTGGGTATTTCTTTGGTGTGGAAGGAGGTGACTGAGGGGAGAAGTTTGAACTGAATTTGTTTCAGGCTGGTCTCTTCTCTGGCCAGTAATCCAAGGAGCCTCAGTCCTCACCACTGACACCAGTGAGGGACAGCCGCTAGGAATAAAAATGGATGCACACAACATTTCTAGATGCAGCGGTCTCTACCAAGCACAATTTCCCTTAAGAGTACACAGTGAACACACTCTCATCCTGGGGCTGAGTTTCCCTCTCTCTCACCTGGCCCCAAATATGACCCCACACTTATCGCAGCTGTAGAGGTGAGGCCTCAGCTGAGTGTTCCAAGCCAAGCCCTCCACCACCCTCTTTGTGAAACCAATGTTCTGTATCCCTGCCCCAAATAACTAACGCACAAGGTCTTTGAGATATGATTTATACACACACACACACACACACACACACACACACACACACACACACACACACACACACACACACCTGGGAAAGGCTGGCACAGGTCTACCACCTATGCTTCACTATGCCCAAACTGTAAGGTATATTCACTGCCACCCACCTGCTACTTTAAGGCTGTTACAAGGGTACCCAATTATACTGAGTGAAATTAATACCGATATAAATGGTAGTGTTGACCAAACAGCAAGGCTTTCAACAGTGGCCACAGTGTCACCAAATAAATACAAGTACTCTCAAATGTTAAAATATTCCCTAAAAGACCAGCCACAATGAAAAGTTTAAATATGTTTAATAATAAATAATATCATGAAACTACTAAATATCTATTTACAGTAAACAACAGAATTTCAGACACAGGAGATATAAAAAGTAACACAGTTGGACAGATTCGCACACATGCAGAAAAACAATACTTGACTAAACTCACTATATTTTTCTGACTGACTAAAGAATTACTGTTCCCTAGTTAAGGTACTTACTACAGCAAGGCAAGATGAGGTGAGAGTTTGTGAGAGATATCTGTGAGAGATCTTTTGTCATGTTCCGAAAAAAAATGCTGCTAAAATATAAAGAATCATTTCAATGCTGGTTATAGAATGACATCACATCTGTTTACCTGACTTTGGTACAGTACACACCCAGAGCTTTGCTAAGATCTGTTGCAGCATCTGAAGGCTATAAAACAATTTCAGAAACTTCCATCCTTCCAGGGTAGCAATTAGTTCACCCCTATAGACAATACAGTAAGGTTCCTAGTATTGGTTTTCCCAGACGCTTTTTGTCTCTGACTGCAATCAGACCTGTAAGATAAAACCTTTATGGCCTAAAGCAACCCATTTAATTTTCAACCTGTTTTTCAAAATTAGCTTTACTGAGATTAATCTAGTCCCTTACACAATTCTCTATTAAAACATGTATATTTGATTAGTTATAATAATACTTTCTGACATAAACGTATATCTCTTTTCTGTCCAGCAGGACCTACTGTTGATACATTTTTAACACAAGCAACTTTACAAATACATTTTTAACACAAGTATCTGTGCAAATCAGTGTGATAGTCTAATGACATAAAATTCTTTACAAAATTCCGGCTAGCTATACTGGCATAAATTACAGATGCAGTGCCCTACTCTCCCTGGCACGGATGGCACCACCTCATATCATCACATCTACAGATATAATTAAAAAGCCTTATGGTTATCTTTCATGTGAGAGGCTGTCTTTGCCTCATAGTTTGCTTTGGCAGATTTGACCAGCCCTCTAAGTTGTTTGTTTAGACTGATGTGTGTCTTTTAGCACTGTTTTTGTCTGTTCCTTCTTGGATTTGGAGAGGATTTTTTTTCTTTTTTTGAATAGCCTATTTATGCTAGGGATCCACCAAGGTGTTTTATTTTTACCCATAATCATAGGTTTGACTCAGACAGGTACTGCCTCCTCTATGCAGCTATGAATGTGGTTGTACAGTGCTTTTGTATACAGCTCAGAGTAGGCCTGAGTGTCATCTGGGTTTGAAGGGTTTTGGAAGTTTAACAAGCTTGTCATTTGGTTTGAGGTATTTGGCCTTAGCAAAGTTCTTAACAGGTTTGGAGTTTGATGGGGGTTCTAGGTTAGTTTAAATACTAAAGGAGATCATTTTGTGGTCAGATCTTACCAGGGAGGAGTTAATGCATGGGAGGGAGCAGCACCCCCCCTTTTTGTGAATACTGGGTCTAGGATATTTGTATCTCTAGTTGAGGTGGTAAATAGTTGCTCCAGGGTGTTTGCATTGAAGAAGTCCAGAAACCTCTGAGCCAGTGAATAATAGGTTGTATAAGTCTCCCATTTTATGGAGGGGTAGTTGAAGTCTTCCATAAATGTTGTGTTAGGCTGAATGTTAAGAGATTCCAGTAAGTTTAGGTAGAAGGTGTGGTTTCCCAGACTTCTGTTAGGGGATTTGTAGCTAGCAAGGATGTGATAGGGGGTCGCACATTTAGTTGAGCATGAAGCTGCTCAAGCGAGTCATGTTGTTGGTCCAGTCTAACAGTATACTTGTCCTTTATGAACACTGAGACACCTCCTCCTTTTGTTGTATCCTGAGCTGACGAAGATTGAAATGTATGAAAGGCATTGTAGCCTTTTATAGCTGGGGTGCTTTCTATGGTTCTCAGCCTTGTTTATGTGACTGCACATATGTCTGCGTTCTCCACGGTGAGGAATGCTTCCAGGGAGTGCAGGTTTTTATGTAAACTCATAGTGTTGAGCAGCAGTACCTTTAGGTAGTTGTGAGTGATTTTCATTATGTTGGAGGGTTTAACATCCCTTGGCACTGCTTAAAAAGGCATTATGGGGATAGATAAAGCTGTGATGTTGGCCTATGTCGCCTTCATTCTTTATTGATGGGTTTGGAACCGATCCTCTTTTCCTATTCAGCCATTTACAAATGCTCGAGGTCTCCCAACTAACTCGTTGCTTACTCCCTATCCTATGATGCTCTATGGAATTCCCCAGATCTCATCTGCTGCTCAACAGATCTGTCATTTCTTCAACTGGCTCTGGCTAAGTTTACCTTTGAATCTTTTCTTATATCTGTTAAACTTGTTTTTTCTTCTATAATAATTTTGTGCTATTATCTTAGTAATTTTTTACTTTATTAGTTGCAGTGTTAGACTGTGTCCATTGCTTGCTGTTTTCTCTGGGGCCATCGTTTTATCTCAAGGCCTACAATTCCATCCCTATTCTGGCTTATCTGTGTGTGTGTGTTTGTTGTTCAGTTAGTTTTGACTTGTAAGGTTTTTCTTGTACTAAACCTTTTCTATCTGAAATATCATTTCATGTGTGTGTGGATTATTTACTGACCAGGAAACTAGTTTGACCCCCCCCCCCCGAGACAGCTCGTTTAACTTGGAGAGCAGTTCAGGCTTTTTTCCTGTGTGGTGTGCTTTTTGTCCTGGAAAAAAAAAGTTAAAACATTGTTGTTTCTTCTGTCCTGTCTAAATAGCTCGTTTGAGAGAGAGTTATTGCTCCAAAATATTACTGGTGTTGTTAAGCTGTGTTATTTTTTTGTTGGTTAATATGCCTAAGCAATTAAAAGACACTAAACCCTCTGGGTTTAAGAAATGTTCTAAGTGCTCTCAGAAAATGTGTTTGATGGATAGCCATACTGAATGTGTGTACTGCCTTGGAGCAGTACACTTGCAAGAGTTGTGCTCTATATGCCACTCATTTAGTTGGAGGGTTCTCCTTGAATGAAAAAATAAGCTGACACTGAGAGGATTGTTAAACAGTTCCTTTTCAAAAGCCTTAGGAGAAGGTCAGAGTGCATCAAAGCAAACCTCTTCCCTTCCTTTT
>NC_056727.1:384507677-384512677 GCF_019279795.1 Protopterus annectens | reverse complement strand
GATAGCAGTTCGCAGTGCCGGTCGGCTGACTCCTGACAAACTTTTCTGAACAATCTTCAGTCCGAAGACTGACTTCTCCTACTCAAAGCTAAGTACCCCTTTGGGGAAACTTTTTTCTTGCTCCAGTCCGATGTCAGAAAAAGTTAATAATTGTATTTCATGTGGGAAGCAAATACCTCATAAGGATTTTCATTCTTACTGTATTCCTTGCTTAGGCCTGACCACGACGTAGCTAATTGTCCGTTTTGTGCTAGATTCAATCAAATACAATTAAACAAAGGTCCGATTTTGCATTTCATTACTTCGGTAGGCGTTTTAATTACAAAATGTTGTCGGATACGGTTCCAGCTACCGGAGTTCACAAACGACGCAAGGACAAAGACAGGCCTCCGAGGTCCAAATCTGACGATATCGTACAAGCAGAGCCAGCTTCAGGTTCGGCCGTCGTCGGTGAGGCGCTTTTGCAGCCCCTGTCGGCCATTTTGGAACCGATGGCCGAAACGGACTCCCATGAGGAGCCAACTAAGCCTTTGAATACTTCTGTTGCAGGACCTTCAGACAATGCTCCTTCGGATCGGTCCGGAGCCACTGTGCAGGTACCGGCTTCCGAAGCGGTTTTCAGGCCTACTCAGCTTCTAATAAAGGCAAAGCCAAAGACAAAGGCAAAGACTCCTTCCAAATCAAAGACTGCAACACAGGCCTCTTCTGATCCGGCTCCCAAGTCACAGAAACAGTTACTTAAGATGGCGGAGGACTTACTCACTATGATTAGGGGTTCACATCCCCCTCCTGATAAAAGGCCAAGGCAGGATGTTTATTATGACTCCTCTGATCAGGCTTCTGTTTCTTCGGTTTCTTCTTCTGACCAGGATTATTCTTTCCCTCCTTATGAGGATTCTGATGCTGAGGAATCCATTCCCTCAGCTTCTCCCCCTGAGGATTTCTCTTTTGGGGAAACTTTGCATGAAATGAGGGAACATTTTCACTGGGAAGGACAGGAGTATTCAGAATCTAAGAAAAGACTAAGGGATTTTCTTCGTCTTCCTCAACATAGACTCCTGGCTATTCCTCCTGTTTTGGATATTGTGGATGATGCTTTTTCGGAGGCTAATTTAACACCTGACTCTTTTCCTCCAGCTCCTGTTAAGCCTGACAGATATTACAGGGTTCCTGATTCCCACCAGTTTTTATACAAGAACTCTACTGCTGACCCTGAAACCATTTCTCCGGGTCCTTAGGGAGTTAAGGCTGCTTCTGCTAAGAACCCCATTCCCACTGAGAAGGATTCCAGATCTTTAGAAAGATGGGGCAAAAAAGTGTACACTTCTGCTACCTTATCTATTAGGGCTTTAAACTGTCAGTTTCACATGCTGAAATGCCAGCAATTTCTCCTGTCTGTTTTATAACAAAAACTAACTTCCATTTCCGCCTGTGCAGAGGATAAGGAATTACATGATTTAATGCATGCTACTGAACAAGTTGGGAAGCATGGTTTACACTGTGGTTTTGATGCCTTGGAGGCTTCTTGTAGGGCTGCTGCCTCTGGTACAGTAATTAGAAGGCATGCATGGTTAAAGGAACAAAATTTGCCGGATCAAGTAAAAGCTAAATTATTGGATGCTCCTGTTCAGCATAATGTCTTGTTTGGATCTAAAGCTGAAGAGATGATTAAAAAGATGGAGGATAAGGCTAAATCCATTTAAACAGTTAAAGATTTCTTACAAGTACAGCCACCCAGATTTAGTAGGAATTGGCCTACGAAAAATTGGTCCTTTCCCACTTCAGACAGGCCTCAGAGGGGTAGATACAGATGCTCACGAGGAAGGCCTCAAACACAAGCCTCTTATAGACCAAGACAGTGGACTACTTCCACCCCTAGGGGAGGAGAGGACAGGTCACAAGCTCATAGGAAACAGACTCAATGACTCCCTCTGTTGGGCTGCAGGAACTTCTTGCCTGGAAGCCCCTCTCGGAGGAAAACTTTCTCTTTTTCACCTAAATTGGACTCATATAACCCAAGACAAGTGGGTTCTGGATGTGGTTTCAAGAGGTTACAAATTCCATTTTCACACCCTACCAAGGCCAAGCGGATGGCCAGATCTTCCAAAACATCAATGGACAGAGGCCTTAAACCAGGTGGAAGCTCTTTTGGCTATGAAGGCCATAGAACTAGTTTCTCTTTCAGAGATGGGACAAGGCTTTTATTCAAGGCTCTTTCTAGTCCCCATGAAACAAAATTCATGGAGACCCATTCTGGATCTGTCAGTCTTGAACACTTTTCTAGAGATACCAAAATTCAAGATGCTAACTCTGCAGCAGCTGCTTCCAATGCTGAGCAAAAATGCATGGATGGTAACTTTGGATTTAAAGGAGGCATATTTACACATTCCCATCAGGCAGGAGCGCAGAAAATACCTCAGGTTCAAGGCCGGATCGAGGCACTTTCAATTCTCTGCGCTGCCCTTTGGATTGTCTACTGCGCCCAGGGTCTTCACCAAATGCCTGGCTCCAGTAGTAGCTTATTGCAGACTCAAGGGAATTCAAATCTACCCTTATCTGGGCGACTGTCTTATTCAGGCAGACAGCAAGGTGGTCTTACTACAGCATCTACAGTTTGTTCAAAAACTTCTCAAGTTCCTGGGATTCACTGTAAACATAAAAAAGTCAAATTTGACACCCTCACAACAGATATTTTTTCTGGGTGCTTCTCTAAACGCAACAACCCAGATGGCATTTCTGACACACAGTTACAGCTGGCTCTAACTTTCAAAACCTTGGCAACTTTAACTCTGCTATCTGCAAGGAGATTCCTGCAGGCTTTGGGTTACATGGCCTCCTGCATCCTTCTCGTACCATATGCAAGGCTACATATGAGGAAAATACAGTGGTACCTAAAAAGTGTATGGTCGCAGCATTGCCACAGTTTAGACATTCTGATCTCTGTCCTGCCTTGTCTTCAAAAGGAATTCCTTTGGTGGTCCAAAGCATGCACTCTAAACAAGGGAAAACCCTTCTGTCTGCCTCCGGCCACTCAGATATTAACCACGGATGCCTCGGATTATGCATGGGGAGCCCATTTGCAGGGCAACTGTCTGCAGGGCCTTTGGACAAAGGATCAGAAGCACCTGCATATCAATTTAAAGGAAATGTTAGACGTTCAGAAAGCTCTATTGGCCTTCAGGAATCTTCTACAACCAGGATATAGACAGACAACACCACAGTTATGTGGTACATAAACAAGCAAGGGGGATCTCATTCCTACCCCCTTTGCAGACTAACCATGGATCTATAGAACACAGCTCTAGCTTGCAATCTAGACCTTCAAACTCAGTTTCTACCAGGGAAGCTAAACTTCCTGGCAGACAGTCTGAGCAGAAACCTTTCGGACCCACACGAGTGGATGCTGGACACTGAAATATTCAGGATGATAACAGCAGTCTGGGGATGTCCTCGCATAGACCTCTTTGCATCCCACCTCAATCATCAACTACAGATTTTTTGCACCAGGACTTTCCACGAGCAAGCTTGGAAAGTGGATGCACTATCATTCAGTTGGAGAAACCTCTCGGGATATGCCTTTCTGCCTCTTCCTCTTCTTCCACGGGTGTTATTAAAGATCAAACAGAACAAGCCCAAGATGATAATCTTGTTGGCCCCAAATTGGCCTCGACAGTTTTGGTACCAAACACTGAAAAACCTTTGTCTGGAGCTCCCTTGTGTATTACCACAGACTCCGAACCTTCTGTCTCAACACCAGGGTCAGATTCTGCACTCCCATGTCTAAACTCTCAGCCTGGTGGCCTGGTTAATCCAGGGTCTTTGATTCATTCTCTTCTACCCAAGCAGGTTATAGATGTCATTTTAGAAGCCAGACGTCCTAGCACTAGAAAATCTTATGCAGGAAAATGGAAAAGATTTTGCTCCTGGATGGAGGCTCCGGATTCAGATCCTCTTATTCCTAACATTCCTCTGATTTTACTTTACCTGACAGACCTCTTACATAAGGGTCTCTCTTTCTCTTCCATAAAGATCCATGCCTCTGCTATTTCTGCTCATTATAATACAGACCCTCCAATCTTTTCCCATCAGCTCATGAGACAGTTTCTCAGAGGAGCTAAGAACTTAAGGCCTCCTAGATCTCCACCCATTCCTGCTTGGGATCTCAACTATGTTTTGGAAAAACTCACCTTACCTCCTTTTGAGCCTGCTGCCACATCTGACATCAAGTTTTTATCTTGGAAGACAGCCATCCTGTTAGCTCTTACCTCTGCCGGGAGAGTTTCGGAGTTGCAAGCTCTCATGGCTGTGGAACCTTATATTATTTTTCATCAAGACAGGGTGTCTTTAAGGACTAATCCTACTTTCATGCCTAAGGTGGTTTCCAAAGTGGCTTTAAATCAAACTATTCACTTGCCAACTTTTTTCCCCAGCCCTCAAAATAAGGGGGAAAGGATCTTGCATTCCTTGGATGTACACAGACAACTACGTTTTTACCTGGACAGAACTAAGTTCATTAGGAAATCAGAGCAATTGTTTGTTTCTTATGCTTCAAGTTCCCAAGGTAAAGCCATTTCAAAACAGACCATTTCTAAATGGATTGCTCATGGAATCAGATTTTGCTATTCACACCATGGAAAACAAATCCCAGGGAGTATAAGGACTCACTCTACCAGAGCTGCTGCCACCTCAGCTGCTTTCCTCAGGGGAGTTCCTACCAAAGACATTTTGGAAGCTGCATACTTTTTCCAAGCACTACAATCTACCTCTCTACTCTAAGTCTAGGGCAGGCTTTGCTTCTGCTGTCTTGCAGGGCCTTTTAGCCGCCCCCTCTACTTTATGACCACCTCCCTTTTATTCCGCTTTGGGATTCAACCTTACAGTCATGACTGCAACAGTGAAACACGATGAACATAGTACAGTTGTGTACACTTACCATAAATGTAGATGTTCAAGTGTCTTCACTGTTGCAGTCTGGGTTACCCTCCCTCCTGTCCCCTCTT
>NC_056727.1:384277677-384497677 GCF_019279795.1 Protopterus annectens | reverse complement strand
TGTGTCTGTGGATGTTATGTGATCCTATCTCGCCTACATTCTGACTGATGGGTTCGGAGCCGATCCTCGGCTCCGACTCGGCACGCTTATGCCAAAGAACGAAGTCTCTTATTGGCTGAGCTTACTATATCCCAGGATGCACCACTACCAGTCTCCCAGATCTCGTTTGCCGCTAACAAGCAAAGACGTGGTCTCGAGCTGGCTGAGCTAAGTAGTGTTTCTTCACTTACTTTCCTGTCAGGAATTTTCTAAATTTTCAACAAAAAGCTGTTTTAACGGCTATCTTGTGTTTTTGTGTATGAGTGGATATTTTTTGTTAAAGTTTTGTGTGGTGATTGCGCATTTTCTGACTAGAGGTTCCCTTTGAGCTGAAGGGCCTTCCCCTGTCAGTCAGTTGTCATTCTGGTCCCGTTTTATTTTAGGGTTCTTGGATACCTTTAGTTGTTTTTCTATTGTGTCAGTCTTGTTTAAAGAAAAAGAAAAAGAGAAAGAAGAATTTTTTTCTGTGATAGTTAGTGTGTTTGCTGTTCACTAGTTTGGTTGCCATAATGTCACAGGCTCCTAGGCCTTCAGGGTTTAAGAAGTGCACTAAGTGTAGTTTCAAGATGTCAATTACAGATGACCATTCTCTCTGTGTGTACTGTTTGGGCGCCAAACATTTGCAGGAGTCCTGTAGCGTGTGCCACGCTTTTTCCTCGAGGGTCCTCCAAGAGAGGAAAAATAAACTTATTTTAAAAGGCCTTATTAAACCCTCATTTGAAGAGGCATTAGCTTCCTCTCCTTCTCCTGCAAAGAAGAAAAGGGCGTCGGCTCCGACCAGCCCGTCGGATCCGACCGCCAAAAGACATAGGCAGGCTTCTCCTTCGGCTCCACGGACTTCGGAGCCGAGGGCGGAACGGTCTGCCTCGATGCCTCCAGCCTCGACTCCTCTGGGTTCGGAGCCGACGGCTGGGGCCTCGAGGCGGGTCATCTTCATCGGCTCCACTGATCTTGGAGCCGATGAAGGTTGTCCGCTCAGACACTTCCTCCTCGGCGCCGAAGCCCTCTTCGGCACCGATGGAAATTGTTTTGGACACTCCTTCGGCGCCGATAATTATCGAGTCGATTCGGAGCCGGTCCCCTAGTCCCTTGGAGCCGTTGGGGAGGCCTACTCGGACCCGTTCGGTCTCTTCCAGGTCATCAAGGATGTCAGATTCGGACATAGACCGGGTACTCCAAAGACTTTTCCAGTCCCCGGTCTTTCAGAAATTTGTTTCGGCTCCGAACCAATTGGCTTCGGAGCAGATAGCCCATTCCATTGCCATTCCTCCTCCGACCGCTTCGGCTCCATCGGAGCAGGTGCTGATGGAGCCAGTGGAGATCCTAGGGTCGGCTCCGACCCTTACTCCAACCCCGGCCTTCGGGTCCGAGTTTAGCACACGGACTTCTTCGGCCGGCCGGGTGACGTTGGGACCAATGCTGTCGGTTCCAAGCCTCCTCTCGGTGCTTGCCGCTGGGACTTCCGTCTGCTATCATGGCTCGAGACTGGACCCTCCCAGGATTCTGGGGTCCGCCTTCAGAGCTATGAGGAGTGCCTTGGCCAAATCTTCTTCGCCATCTCTACGGCTTTACCGGCACCTTCCTGGGCATGGAGACTGGGTCTTTGGCAGTTCCCCTGTCTCTAGGCAGCGGAGCCCTGGGCCTGAGGTTACCCCCACTGGGGTTCCCTCCTCCTGAGGGTCCTTCGAGTTGTCTTCGGAGGAGCCCCAAGGAAGAGATCGTGCAAGAGGAAGCACGTGGACTCCCCCGATGAGTCTCTTACATCGGACACTGATCTTGATGATGCGGAGGGGTCCCCAAAGTCGTCCTCTGATGATGTCTCATTTGCAGCCATTCTAGAGATCCTCAAGCAACGAGGCGGCTGGAATTCCAAACCCCCCTCCGCTGATGAGTCTGTGTTCCTCAAGGCCTTCGGGGCTCAGCCCTCCGCCTCCTGGGTGTCTCCGCCCTTCGACGAGCTCCTGGATTTGGTTTGTCGGTGGGCGTGGGAACATCCAGATACTGTGGAACCAGTGCCTTCTCGCCCTAACAAATTTTTGTCTGCCCCACCCGAGAAGGAGTTCTTAACGAAAGGTGTGGCTGTAGATGCCATGGCGGTGGCATTTGCTACCCAGCAGGATGTGGCAGAGGCTTCAACGTCTGTCCATCCTCCTAATAAGGAGTCTAGGAGCATGGACCGCACGGAAGCGCACCCTGACTTCAGCGGCCTTTACTCTGAGGTCCCTGAATTATTTGGCACATTTCACCAGACTACAGAGGGATCTGGTCAAGGAGCTCTCAGACTCCCTCTCAGGTAACCTACCTGAGCAGCTAGCCCAGTCGGTTAGCTCTCAGTTGGCTATCCTTACCTCGATTTCTAACTCGTCCATGAGGCTCATTTCATATGCGGCCGAAGGGGCGGGCAGAGCGGCAGGCACAGGCGTGGCTCTACGAAGACAAGCCTGGCTCCGCTTGTGTCATTTCGCGGAGGCCTTCAAGTCTTCCTTTGCCGACGCTCCCTTTGATGGGTCCTCTTTGTTTGGACCCAAGGTAAAAGACACTCTTTCCCGCTGTGAGCAGGAGGGAAAGACTTTATCTGCCGTAGGAGCACGATTTTCCACTCCCTTTCGGCCTTATCCCAAGGCTAAAAGAGGAGGGAAGATGTGGTTCCGCAAATCACAGAAATTCTTTCCTCAACAGCAGGAAGATTCCCCTTCCAGAGGCAGAGGACGGGGAAATTTTTCTGGGAGACGCCGTCCCAGAGGCGGCAGAGGCCCCCGCAACACTGGAGACCGCGAGTCTTTTCGTGGCTCTTCAGCCTCCCATACTCCATGAGGGATTGCCCGGCTGTGCTGCTCCGGAGCCAGTCGGATGCCGTTTTGCCAAGCACCTAAAAGCTTGGGAGTCTATTACTCAGGACAGATGGGTGCTTCGGATTATTGCCGGAGGTTACACCATTCCCTTCACACGCCCACCCCCACCGTCCAAAAAAATCCCGGACCCACCACCCAGTCAAAGGGAAATTGCAGCCGTAGAAGCTTCAAAGCTGCTAGAAAAAGGAGTCATCCAACCGGTCCCCACAGACCAGATCAGATCCGGAAATTACTCAAGGTTCTTTTTAGTGCCAAAAAAGACAGGAGACCTGAGACCCATTTTGGATCTCAGCAAACTAAACCAGTCCGTCATGAAGTCCAAATTCCGAATGGTCACTTTACAATCTATTCTCCCATTGTTGGAGAAAAATGTTTGGATGTGCTCCATAGATCTCAAGGACGCCTATTATCACATACCGATACATCAGGCGTCCAGGAGGTATCTGCGCTTCAGCCTGGGAGACGGTCATTTCCAATTTTGTGCACTGCCCTTTGATCTCACCACAGCCCCCAGGGTGTTCACCAAGTGTTTGGCAGTAGTGACTGCTCACCTGAGGAGTCTCGGATTCCAAGTGTTTCCCTATCTGGACGACTGGCTCCTGACTGCCACCACCAGGCATCTACTACTAGAGAACCTACAAGCCACCATCTCCCTGGGTGTTTCCCTGGGAATTACATTCAACTGGTCAAAGTCTGTCTTGCTGCCTTCTCAGCGCATAAGATTCATAGGAGCAGAGATAGACTCAAAATTAATGCGGATCTTCCTTCCTACCGAAAGGATACAAACATTACAAAATCCGGTCCGAGCCCTGCTTCTAAGATCCAAAGCCCCAGCCAGGATGGTCCTGCAACTTTTAGGTTCAATGTCTGCCACGGTTCTCCTAGTTCCTCTGGCAAGGTTGTACATGAGGATTCTCCAGTGGCTATTATCGACACAATGGTCTTTCAAGATCTCCCCTCAATCATCACATACTGATTACAGAAACGTGCAAACGGGACCTCCGCTGGTGGCTTCTGCCATCCAATCTGAATCAGGGAAGACCCTTTGTTATACCCTCCGTGGCCACCTTGACTACGGATGCCTCCCAGACGGGTGGGGGGCATTGTCTGGGCAGGTCAGTTCAAGGTTCGGCTTCCCAACGAAACATTTCTCCATATCAATGTGTTGGAAATGAGGGCTGTACTTCTGTCCTTACAAGCCCTCCACGAGTTTCTCCCTCAAGGCATTATCGCCATCCACACAGACAACATGTCGGTGGTCTGGTATCTAAACAAACAAGGAGGGACCAGATCTTACCCCCTTTGCAGAGAGGCCATGAGGGTGTGGGAATGGGCAGTGGCTACCAAGCGCTTCCTGGTAGCGACCCACATTCCAGGCAAATCCAATGTATTGGCAGACAGACTGAGCAGGACTATTCTCTCTCCTCACGAGTGGTCTCTGAACGAAACAGTAGCAGCTCAGATTTTCAAAAGATGGGGGATTCCGTGCTGCGACCTGTTTGCAACACCACGAAACACGAAGTGCAAAAGGTTCTTTTCCTTGACCCCGCGTCAAGGGGAGACGGCTACGGATGCTCTAGTCCAACCTTGGCCAACAGGACTGCTTTATGCTTTTCCTCCGATTCCACTCCTCTCCAAAGTCATCCAGAAAGCTTCTCAATTGGGGTCCACAATGATTCTAATTGCTCCGTACTGGCCTCGTCAGGTATGGTTCCCTACCTACAGAAATATACTCTGGACGGTCCTTGGTTCTTGGATCTAATTCCGGACCTTCTGGTTCATCAGTCGGGACAACAGCACCAGTCCCTTCACACTTTGAAATTAACAGCTTGGCTCCTCCACTTCCGACTATAGTCAGAAATCACACCTTGGACCCGGAAGTTATTCACATTTTATCTTCAGCCCACAAACCCACCACTAAGAAGTTGTATCACAGTAAGTGGAAGAGGTTTGCTATCTGGGCTCAACTCAGAGGCTTAGACCCTATTACTGCCCCGATACCAGAGGTCTTGAAATTTTTAACATCCTTGTTTAATCAAGGATATTCAGTCTCTACTATTAAAGTCCAACTAGCAGCTATCTCCAAATTTCACGATTCCACAGACCCACCGTGCTTTTAAGACCCCCAGTTTTTCATCCTGCGCCTCCGTGGGATCTTGATTTGGTACTTCGTGCCTTAACATCTCCCCCCTTTGAACCGGCTGCTACATGTGAGTTGAAATATCTGTCTTGGAAAACTGCCTTCTTAATTGCAATTACCTCTGCAAGAACAGTTTCAGAACTTCAAGCCCTATCTATCAAACCACCGTACTTGATTTTTCACAAGGATAGAGTATCACTTAGACCTAATCCATCTTTTGTCCCAAAAGTTTGCTCTAATCTCTGTCTCCAACAATCTTTAGAGCTACCAGTTTTCTTTCCAAAATTTTCAAACAGAGCGGAATACACCTTTCATACATTGGATGTTCACAGGCAATTGCGCTTCTATCTAGATAGGACTCAGCAAATTCGGAAAACAGATCAATTGTTTGTGTCCTTCAGATAATAAACTGGGTAAAACCATCACTAAAGCTACTATTGCCAAATGGATCAGAGATTGCATAACTCAAGCTTATTCCTCTTCAAATAAACAACTTACAACATCTGTCAAAGCTCACTCTACTAGAGCTATGGCTACCTCTATTGCATTCCATTCCAAGCTCGCTATTTCTGAGATTTGTGCTGCGGCTACTTGGTCCAACCCGCACACTTTCATTTCCCACTATAAATTGGATGTGGCTTCTAAAGGACGAGCATCATTTGGTTCCACGGTACTCAGGAGTGCCACCCAGGATTTAGGTGCTAGGGACGCTGTCCCATCAGTCAGAATGTAGGCGAGATAGGATCACATAACATCTTTTAGTTATGTACTCACCATAACTTCAGATGTTTGGGATCCATCTCGCCTACATTCCTAATACCCACCCTCCTTCCCCCTGCCTTGGAGATCAGAAGAGATTGAACGGTTTGGGTTCTACTGTTTTTTATCTTGTATCATCTGTCAATGTTATATAAGCAGTGCATGCGTGTGTGCATGTATGCGGACAAACTAGATCTGGGGGACTGGTAGTGGTGCATCCTGGGATATAGTAAGCTCAGCCAATAAGAGACTTCGTTCTTTGGCATAAGTGTGCCGAGTCGGAGCCGAGGATCGGCTCCGAACCCATCAGTCAGAATGTAGGCGAGATGGATCCCAAACATCTGAAGTTATGGTGAGTACATAACTAAAAGTTATGTGTCTGTGTGTGTGTGTGTGTGTGTATATATATATATATATATATATATATGTGTGTGTGTGTGTGTATATGTATGTATGTATGTATATGTATATATGTATATATATATATATATATATATATATATATAAATTTTACACACGTTCATACATATGCATAAACTTATGTAGCCACATACATGAATATATATTTATATGTGTGTGTTTTTTTGCACATTTATAGTAGTTAGTGCCATTCACAGTTTTTCTTTGAAGAGGAGTGGTCGCCAGATCCCCTTGACGTTGTCTCCTGGGAAATCCTCAATCTGTTGAAAGGTGAGTGGCTTTTGAGACCAGACCCATCTCCTTCTTGGGTGGCCCCTCCTTTGGACGAGATGGCCAACCTCATCTTGAAGCAGGCATGAAAGCAACCAGACATGGCTGAAGCTATCTCACAAAAGCCTGCCATATTCTTGCTATCTTCCAAAGATCACCCGCATTGGCACCAGGATATCGCCATTGATTCCATGGTGGTGTCGGTGACCACCACAAAAGGAGCTTGCCAAGGAAAGCTCCTCTGTCCATTCCCCTAACAGAGAGTCCAGGATGCTGATGCTGAACAATTCAGAGCTCTGCCCTTTGGTCTCACCACAGTCCCCCGTGTTTTCACCAAGTGCATGGCAGTGGTTGCTGCTCACCTCAAGTTTTCCCCTACTTGGATGACTGATTCCTCACTAGAAATCTTCTCATCCACACCAGGAACTCCTTGCTCTAAGTTTGCACTCAATTAGGTATCGCAGCGAAATTGTGCAATCTAAGTTTCTCCCTGTTTAGACTATAGAGTTCATAGAAGCTCCCCTGGATAAAAAGTGCTAAATAGCAAGATTACCACAAACAGGATTGCCACTTTTCTCAAACAGGCCTTAGACATTCTTTCCTATCATAAGCTACCAGCAAGACTGAGTCTACACCTCCTAGGATCTGTAGCTATCTCCATCACCTGGTCCCTCTCGCCAGATATTACGTCAGAGTTCTTCAGTGGACACTTTCAATTCACTGGTGTATCAGACACCAGCCCATGAATTTTCAAGTATTTGTCTTAGACATTTCCAGAACGTGCATGTGAAGGTGGTTTGTGTCCCCAAAGGTTTTTCAAGGTCACCCCTTCATTCTACCTCCTCCCTAGGCCACAGTCACCACGGACACCGCCTATATAGGGTGGCAGGGACACTACATACGACTGATTGTCTAAGACACATGGTCCCCCTCCAGGGCCAGTCTTCATATCAGTATACTGGGTTGCATCAGACAACATGTCTGTTATTTGCAGCCTTTATGTCGAGAGACTGTGAAAGTTTGCAATGAGCAATATCTTCTCATCGCTTTCTGGTAGCAATGCACATCCTGGAGAAAACAAGTGTTCTAGCAGACAATCTGAGCAATTCTGTCCTCCTTCATGAGTGGTCTTTCAGTCTGACAGTAACAGAGCAGATGTTCTGCCTCTGTGCTAGAGCATGCTGTGCACTCATTGCTTCCCCTTACAACACAAAATGCAGCAGGTACTTTGCCCTAATCTCCCTGGAGGGAGAGTCGCCAACATTTGGCCCCTGGCTATTGAATGTTTTCCCCCTACTCCTTTCATCCTGAAATTCCTGCAGAAAGCCTTGTCGAGGAATGTCAGTCATCCTCATTTTCCCATTCTGGCCCCAACAGATGTTGTTTCCATTCCTCTGGCCTCATCTTATAAGCCCACCTTGGGTTCTGGATTCCAGTCCACATCATCTCTCCCTCCCATCCTGATTGTCTCATTCAGACATTCAAGCTGTCAGGCTGACTATTTGGTTTCTCCTATTCCAGTGATAGGTAGATAGCCCAGGCTGTCCTCCCAGAAAATCACATTCTCACTTCTGCACAGAGACCCTGTACTAGAAATATTTACATAAGCAAGTGGAAAATATTTTCAGTTTGTGCTTCTAGTACAAGTTTAGACCATTTTTGTCTCCTTTTCCAGCTAATTTAGATTTTATGGCTTCTGTTTTTCACGACGGGGCCAGCTACTCCACTGTTAAAGTTCACCTAGTGCCTGTTTCAAGCTCAGGTTGGAGAAAATCAATCTTCTTTTGCTTCCGTTATGCTATCCAAGGCATTCCTCAGGGATACCTTCCTTCTCAGACATCCCTTTAATGACTCCAATTCCCCTTGGGATATCATCATTCCCTTACAGGCCTTGACAACACCGCTGCTTGAACTAGCAACCACAGCAGACCATACATTTCTTTCTTGGAAAACGTTGCTTCTGGTGGCAGTTACTTCAGCTCAGTGGATAATCAGAGTTGCTCATCCTTTCTGCAAACCTCCTTATTTGGTCTTTCTTAAGGAAAGAGTGACCCTGCAAACTAATCCTTCCTTGATTCCATGGGAAGCTACAGAAAATTCGCTTAATTAGTCTATCAGTCTTTCAGTCCTCAGAATTTTACCAACAAAGGCGAGGCATATTTTGGATTTGCATCATCAACTCTGTTTTTCCTTCTTACCATACTAAGAAATTTAGCAAGTCTGATTAGTTGTTTCCTTTTTATCAGCCAGATTGGGAACAATGGGTTTCTAAAGTGATTTTTTTCTAGATCCTTATTTGACTGTATTTCATATGTACACAGAGAGGGAAGGGATGACCTTATCCAAAACTAGGATAGGAGAAAGCTGTTTTGTAGAAGCTGACCATAAAGGCAGTTTACATCCACAACCCAGATGAACCAAACGATGGACGAGCAAAACGGGTCAGCTGCGAATTCCCATGAGTCCATGTTACTCAGGTGTGTTTTCTTCATTTAGTTCAGAGGTTCATAGGTAGGTACTAGGCTATTGGCCCTGGGCCCTATACAAGCCCAGCCAAAAAGGTAACCTGGCTTTTGCCACCCAAGAAAATTATTTTCCTGTGCCACTGTCGAGCAGAGCCACAGAGGTGATCCCCGGGGTGAATTTCCTATTTCCCATCCAATCATCAAGATTTTTCTTGAAGAGTGTTAATAAGGAACTTTGTTTGATATAGATATGTAGTTTATTCCAGAGTGTGGGAAGTCTGTCGGACAGGAATCTACCCCTCCGGCATGTTCTGTTTATTGTGGTGACAAAGTTTAGGTCCCTAGAGCATGTAGCTCGGAGGGATTGGGATTTCTTTAAGTGGCGCATGTCCAACAGCTCTAAGTTTGACATAGCTTTGTATGTTAGGCAGAGATCACCTCGGAGTAGGCGATATGTGACGGAGTAAAGCTGGAGTTTTTTGAGACTGTCTGCGTAGGGCATATGTTTGAGGCCGGTAATCCTCTTTGTGAGGTATTTCTGCGGCCTTTCCAGTTGTTGTAGATGTCTTGTGAGGTACATACCAAAAGGGACGTTGTACTCTATAATGGGTCTAATGAGTGATGAGTAGAGGGGAACAATGACCTCTTTTTTTCTGGATGAGAAACCTTTTGTGATGAGGTGTGCCACATAGAAAGATTTTCTGACTACTGTGGCGATGTGATTAGCAAAGGAGAGACTACTGTCCACCTGTGTCCCAAGGTCTCTTATCACACTTTCGGTGTTTAGTATACTACCACCTATGTTGTAGTTCATGGGTGCAGAGTTTTTACCAAAGGGGATGACAATGCACTTTTTGGCATTGAGCTTGAGGCCATGGCTTTGACACCAAGCATCTGTCTCAATGAGACCCTTTTGTAGGATGTCCACCTCGTTAGGAGGTTCGATTATTGCTCATAGTTTGCAGTCATCTGCAAACTTTGTTAGCCAAAGACCTTCTGTGTTGGCCTGTACCTCAGAGAAGTAGACACCAAACAGGAGAGGACCCAGGACTGAACCTTGTGCTACTCCACTTGTCACTGGTCTGAAGTTGGATTTGGAGTCTGCTACTTTCACATTGTGGGTTCTGTCAGTGAGCCAGTTGGCAACCCATCTTGTGACATAGGGATTTATACCTAGTTTAGTGAGTTTGTCTATAATTCCAGAGGGGGAGATGGTGTTGAATTACTTGGCAAGATCTAGATAGGCTGTGTGAACCACCTTACCCTTGCCTACGGCTTTGGTGACTGCTTCAAAGAAGTCTATCAGGTTTAGGAGACATGATCTGCGTTTTACAAAGCCGAACTGTGTGGGATCCAGAGTATGGAGATTACCAATGTCTTTGTTTATAAGTTCCATGATGATACATTCCATGGCCTTGCAGACTAGGCTCGTCAGTCTAATGGGGCGGTAGTTCCCGGGGTCTGTGGTGGCTCCCCCCTTGTGGAGTGGGATAACCGTCGCTGTGCGCCATTCAGCAGGCGCAAAGCCTGAGGTGAGGCTATGATTGAACATGGCACTTAGGTGGGGTGCCAGTTCGTTTTGTAGTTCGTGTAGAACGCAGCTTGGGATGTTGTCTGGTCCCATGGATGCTGTGTTCTTGGCTTTGGAGAATGTGTTTTTTGCCTGTGTAGCCGTGATTACAGGAACTTTGCATTCTTACGATATATAGATGGGCTCTTTAGGGGGTGAGAGGGGGGTAAAGTTAGCAGTGAACCTATCTGCCAGGATGTTGGTAATATCAGTTGGGTCTGTATATTTAGTGCCATTGTGCTGTAACTCAGATCAGATCTGAGTGTCGCCATTGAGATTCTTGACATAGCTATAGAATGCTTTGTGGTTGTCTTTAGAATCAGGGGCAATTTTGTTTTCGTAACTAGCTTTGGATGATTTTATCAGGGATCGCAGCTTCTTACTGAGGCTGACCAGGGAGCTCCTCCACTCGTGGGATTTTACTCTCTTTTGCAAGAGTTTCTTCCTACTGTTGTACAGTTTATTTATGGCAGGGGACCACCAGATTGGCTTCCTTTTTTTTGGAGGATAGCGTCTTGGTTCTGTTTGGGATAGCACGATCCATACACTCATGTAAGTGCTTATAAGGTGCACTTGTGTAGGATTCACTAGTTGTAACTGTATTGTCCATCTGCATGGGTGTCATGAAGTTCACCACTTCTGTCTTGGGCATGAAGTTGGCTTTGGAGAAATTTTTTACCATGGTTTCCTTAATGGGGGGTGTAGGCAGGATGTGGATATCTAGGGTAATTAGCTTATAGTCTGATCGGACCAATGAGGCATTGACTTCAGGTGTGGAACACTGGTCACTCATATTGGTAATGACTAGATCTAGGATATTGTTGCCCCTGGTGGGGGGTGTGGATAAGTTGATCCAGGGTATTGGAGGTTATGAATTCCAGAAAGCGTTGAGCGAAGGAGTTGGTACATGAGTAGTTTTCCCAGTTAATGGTGGGGTAGTTGAAATTGCCCATTATTAGGGTGTTTGGCTGAACCCTAATATTTTCCAGTACATCAAAAAAAGAGGAGTGGGCATCCTGGGGCATGGTGGGTGATCTGTAGCAAACTACAATTTGGATTGCAGTTTTGCCCAGAGTTAGTTGCACTTGGATAACCTCGGCTGCATTATGCTGAGCAACTAGCCTGGAGATGTGGATATCCTTAATGAATATGGACACACCTCCACCTTTGGTGTTCCGGTCCAGGTTACATGGCCAAAAAGTGTGGCATGAGTTATAGCCTGGTAGTGCAGGGGTGCTCTCTGGAGCCTTGAACCAGGTCTCAGTCACTGCACAGATATCGATGTTCTCCATTTTAAGGAGTGCCTCGAGTGAGTGCATTTTGAGATTTAGACTTCTAGCACTGAGTAGCATCACCCTCAGTTTTTGCTTGCCTGTTCCTGTTACGGTGGTGAATTTGTCATTTGAACCTTGCCTGAAAAAGGCACTATAGGGGCAGCAAGAACCTTAGCCAGTATCCAGAATCCCAGGGGTGACAGGTGCAGGCCATCTCTGGCAAAGCATTGTGGTTTGTCGACCATGTCATCCCAGGCAGACAGATACTGGATCTCTTTAGAATGGCACCAGAAGCATAGCCAATTGTTGAAGTCAATCATTTTGTCCTTGTACTATGGCATCATTCTGGGTGATGGCAGAATGCTACTCAGGGCTAGGGTCATACCTGCTTGGGCTACAAGATCGGAGAACTCTTCAGGTCTCTTTTCATGTAGTCCAGGGAGGTACATTTCAGGTCGTTCACACCAACATGGACAATGACAGAGTCATATTTGTACTTGTTGTGGAGTGACCTGAGTGTGTGGGTTATGTGGCGGATCCTGGCACCCGACAGGCAGCTGACAGTAACCTTCTCCTTGTTTAGCCTGGTGAGTGGGACATCAGTGTGCCTGACTACAGAGTCTCCTGTGACTAGTGTGTTGGGTACGTTGTTTTGCCTTATTGGCTGTGGTTGAGTGGCACACTGAGTCTGTGGGATATGTGTCATTTGGGTTGTGTTGGGGGTGGAGGTTGCTTGCATTTTTGCTTTGGAGGTCTCTATTGCTTGAGCAGATTATTATTGAGAGCCTCCGCGAATGTTTTTGTGTTTCTATGTGTGGATTTTGGTGGTGTAGATTTAGTGAGACTATGTGATGAGTGTGGTGTGGTGCAAGTGTTTACCTTCTCCTCTTGACTGTCAAGTTCAGTCTTGATTGGAGAGAGCTTTATCTCCAGTTTGGCTAGATAAGCGCATCTCTCACAGGTTGTAGTGTTTGGTGGTAGGAGGAGAGGTTTGTCTGTGTACATGAGGCAATTTCTACATTGCCCCAAGATGCCCAGATTCATCAGATAGACAGGAGAGAACAATGGGAGCTGACCCTTGGACATGCCTGAATAAAAAAAACTGTTTTCCTCTAGATAAGTGAGGAAAGTGAGTACAAGAGCTGTTTTTCTCTAAGCAAGTGAGGAAAGTAAGTACCAAAACTGTTTTCCTCTAGGTAATGAGGAAGGTTGAGTGCTGTAGTAATTAGGTTATTTAGTGCTTACAAGTTCTGAACAAGTGCTGATCACAATTAAGCAAATTCAAGTGCTAAAAGTAAGAATCTGTATCTGGACTAAACTAGTTACAGGAAAGGGGGGAAACAAGTGTAAATGTGGGCTTTTAAATCAGAAAGTTGAGAGAGATGGAAAAACTGCCCAAATGGCCAATAACTACAATTTCTGGGCCAGAACCACTCCTTATGTGGTAGATAGGTTACCTAGTGGTTACCACTCCCACTGATAAGCTGGAAGGCTTTCCTCCAACACAGAAAGCTTGGGGGGGGGGGGGGCTCAGAAGCTTACATACAGTCCTCGATACAGCAAATCTGAATCTGGATTACACTGGTTACAGGAAAGGTATTTTTTAATATATATATATATATATATATATATATATATATATATATATATACAGAAAAGTAGCTAAAACAGCAGTCAAAACAATTCAAATGCAGTGCAAGCTAGCACACTTGAGTATGTAGCAATGTTAGACCAAACAGTTTAAAAAATGCAATTAAATTAAAAATGACTAAAAACAATGCAGAAGGAGTCTATTAGGTAGAATGAGGTAAAGAGATGGGACTGGGGGGAGTGTCCCAGATCAAATCTATAGTGGGGGCGGGCAACTGCAAAAGCCTCCAAATTTAAACAACAACACAGGAATAGGGAGGGTGAGTATGGGAAAACCAACACCTTCGGCAGAGATCTGAAAAATATACAGTGAAGCAAAAATAACAGTGCACAACTCTGAAGTCAGCCAGGTGGGGTTGAACAGCAAACGGCTGAGGAGTTCTGCTGCAGAGCACCACATAAAGATGCTGGGCAATGCATACCTTCTCCTTCAGATGGATTTGTGTCTTTCAATATGCATTCTATCTGATCCTGCTACAACTCAGGCTGATCCAGAAAGTAAGGGTTAATGGCCCAAAGGTCCCCCCTCTTTGGATATCTGCCCAGAGCATCCCACTGAGGAGGTGCCCTGAAAGATAACATGCACAAGGAGACACATAGAGTCCCCTGTGGAATCTGTCACAGAGGATACTGATTTTGAGGAAGTGGGAGGGTCTCCCAGGTTTCCACCGGATGACATTCTAGAGGTTCGTAAGGAAAAGGGTGGATGGTCTTCAGATTCCCCCTCCCTAGAGGAGTAGGTCTTTCTGGAAGCTTTTGGTTCCAGCCCATATATGTCTTGGTAGACTTCCCTGGCTGATGACTCTGTCAAACCAGTCCCCAGATGCCTAGACAAAGTTTTGGCATTGCTGAAGAACAGACCCCTTTGGAGCAAAGGAGTCCCTGTTGATGGTGTAGTTGTGGTGATAGCCACAGAAAAGGAGCTAGCTGAGCAGAGCTCCTCTGTCCATCCCTCTAATAGGGAGTCAAGGGCATTTAACAGATTTGGAAAGAGTGTATTTGCTTCAGTGACCTTTGCCTTGAGGTCCCTGAATTTAGTGAACTTTACAAGACTGCAAAGGGATTTGACCAAGGAGCTGTCCAAATCCCTTTTTGAATCCATGTTGTGGATGGCTGTTAGAGGTCATCTTCACAACTTGCCACTCTATTATCCATTTCCATTGCATCCATGAGGTTAATATCTCATGCTGCAGAGGGTACCTCACATGCTTCCAGTTCAGACATTGCCATTAGGAGACCTGCCTGGATGCCATTATATGATTTTGCAGAGCCTTTCATGTCGTCTTTCATCAATGCTCCTTTTATGGGCTATCCTTGTTTGGCCCTTCTGTGAAAGAAGCACTTTCCTAAGTGAACAGGAAGAAAGAAAGACCTTGTGTGGTGTATGGATTCACTTTTCTACCCCTCAACGACCTTTTTCCTGGACTCAAAGTGGGGGCAAGAAAATGTAGTTTTATAAATCCCAGGGATCAATCCGTTCCAGCATTCACATGGGGACAACTCCTCAAGAGGCAGAGGAGGCAGTTCAAATGGAAGATGCCATCCTCATGGCAAAGAAGGCCTGCAAAACCAGGGTTACGAGATAGACCCTTTCAGCACTCCTGAAGGGTTGCCAGACTGCTCACCTGTGTAGGCAGTTGGTGTGGTGCTTGTCCTTGTACCCAGACACCTGGGATTCTATAACAAAAGATTCTTGGGTGCTAAAAATTATATACAGATGTTATTTCTTTCTATTTTTCCCCGATTGCTTCAACCAAAAGAAGATAGATTCCTGAAATCCCGCCCAGTCAGAAAGAAGCAGGTGCTCAGGAGATTCAAAAGCTGCTAGAAAAAGAATCATCCTGGAGGTCCCACCAGACCAAAGATGATTTCGTACTTACTCAAGGTTCTTTTTAGTTGCAAAGAAGACAGGGGACCCGAGACCAATTTTGAAGAAGTCAATATTCTGAAAGGTCACGGTTCCGTCCATCCTGCCCTTTCTGAGCAAGGATGATTGGATGTGCTCAATCAATTCAGGATGCATACTCTCATATCAAGATGAGCAGAGTATCTCGAAGATGTCTACACTTTCTGTTGGGAGCCAGTCCCTTCCAGTTCAGAGCCCTGCCCTTTGGTGTCACCACTGCACTCAGGGTGTTTACCAGGTGTATGGCAGTGGTAGTGGCTCACCTGAGACTGCTGGGACTCCAAGTGTTTACTCAGGTATCTCTTTGAACAGTTCTGGGACTCTCTGCTCCAACTTTGTCAAGACTAGTTATTTCAGTCAACATCTCCAGATCAAAACTTCAACCAGTACAGAGCCTGGATTGGTGCCCAGTTGAACATAGTACGTCAGATTGCTGCTCTTCCTAAACATTGTGTGGCTATAATTAAGTTCCAGGTACAGCACATCCTTGTTCATCTTGCTGCTCTAGCCAGACATGTTCTGCAGGCTCTAGGTTCGATGGTAGCAGTCATAACATTACTTCCTGTGGCACGTTACTGTATGCATGTTCTCCAGTGGACTCCAGTGGATTCTAGCTGTTCAGTGGTCTATTCTGCAACATCTCCTGTCCTCCCAGTCAGACTCACCCAAGTATGCCGAAATCATCTTTGTTGGTGGATTCAGTAGGACAAGATTTACCTGGGTCATCCTTTTATTCTACCTTCTCCAGTGGCCATGGTGACCACGGACGCTTCCCAGATGGGGTGGGGTGGGCATTACTTGGGAAGGACAGTCAAAGGCAAGTGGTCCCTTCAAACCCAATTTGTACATCAGTGTCTTAGAGATGAGAGCAGTTTTTTTAGCATTGCAGGTCTTTCAAGATGTTCTCCCTCTGGGAGCTATTGTGATACAAATCGACAACATGTGTGGTCTGGTACATCAGCAAATAAGAGAGAACGCAGTCTTGCCCCCCTTGTCAATAGGCAATGAGAGTATGACAGTGGGTGATCTCCTCCGAACACATTCTTGTTGCAATGCACATTCTTGGGAAATCCAACGAACTGTATAGAAACAACAGCAGGCAATGATAAATCTGGTGGAATTCCAAGTAATCCAAGAGTAAAATAGCAGAAAACACCGGAACCAAGGCAGGATACAATGAATCTGCTTTAATGCGTGTTAACGGTATTTTCTCCTGTCTACCTGATGAATCTGGGCATCCTGGGAAAGTGCAGCAGTTGCCTCATGTACACAGACAACCCTCTCCTCCTACCACCCAACACTACAACCTGTGAGAGATGCACTTATATAGCCAAACTGGAAGCAAAGCTCTCTTCCCCGAAGACTGGACTAGACAGTCAAGAGGAGAAGGTAAACACTTGCACTGCACCAAACTCATCACATAGTCCCTCAAAACCTACACCACCAAAACACACACACAGAAGCACAAAACACACACCTACATTCGCAGAGGTTCTCAGTAAAAATCTGCCCAAACAACCGAGACCTCCAAAGCAGAAATGCAAGCAACCTCCATCCCCCCAACACAACCCAAGTGACACATAGCCCACATACTCAGTGTGCCACTCATCTACAGCCCACCCATAAGGCATAACGTACCTAACACTCTAGTCACAGGTGACTCTATAGTCAGGCACACTGATGTTCTACTCACCAGGCTAAACAAGGAGAGAGTTAGTCAGCTGCCTGTCAGGTGCCAGGATCTACCACATAACGCACGCACTCAGGTCACTCCACAGCAAGTACAAATATGACTCTGTCATCGTCCATGTAGGTGTGGATGACCTGAGACGTACCTCCCCGGACTACATGAAAAGAGACATGGAGGAGCTCTCCGATCTTGTAGCCCAGGCAGGTATGACCCTCGCCCTGAGTATCATTCTGCCATCACCCAGAATGATACCACAGTACAAGGACAAAATGATTGACTTCACCAATTGGCTAAGCTTCTGGTGTCATTCTAGGAATCCAGTATCTGTCTACCTGGGATGACATGATCGACAGACCACGCCTCTTTGCCATTGATGGCCTGCACCTGTCGCTCTTGGGATTCTGGATACTGGCAAAGGCTCTTGCCACCCCTATATTGCCTTTTTTTAGGCAAGGTTCAAATGATAAATTCACCACCGTAACAGGTACTAGCAAGCAAAACCTGAGGGTAATGCTACTCAATGCTAGAAGTCTAAACCTCAAAATGCACTCACTGAAAATGGACAACATCGACATCTGTGCAGTGACAGAGACCTGGTTCAAAGCTCCAGAGAGCAGCCCTGCATTACCAGGCTATAATTCATACCAGACCTTTCAGCAACCAAACCCGAACCGAAACACTAAAGGTGGAGGGGTGTCCATATTCATTAAGGATGTCCACACCTCCAAGCTAGTTGCTCAGCATAATGCATCCGAGATTATTCAAGTTCAACTAACTCTGGGCAAAACCGCAATCCAGATTGTAGCTTGCTACAGACCACCCACCATGCCCCAGGATTCCCACTCCTCTTTTCTTGATACACTGGAAAATATTAAGGTACAACTCAACACCCTAATAATGGGTGATTTCAACTACCCCACCATTAACTGGGAAAACTACTCGTGTACCACCTCTTTTGCTCAACGTTTTTTGGACTCCATCAATTCCAATGCCGTGGATCAACTTATCCACACCCTCACCAGGGGCAGCAATATCCTAGACCTGGCAATCACCAACATGGCGACCGGTGTTCCACACCAGAGGTCAGCTCCTCGTTGGTCAGAACCGACCACAAGCTAATCACCCTAGACATCCACATCCCGTTCCCACTCCCCATTAGGAAAACAACAGTAAAAAGTTTCTCCAAAGCCAACTTCACGCTTCTTAAGACAGAAGTGGCAAACTTCACGACACCCATTCAGATGGACAGTGGAGGTACGACTGCTGAATCTTACACAAATGCACTTTATAAGCACTTACATGAGTGCATGGATTGTGCTATCCCTAACAGAACCAAGATGTTATCCTCCAAAAAAAGAAAGCCAATCTGGTGGTCTTCTGCCATAAACAAACTCTACTTCAGAAGAAAGAAACTGTTGCAAAAAATAGTAAAATCCCATGATTGGAGGAACTCCCTGGTCAGCCTCAGTAAAAAGCTGAGATCCCTCATAAAATCCTCCAAAGCTAGTTAAGAAAACAAAATTGCCACTGATTCTAAAGACAACTCAAAGCATTCTTTAGCTATGTCAAGAATCTCAATGGCAACACTGAGATCTGCTCTGAGTTATAGCACAATGACATTAAATATACAGAACCAACTGATATTGCCAACATCCTGGCAGATAGGTTCAGTGCTAACTTTACCTCCCTCTCACCCCCTAAAGGGCCCATCTTTATACCGGAAGAATGCAAAGTTCCTGTAATCATGGTTGCACAGCTAAAAACCTCACTCTCCAAAGCCAAGAACACAGCATCCATGGGACCTGACAAAATTCCAGGCTGCCTTCTACACGAACTACAAAATGAACTGGCACCCCACCTAAGTACCATGTTCAATCACAGCCTCACCTCAGGCTTTGTGCCCATTGAATGGCACACCGTGATGGTTGTCCCACTTCACAAAGGGGGGGCCACAACAGACCCCGGGAACTACCGCCCCATTAGTCTGATGAGCCTGGTCTGCAAGGCCATGGAACGTATCATCATGGAACTCATAAACAAAGACTTTGGAGATCTCCAAACTCTGGACCTCACCCAGTTTGGGTTTGTAAAAGGCAGATCATGTCTCCTAAACCTGATAGACTTCTTTGAAGCATTCACCAAAGCCATAGATGGAGGTAAGGTGGTTCACACAGCCTCTCTAGATCTCACCAAGGCGTTCGACACCATCCCCCCACTCTGGAATTATAGATAAACTCACTAAATTAGGTATACATCTCTATGTCACAAGATGGGTTGCCAACTGGCTTACTGACAGAACCCACACTGTGAAAGTAGCAGAGTCCAAATCAGACTTCAGACCAGTGACAAGTGGTGTACCACAGGGTTCAGTCCTGGGTCCTCTCCTGTTAACCTGTACTTCAGAGAAGTAGATACCAAACACAGAAGATCTTTGGCTAACTAAATTCGCAGATGACTGCAAACTAGGAGCCATAATCGAAACTCCTAAAAATGTGGACATCCTACAAAAGGGCCTCACTGAGACAGATGCCTGTTGTCAAAGCCATGGTCTCGAGCTCAATGCCAAAAAGTGCATCGTCATCCCCTTTGGTAAAAACTCTGTACCCATGAACTACAACATAGGCGGTAGTCTAACACCGAAAGTGTGATAAGAGACCTTGGGACACAGGTGGACAGTAGTCTCTCCTTTGATAATCACATCGCCACAATGGTCAGGAAATCCTTGTACGTTGCACACCTCATCACAAAAGGTTTCTCATACAGAAAAAAAAGAGGTCATTGTTCCCCTCTACTCATCACTCATTAGACCCATTATAGAGTACAACACCCCTTTTGGTATGTACCTCACAAGACATCTACAACTGGAAAGGCCGCAGAAATACATCACAAAGAGGATTACTGGCCTCAAACAGATGCCCTATGCAGACCGACTCAAAAAACTCCAGCTTTACTCTGTCGCATATCGCCTACTCGGAGACGATCTCTGCCTAACATACAAAGCTATGTCAAACCCAGAGCTGTTGGACATGCTCCACTTAAAGAAATCCCAATCCCTCCGAGCTACACGCTCTGGGGACCTAAACTTTGTCACCACAATAAACCGAACGTGCTGGAGGGATAGATTCCTGTCCCAGAGACTTCCCATACTCTGGAACAGACTACCTATGTATGTCAAACAGAGCTCCTCATTAGCACTCTTCAAGAAAAATCTTGATGATTTGATGGGTAATAAGAAATTCACTCTGGGATCACTTCTGTGATTCTGCTTGACAGGGGCACAGGAAAACAATTGTCTTAGGTGGCGAAAACCAGGGTACCTTTTTGGCTAGGCTTGTATAGGCCCTAGGACCAATAGCCTAGTACCTACCTATGAACCTATGAGACTCTTCAAAACACTAAACTACTTTAGAAATGCAAGTAAAAACTTCACAAGGTGCTAAATTTGCAAAGCACACAGCAACCACATCTATAGGTGCCTTTTTAACTATCTTCATAAAAAAGTTTTGTGGTTGTTCTTACAGAAAGCATGTTGGTTGTAGAGCTCAGATGTTCTTCGTGATTCACTGTTGCAGTCATCACATTTGGGTTATCTGCTTGCAGTAGCCCTCAGTTGGCCTGATTATCAAAGTCTTGGGTCCTGCGTTGGTTGCTGTCTCATCTTCCATGATGTCAGGTAATCAGGGGTATAAAGCATGCAGCCAATGCCATTACATCAGTCTTTTATTGCCATACAGTGCCAGAAGCAGAAGCAGTTTGCAAGTGCCAGTCGGCCGACTCCTGAAATTTTCATTTTCGAGTTTCAGAACTGACGTTTTAAACTACAGCTAAGAACCCCATTGGGGAAACTTTTTCTTGCTGTAAACTGATGTCAATAAAAGTCAGTAATTGCATTTCTTGTGCAAAGCAAGTACCTCATAAAGATTTTCATTCGTACTGTATTCCTTGCTTAGGTCCTGACCACGACATACCTCGCTGTCAGTTTTGTGCCTTATTTAAACAACGAACTATTCGTCGTCGGTATATTTACTCTTCTAAATGTTTTGGTACTCTGTTCAGTTATCCAGATATGTCTTTGGTAAGCCACCAGACTACCGACATTCTGAAAAAATGCAAAGATAAAGACAGAGACAGGCCGCCTAGGTCCAAAGCTGCCAAAGACGCTTCTCCTAACCTAGTCACCAGTTCGCCGGCATGCAGTGAGGCGGTTTCACAGCCCCTGATACCCGCTACTTCAGAGTTGCAAGCCTCTACTGAGACCCATTCGTATGCCGCAAGATGCTTCAACTGTGGAACCTGCGGATGTCTCTACCTTGGATGGGTCCGGAGCCGTTGTGCAGGCACCAGCTTCTGAGGGTGTAGTCAGGCCTACTGACTTGCATATTAAACTGGCGCCATCTTCTTCTTCAAGGCCTAAAACTCGATCCTTGCCTAAAAAACTGATGCCCAGACCGCATGGTCAGGCCTCAATGCCTAAAAAAAAAAAAAAGAATGGCTGAAGACCTTATTACTTTAATCAGGGGAAGCCAACCTTCCCCCTCTAAGAGACATAGGACTGAATTTGCCTATGATACTTCTGATCAAGATTCTGAAATTTGTGTTTCCTCTGATGACCAGGATTTACCCTTATCTACCTATGAGGATTCTGATGCAGAGGACTCTATTCCCTCTGCTTCCCCTCCAGACGATTTCTCTTTTGGTGAAATCTTCCATACTGTTAGGGAGCATTTTCACTGGGAAAGCCAGGATTACACTGATTCTAAAAAGAGGCTTAGGGATTTCTTACTCCTGCCCCAACAAAGGCCTTTAGCTATTCCCCCATTGTTGATGATGCTTTTTTGGAATCTAGCTTGGTCCCTGACTCCTTACCTCCTGCTCCCAGAAAACCTGATAGATATTACCGGGTTCCTGACTCTCACAAATTCCTTTTTAAAAATCCTACTACGGATCCTGAGACCATTTCACAGGGACCAAAGGGCATTATAGCTACTACTGCCAAAAATCCTACCCCCTCTGATAGAGATTCCAGGGCACTGGATAGATGGGGTAAGAAGATATACACTTCTGCAACCTTGGCCATTAGGGCCTTAAACTGCCAATTTCATATGTTGAAGTATCAGCAGCATATTATTGGATTGCTTAAACAGAAAATGATGGTGATTCCTGACTGTGCTGAAAATAAGGATTTACAGGATTTAATGCATTCTGCTGAACAAGTTGGAAAACTGATATTTATTTAACATTTGTTGACCGGGAAAGTCCGACTAGGTTCCACAGATCCTGTTTTCAGCGGGAGGCCTGGGGAGAAATGCTCCAGACGCATGTCTTTGCATACTTTTGCATTTGCAAAACCTACTTTGCAATGTGGTTTTGATTCACTAGAGGCATCTTGTAGGGCTGCTGTCACTGGGTCTGTACTTAGAAGGCATGCTTAGCTTAAGGAGCAGTCTTTGCCAGCTCATGTTAAAGCTAAATTGCTGGATGCTCCCTTAAATCAGGATCGCCTGTTTGGCAGTAAAGCAGAAGAAGTACTTAAAAAGATGGAGGAAAAAGTTAAATCTATGCAAACTGTTAAATATTTCCTACAAGTACAGCCTCCAAGATTTAGTAGGCATTGGCCCTCTAAGAATTGGTCCTTTCCTGCCTCTTCCAGGCCTTCTCAGTCCAAACCCAGAACCAGCTGAACACCCAGGCTTCAGTCCCAAGGTACGCACAGGACTAAGCAGTGGGGGTTCCCACTTCCAAATCAGGGAGTAGTAAGACTCCCCCCTATGGCAAACTATCTCAATGACTTAACTTTAAAACTTCCAAGCCCTTCTCAACTGACTGCTCCTTTAGGGGGAAAGATTGTTCTGCAGGCAGAAAACTGGGAACTCATTACCCAGGACAAATGAGTTTTAAATATAGTTTCCCAAGGATACATATTCCACTTTCAGACATTACCAACCCCAAACGGTTGGCCAGATCTACCCCCAAATCAGTGGGCAGAGGCTCAAAAGCATGTACTCTGTCTCTTAAATATAAGGGCTAGTCAGACTGTCCCAGAAGAGGAAAGGGGTCAAGGTTTCTACTCAAGACTTTTCCTGGTACCCAGAAAAGACAACACATGGCTTCCTATCCTGGACCTTTCTATCCTAAACACCTTTTTGGTGATCCCAAAATTCAAGATGCTAACTCTTCACCAGTTTCTTCCTATGGTAGGCAAGGATGCCTGGTTGTCAACACTGGATTTAAAGGAAGCCTACCTGCACATCCCAATCAGGGAATCTTGCAGAAGATACCTACGCTTCAAAGCAGGCTACTTGCATTATCAGTTCTCTGCACTGCCCTTTGGCTTATCTACTGCACCAAGGGTATTCACAAAGTGCCTAGCTCCAGTCATTGCATTTTGCAGGTAAAGAAATATTCAGATATACCTATACCTGGATGATTGTCTAATTCAGGCAGAAAGCCAGGACATCATTTTGAATCATCTGGCGTTTGTACAAAAAGTGCTAACTTGTCTGGTGTACACCATAAGCGAAAAGAAATCACGTCTTGTACCCTGTCAACAAATTATATTCCTGGGAGCAAGCTTGAACACAACTTCCCCAGATGGCTTTCCTCACGCCACAGAAACAAATTCATTTGAGAGCTTACTTCAAACTAATGGCCACAAAAACCCTGCTATCTGCAAGACAAATACTGCAAGCCTTGGGGTTCATGGCCTCCTGCATTCTCCTAATTCCATATGCAAGACTGCATATGAGGAAACTACAATGGTATCTAAAACGTCTACGGTGTCAACATTATCAGGATCTAGAAGCAATGATTCCTATCATACCGTGCCTACAGTTAGTTCCTTTGGTGGGCAGAGGCCTGCCACCAAAACAAGGGACTACCATTCACTCTACCCCCCTGCCGCCCAAACCCTGACAACGTATGCATCAGACTATGCATGAGGGACTCAGCTGGCAGGGAAGTGCATTTGGGGCAAATGGAAGCCAAGTCAAATGCACCTGCATATCGGTCAAAAAGAAATGTTCGCTGTACAGAATCCTCTGACAGCCTTCAAGGATCACGTTCTTTCAGGACAATTAATGGTAAAGACGGACAGCACCACTGTTAGTGGTACATAAACAAGCAGGCGGGAACCCACTCATACCCCCTCTGCAGACTAGCCATGGCTCTGTGGAACACAGCCTTGAGCTACCAAGTGCATCTACAGGCTCAATTCCTGCCAGGAAAACTAAATACACTGGCAGATGAACTAAGCAGAAATCTCATGAACCCATACGAGTGGAAACTGGAACCAAAGACTTTCAGCATGTTGATAAACAAATGGGGGAGCCCAGATATAGACCTGTTTGCCTCCCCCAAAAACTACCAGTTGGACAAATTCTGCACATGGACACCCCACAAACGAGCTTGAAAAGTGGATGCCCTGTCCTTCACCTGGAAAAATCTATGCCTTTCCTCCTCTGCCTCTCCTCTCCTCTCCAAGGGGGTACTACTAAAGATCAAACAGGACAAACCAAGGACGATATACTGATTGCACCAGACTGGCCACGCCAACACTGGTACCCTCTCTTGCGCAGTGTCACTGCCTGCACCATGGCACCTGCCTCAGACCCCTACCCTGCTGTCCCAGCAGGAGGGCCAGATTCTGCATCCTCCGTTTCAAACCCTGAACCTGACAGCCTGGCTAATTACCTGATCTCTCCGTTACCATCCCTCAGTAAACAAGTGTTGGATGTCATTCTGGAGGCAAGGAGGCCTAGTACTAGAAAATCTTATGCTGAAAAATGTAAAAGATTCTGTTCTTGGAACCAAACTCAGGAGATGGGCACAGCAGCACCCACTTTACCTCAGATTCTTCAATACTTAACTGTGATGCTTCACACGGGCCTATCTTTTTCCTCCATCAAAATTCATGCTTCAGCCATTTTAGCTCATTACAACACAGACCCACCCCTCTTGTCTCATCCACTGCTCAAACAGTTCCTCAGAGGGGCCAAAAACTTAAGACCACCCAGGAGATCCCCAACTGCAGCCTGGGACCTTAACTTTGTATTGGAAAAACTCACTCTACCTCCTTTTGAGCCAGCTATAAGTGCAGAGTTAAAATTCCTTTCTTAGAAAACAGCCTTCCTTTTAGCAATCACTTCAGCAAGAAGGGTGTCTGAATTACAGGTCCTTATGGCAGTGGAGCCTTTCATCATCTTTCATGTGGACAGGGTGTCCCTCAGGACCAATTCCTCCTTCATGCCCAAGGTAGTGTCCAGTGTGGCTCTTAGTCAGTCCATTCATTTGCAAACCTTCTTTTCTAATCCACAGAACAAAGAGGAACGGATACTGCACTCTCTAGATGTGCACAGACAACTTAGATTTTAATTGGACAGGACTAAACCTCTCAGGAAATCTGAACAGCTGCTGGTGGCATTTGCTGCAGGGGCAGAGGGGAAGGTCATTTCAAAGCAAACCGTTTCTAAATGGATAGGCCATTGCATTCATTTCTGCTATAAGCACCATGGAAAACCTTTCCCACAAGGGGATAAGACCACACTCAACCAGGGCTGCATCTACCTCTATAGCCTTTTTCAAAGGTGTCCCTACCAGGGACATCCTAGAAGCTGCTACCTGGAGTTCTGTACATACTTTCACCAAGCATTACCATTTGCCAGTTTTCTGTAATTCCAGAGCTGGTTTTGCCACTGCAGTCTTGCAGGACCTTATAGCTGGTCCTAATTCTAGCTAAATTCCTCCTCCCATCCTTAGTTTTGGGAATCTACCCAAATTTGATGACTACAACAGAGAAACACGAAGAACATAGTACAGTTGTGTACACTTACCATAAATGTAGATGTTCGAGTGTATTCACTGTGCAGTCCTGGTTACCCTCCCTCCAGCCCCCTGACTTCTTTTGGCTATACCTCTATTCCTCTTTACTATGCTTAAAAACTTTTTGGTGTATTTGCTTTTTTGTTGGAGGTATAACCGTGTGTGTGTGTGTGTGTGTGTATATATATATATATATATATATATGTATGTATATATATATATATATATATATATATATATATATATATATATATATATATATATATGTATGTGTATATATATATATATATATATATATGTATATGTATATATAATTGCTTCCCATTAGGGGAGCACCTGACAACTGGGGCAACTCCTGACTACCTGACGTCATGGAAGATGAGACAGCAACTGACGCAGGACCCAAGACTTTGATAATCAGGCTGACTGAGGGCTACTGCAAGCAGATAACCCAAATGTGATGACTGCAACAACAGTGAATACACTCGACGGTCTACATTTTGTGTTAAGTGTACACAGCTGTACTTTATCCTGTATGCCCCCACTAAGTGATATTCCCCTTCTTTGGTCTCATTTTTGTTATCCTCCAAGCATAGTGGACCCCCAGTCCAGACCTTCTCTCACATCCTTCGGGGATGAAGCATCCCATCATTCCAGGTCTTAAACTGACTGCATGATTTCTCCAATTCCATTAATAGCTAGACAGCCCGGGCTTTCCTCCCCAGTTTGACATGTACTTTTATGTTTCCAGAAAGCTTCTACTTGGAAGATATACAGAAGTAAGTGGAAAATATTTTCAATTTAGGCTGTTAAAGGCCTTTTCACTGCTTCTGTTTCTTCGGTTTTAGAGTTCTTAGCCTTTATTTTTCAGGAAGGTTCTTAGTACATTTAGCAGCTATATCAAATTTTCATTCAGGAGAAAAAGCTTCCTGTTTAGCTTCTTCCAAATTATGCAAGGTTTTTCTAAAAGGCACCTTCTTACTCAGGTCCCGAGTGAAAAACCCATCACTGCATGGGGATTTGACATTTATACTTCAGGGGTTGACACAACAACCATTTGAACCTGCAGCCAAAACTCATTTAATTTTTTTTTCTTGGAAAACGGTGCTTTCTAGTAGCTATTACATCTGCAAGGGGAATTTCTGAACTCCAGGCTCTATCATGCAAGTCCCCTTACATTGTTTTTCACAAAGACAGCGTTACTTTACACACCAATCGGTCCTTCTTTCCAGAAGAAACCTCTGAGTTAAATATCAGTCAAGCAATTCATTTGCCTGTCTTCTTCCCTAATTTTTCAAATAAGGGAGAGTACATGGTACACCTTTTAGATGTACATAGACAACTACGTTTTTATCTACACAGTAATAAGTTTTACTAGTAATGCGTGATGTTAATTCATTATTTACTGTTATTCCTAATGATTATGGTGTACAAGTCATTAGGCAGTTTGTCAATTTACTGACAAGTCAACTAGACAAATAAGAGACTTTGTCTAGTATTGATAAACAGATCTGTCATAGGTTTATAGGCTTATAGTAGGTTTCTAGGCTAGTGGCCCTAGAGCCGTTAAAAGCCTAGCGATATTAATCCTGAGTTGCCTCAATTGTCCTTGGTTAGATGGACGTAATTCACAATGAGAGTCTGTGGTAAACACCAACTACCCCTGTCCATGAGGGAAATGGGTGCCACCTCTGGGGGTGAATTTGCAGTCTCCCATCCATCTGTCCAGGTTGCACTTTGAGTAGAGTCATTGAGGAGCTTTGATTCATGTGAATAGGAAGCTTATTCCAGAGTAGCATCAGTCTCTGGGAGGTATATCAGTCTCTCCAGCATGTTCTGTTAATGTCACAGGTAAGTTTAGGATCCCTAGAGTGAGCGACTCTTCTGCCATTTGACTTGCGGATATGCAGCATATCCTTCAGGACAGGCTCAGAGACCCTGCCTTTCAGCAGCCTTTATGATAAGAGTACAGTGACTGGGCTTTGTCTAGCCACACAAGTTATGGTTTGGAGGCCATGTATTTTCTTGGCGAGAAACCTCTGTGGTCTCTCCTGCTGCTGCTGGTGTCAGGTACATGCAGAAGGGAGCATTGTGCCCTATTAATGGTCTGATGAAGTTCAAGCACAGTGGAGTTATAACATCCTTAGACCTGAATGCGATGTCCTTACTTATGAGATATGTAACGTAGGAGGCTTTCCTTACCACTGTGGAAATGTTGTCGTCAAAGTTCAGATTGCTTTCTACCTGTGTTCCCAGATCTTGCACCAATGGGTTTGAACTTCGGGGGGTGCTGCAATATTGAAAGTAGCAGGAAATTCCACTTTGCCAAAGGGGATATTTATGTACTGTTTTGAATTTTGTTTTAGACAGTGGCTTTGGCACTAGTCATTTGTCTGTGTTGGCCCCTCCTGTAATATAAAAAAAAGCAGGAGTGCGAATGACCTGAAAATCCTCTCTCTGCAATTCAGGTAAACTTTCAACAGGTGCCAAAATGCAAAAAATATCACGTTGCAGTTATACCAAAGCTGAAGAGAACTTCTCGCCAGAAAATAAGCAGATGTTAGCAAAGAATCTTATTCACAAAAGCTCCAAACACAAGCGCCCGAAACGGTTGTGTTTGGAGCTTGGTTCGTTTTTGTGGAATAAAGATTCTTTGCTAACATCTGCTTATTTTCTGGTGAGAAGTTCTCTTCAGCTTTGGTATAACTGCAACGTGATATTTTTTGCATTTTGGCACCTGTTGAAAGTTTACCTGAATTGCAGAGAGAGGATTTTCAGGTCATTCGCACTCCTGCTTTTTGGTTACCCCTCCTGTAATATGTTACAGGAGGGGCTAACACAGACCAATGACATCATATAAAAGGTGTTGCAGTGGGCACTCCAGTCACTAGCACACCTATGCGAATATCTCATTATCATTATAGGAAGAGGAATATATTTTTAATATTAAAAGTATGTATTTTGACTTTTTAAAATGTTGTAAATGTTTTGTTAATATATTTTTCATTTTAGCTGGTGAATTGCAGAGTTTAAGTAATTTCATTGCCTTTTTACATTGTACTACATCATTTTTTTAAGATTTAAAGTAATGATATCAACTACTGATATAAGCTTTTTAGATATAAATATATATATATGCAGGATGAAATAATAGAGACAAAGACTCATAGACAAGATGCACAGACATCTCGCTATTTACATGCTAACAGTGTGCAGTCTAACGACATTTGTAATGGTATAGTTCGTAGCCACTTCCTCTGGGCTAGTGGACTTAATACAGAACTCAATGAAATGTATTCTGAATTTGAAAGTAGTAGATATAAATCTGAGCTTTTGGAGTCAGAGTCATAAATGGAAGAAAAACCTCAGCTAGACTTTATTTTTCAGAGCAGCAAGCATTGCATGATCAGTCTAATCATTTGACTCCATTTAAGCTTAGGTGTCATATTAAACATAATACATATACTTACAAGATTAGAAATATAATTAAACAAAATTGGACTATTTTCTGTTCCTCAAATACCATTAAAGTTGTAGGAGAGCAAACCAACTTTGTTTACATGAAAGAAAAGAATCTAAGGCAACATCTTTGTTTTAAAGAATCTGTTCCTTGCTGCGACTGTCAAGTTTTGTAGTTATATAGATAGGAATAATGTGGTTAAGCATCCAGTTACTCGGAAGATATTTACCTTTTGATGTTTTGCAACATGTAGATATTCTAATGTAATTAATCTAGTGACCTGTGAAAATGTTGTTTTTATACTGGTAAGACAAATAGAATGAAAAAGAACAGATTTCAGAATATCTTCCTTGTATACAAAAGAAAGTTTCTAGTAATTCATTAGCTAGACATACAATGGATATGCATGATTCACATCATTTCACTTTGATAGTGATTAGCGTTTTCATTAAGAATGATAGAGGTGACAATGTTATTTTACATACTGAATAAACTGAATACAAATGGATAAAGTATTTCATGCAGAGATCGGTTTAATACTAACGCTATCTTTCAGACCCAGATAACTATCCTTAAGAAGAGATATCTAGGCATATATATTTATTAGTTTAATTAGCTTTTTTTATTGATTGTTCTTCATTTGGAATCCTCCTTGGCTGTCATGGAATCTGATTTGTTTATCAATAGTAGATTACTGAATTCTGAATCAATTTTAGTCTTGCAAATGAGTAGAGTTAGTGAAATCCTTAAATGTCATTAAAAAGATTGTTCAACTTTCCAAATAAACAGATGTGTTTATGGGATATTGTTGAGGCCCACATGAACTCATTTTTGGAGAGATGGACATGTGGCATATATATATTGGGGCTTGAAAAGGGGAGCATTCTTTTTTACTGTAGTATCTTTCCTCTGCCTGATAGCTACCATCCTAGGTGTCTGACCAAAAGCATTCTGAAGTCTAAGTTTATACGAATAAAAAGGATATTTGATTCCAAGATTGAATTCAAGTAGGTAGTAGATGATTTTACATATTCTGATTTTTTTGTAGTAACATGATAGAAGTGCTGGTGATGCATTAGATATGCTGCTACTTATGGGAGAAACATTTTTAAAATTGAAAAATAATCACTAGACGTTGACAAATTCTACATAATTAATTTTGAAATGTGTGTATGTGTTTTTTCCTTTTTTTATTTTGTGTATTTTAAATGACATTTTGAGTCGGTCCCTGGTTAAGTGGAAGAAAGAATCCTGACCTTTCCCATTTGAGTTTTTTTATTTTTTTTATTTTTATTTTGTTTTATTTTTCTAACTGCATATCTCTCAATTGCTGGCGATTTTCTTCCTTTTGAGTATTCTCAGAGGTGGGCAATTGGTTCACTGTCCTGGAGAGCTGTTGCTGGAGGCTGAGCAGGTATTGGTCAGTGGCTGCACCACACAGCTTTCCTTAAGCTGTAGGCAGTCTTATCAGAATTTACTAAGTTTTCTGTAATGTTTTTGTATAACACAGGTAATTACAAGCTCAGTTCAGAAGTTTTTAACTTCATTGAACAAGTTCACGAACAGGAAAAAAAAAAAAAAAAAAAAATCTCACAAGATTTTTTTTTTTTCTTGCTTCACTGGAAAGGTTCATCAACAGAAATTTCTTCAAGCCAACCCTCTACATTACCTCAAGGATTATTTTTGTCTTGGCAAACCCTCTATGGACACAAGGATTTTTATGTTTCTTATTCAACTTTTAGGAGTCAATTTTCCAGTTCAGTAAGCCTCACTTTAAAGTGTAACATTTCACTGCGGAAGGCTGAATTCCATTTATAAAGTGGGAAAACAGGCAGAACCAGTACGTTTAGAAATGTACAGTCTGTATCAAAAGTAAATAAAAAGTGCTGTGTGCACTACAGCCACCAGTGTAGCATTTTAGTGCATACAACAATAAAACCAGTTCATGGAAACAGCTTTCACATTGTATACATTGCTGCAGATCCCCCACCATGCCCCAGGATTCTCACTGCACCTTTCTAAACATACTGGAAAATATTAAGACACAACCAAACACCCTAATACTGGGTGATTTCAACTACCCTGCCATTAACTGGGAAAACTACTCATGTACCAACACCTTTGCCCAAAGGTTCTTGGACTTCATAAATTCCAGTGCTCTGGATCAGCTAATCCATAGTCCCACCAGGGACTCCAATATCCTAGACCTGGTTATTACCAACATGGGAAATTGATGCTCCACACCTCTGGTTACCCCCTTGTTGGTCAGGTTTGACCATAAGCTAATCACCCTTGACATCCACATCCCTCCCCCACCCCCCAGTAAGGAAACCTCTGTAAAAGACTTCTCCAAAGCCAACTTCATGCTACTCAAGTCAGAAGTGACAAACTTCATGACACCCAGCCAGACGGGAATTGAAAGATCGACTGCTGAATCCTACACAAAGGCACTGTACGAGCACATCCACTTGTGCATGAATCGTGCCGTCCCAAATAGAACCAAGACGCTCTCCTCCAAAAAAGGAAGCCAATCTGGTGGTCCCCTGCCATAAACAAACTTTACAACAAAAGGAAGAAACTGTTGCAGAAAAGAGGAAAAAAATCACAGTATGCAAAAAACTCCCTTACCAGCCTCAGTAAAAATCTGAGATCCCTTATAAAATCCTCCAAAGCTAGGTACGAAAATAAAATTGCCAAACATTCCAAAGACAACCATAAGGCATTCTATAGCTATGTCAAGAATCTAAATGGCAATGCTCAGATCTGCTCTGAGCTACAACAGAATGGCATTAAATATGCTGATTCCAAGGATATTGCCAATATCCTGGCAGATTGATTCAATGCCAACTTCACCCCCCTCTCACCCCCTAAAGGGCCCATCTCAATACTGAAAGATTGCCAAATTCCGGTAACAACGGCCACACAGGTAAAAAATGCACTCTCCAAAGCTAAGAATACAGCATCTATGGGACCAGATGACATCCCGGGCTGTGTACTACATGAACTATAAAATGACCTGGCATCTCACCTAAGTGTCATGGTTAATCATAGCCTGACCTCAAGCTTCATGCCCACTGAGTGGAGCACAGCTACAGTTATCCCACTCCACAAGGGGGGATTCACCTTGGATCCTGGGTATTACCGCCCCATCAGTCTGATAAGCCTGATCTGCAAGGCCATGGAACATATTATCATGGAACTTATAAACAAAGACATTGCCAACTTTCAAACACGACCCCACCCAGTTTGGGTTCATGAAGGACCGATCTTGTCTTCTGAACTTGATTGACTTCTTCAAATCAGTCTCCAGAGCGGTGGACGAGGGTAAGGTGGTCCACACAGCTTATCTGGACCTCGCCAAGGCTTTCGACACCACCCCCACACTGGAATCCTAGATAAACTTACTAAGCTAGGCATTAATCCCTTCGTCACTCGATAGGTTGCCAGCTGGTTTACTGACAGAACCCACACTGTAAAAGTAGCAGACTCCAAATCCAGCTCCAGACAAGTGACAAGTGGAGTACCTCAGGGTTCAGTCCTGGTCCGCTCTTGTTTGGAATCTACTTCTCGGAAGTACAGGCCAACACTAAGGGACTCTGGCTAACAAAGTTTGCAGGTGACTGCAAACTGGGAGCCATTATTGAATCCCCAAATGATGTAGATATTCTACAAAAGGGCCTTGCAGAAACAGATGCTTGGTGCTGGAGCCATGAGCTCAAGGTCAATGCTAAGATATGTATAGTTATCCCCTTTGGGAAAAAACATATACCAGTGAATTACCACATAGTTGGCAGTACACTAAAAACTGAAAGTGTGATAAGAGACTTAGGGGCACAGGCGGACAGTGGTCTCACCTTCGATAACCACATTGCCACAACAGTCAGGAATTCCTTCTGTGTGGCACACCACATCACTAAGGGCTTTTCATCCAGAAAAAAGGACGTCATTGTCCCACTGTACTCATCCCTCATTAGACCCATTATAGAATACAATGCCCAGTTTCTTATGTACCTCTCAAGACATCTGCAATAACTGGAAAGGCCGCAGAAATTCCTGGCTAAAATAATCACAGGCCTAAAGCAGATGCCATATGCTGACAGCCTAAAAATACTCCAGCTGTACTCTGTCGCATATCTTGTACTCAGAGGCGATCTCTGCTTAACATACAAGGCCATGTCAAACCCTGAGCTGTTGGACATGCTACACTTAAAGAAATCCCAATCCCTCAGAGCCCACACACTCCAGGGATCTAAACCTTGTCATCACAATGAACCAAACATGCTGGAGGGATAGGTTCCTGACCCAGAAACTCCCCAGACTCTGGAATAGACCGCCCATACATGTCAAGCGGAGAGCCTCTTTGGCCCGCTTCAGAAGGAACCTTGATGATTGGATGGGAGATAGGAAATTCACCCCGGGGATCACGGCCATCACCCTGCTAGACAGGGGACCAGGGAAATAAATATTGTGGGAAGAAATAGCCATGGAATTGTTATGGCTAGGCTTGCATAGGCCCTTGGGCCGATAGCCTAGTACCAACCTATGAACTTATATGAGGTTTATTTACAGGGACACACAGTTAAAGCACTTTCTTGCAGCAAAACAAGGGAAGTAGCAAAAGAAAGCTCCAGTCCATTCATGGCAGTTAATTTCACAGTTGTAGTTTTTCTGCATGCAGTATTTCAAAGCAAAACAGTGTTTACACTCAGCAGATTTTTCAAAAAAGCTAAGTCCCAGTATTTTCTCAGCATAGATTCTTTCCCTATTGTCAGCCAGAGAGACTTTTCAGGGTTTAGTTTGCAGGGACACCTTTTAAACCACTTTGTTTAACTCATTTGGAGATTCCTGTTCAGTACCCTGTCTATACCCAAAGTTTAGGAATCTGCCTTCTTCATAGGCACAGGCCATTGTATAACCCAAGGTTCACCTGCTCATTTGCTGTGATAGAGAATTGCCTGCTTTTGGCTTTCATGCCCGCTTTGCATTTTTCTCTCTTATGTTCTTTGTTAAAGATAACCTTACACGACACAACTCCTTAGAGAGATGTGTATTCTCCAGGCTCAGCAGCGTTTTGCTGCAGTATATACAATACTGTTCCCCCAGGAAATACAATTACAAGAAGTGAGAAGTAACAGAGAAGTGGGGGTCTGTCATTCATGTGATGGCTGTTAATTTGTAAAGTCTTGGAATTTTAACTGAAAATAAGAATACAGTAAACTCCACTGTTATCTTACAGATTGGAATTATTTTTAGATGTGAGAACTCAAAGACTGTGAAGGCATAGATGGCTAGGGAAATCAGGTGCTGTCTGGAAAACCATTCCATCTATAGGAGCAGCGTAAGCAAAAACTTTGCAAGCACACTTCAAGAATTATTTGGGAATGAAGAGTGAAACTCTATTCAGGCAATATGAATGGAAGATCCTCGTAGAGAGATGTGGATATTGTGAATTTGAGGAGGGGTAGTGGTTCAAGTGTAAGATTTTGTTTTTGAGGGTTGCAGGACTGAAAGGTCTTTGACTAGGGAGGCATTCAGCTCTAAGTAGTGTGCTACAGTATTCCTTCTTGGACAAATGAGTCATGAAGCAGTAAATTTTACTTGTTTGAAGGTTAGTAGTTAGTGGGTTTTGGTATACTACTGCTGAGAGTAAGACTCATTTCTACAGAGTGAGAGGCATGCCTCTTCTCTCCAGAAAAAAAAATTATGCAACTCTGTCTCACTCCTTTTATGACCACATTAAAGTCATATTCTAGCACTGGGATTAGGAAGTCTTCCTTGAGTTTGAGATGGAAGTGTGTAACACTTTAGTGCTTTGTTAACACATCCAACGTTTTCTTTTGGATGTGGTCTAGATGCAGCAGCTTGAAGGGAAATTGAGTCAAGAAATACACTGTGTACTTTCTTGGATGTATCTTCTGAAGGAGCAGGAATGCTTTGCTTTGGAGGAATCTAGGAAGGCATGACTTTAATACTGAAAATCATGTCCTTGGATCTTTTTCCTCTGTTATTTGTATGTAGTTATTTGGCTTCCAGCCAGGAGGAGGAGCTCATGAGATGGTTGCAATCAGAAGAGGATTCATCTTTCAAGCAAACCATGTCATGTGCATAACATGAAATTCTTCCATGGTATTACTTTAAAGGCCTTTGTTATAGAACAGGATAATAAGCAGATGACCTAATATTATTTACTCATCTGCTTAAAGGTAGTTGACAGTTGAGTGGGTGATCTGTTGCCCAGTTAACTTTCAGACCAGGTCAGAAAGGAGTGATGTATCCAGTGAATTTTCATTTCCCCAAAGTAATAGAGACTGAGAGTGTCAAAAGACCTTATTGAGAGGTAACTCCCGAAAGGTCCCTTCCTCCAGATTTACATATATTGAGTTGTTTTGTGATGGTAGTGCAGTATGGATTCTCTGTTAAGCAATTTTGTTAGGTCATGGGATATAACTTTTCAAAAGAGTTCTTAGGATTGATAAGGTAGTAATGGCGGAAAGACTGGATACTGTGGTTAAGAAAAATAATTTGGGATTGGAGTAATTGTTAATCTTTTTAGGGAAAGAACATGGGTGGGGAGAATTTGATTATATGAGTAACGGAGAATGAGGATTGAAGTGTCACAAACTAATCGTTAATCATCTGGATGGCTGAATGAGGGGTTGGGATTTAATAGATGGTTGGTGTCTTGCACTGTGATGGGTGTAAACAAAAGTTTGTGTTCTTTAATCTCTACTGAAAACAATGCATTTGTGGAAGTTATGGTGAGTGTTGCTTTTCTGAGCTGGTCTAATTTAGCAAGGAATTTTAAGTACATGTTTGTTCTCCCATGCTAGTCCGTGATGATAGCCCCCCCCCCCCCCAAATCCGTATGGAATGAGATGCTTGGGAGGTGGAGGAGGGTTCTTGCCCATATGCTGATTGATCTCCCCCCAGAATTTTTTGTTGTTTTCTGAATGATTTATATTTTTTTCTTTAAAAATATATTGCCTTGTCTCTATTATTGTAGCAGGTAGCAGTCTTTTACCATTCACTATTATTTATATTAAGTTTACATTTAAGCCAGTCTGTGCCTTTACTTAATCATGTGAATATTCTGTATACAGGGGAAGACTAATGGGGAAGGGGTCGTCTTGAAGTTGTAGGGGATTGTTAAAGAAGGCAGTTGCCACTTCCCTCCAGTTGTATTGATAGAAAAGTGTGTCTTTTCACTGTAGGCCATGTCTGATATTAATTGTGATTCTTGTCCACTGTGCCTCTGCGTAACTTATGAGGCAAGCACTGAGTGCTGGGTACTTCATTTCGTTTGCTGTTTAGGAACTGAATGCGGAACAAAATTTGCTAAGGATTGTTGCCTGGATAACAGGCATGGTTAATCTGGTGAGAATGTTTATGAACCAGTCAGTAGTTTGAGAGATTCTGTGTGTACATGTGTGTGTGTGTGTGGAGGGGGGGGGGGGGGGGTAGCCAAGTCTGATTTGTCATATGTTAAATAAGTTAAGTGGACTGGTCCATAGACCCTTTTCAACTATGACCAAGCCACAAGGATGAAAATGTATTCCACATGTACATATGTGAACAATTTAATGTAGTCAGTCAACCAACTTTCTTTTGGTAGATAGAAGTTGGGGTACCAAGAGTAGACCCACTAAGACATAAAGAGAACATGCAGATTCCACACATATAGTGCACTACCAGAAGAGAAGATCAAAGCCTGAGCCCTCGTGTTACGAGGCAGAGATATTAGCTGTAAGCCAATTTACTGCTGAGGTGGGCCACATCTCAGAAAAACAGGTGCGCAGAGCCTCATGGATTTTGTGTACTAGTGGTTGTTAATGCATCCTAAGAGAATTGTGTTATGAAATTTTAATTTTAGGGGAAAATTCATCTAGAGTGTCCTAATTTTTAAGGAAGATGATCTAAAGAAAATAACTACAAAGACTTTAAGATGGATTCTTTTTTGACCCTGAGAGGGAATCAAATATGGATTATGCTGTAATCTATTGGAGGATAATGAAAAGAGACATCTTTGTGTTTTTCTTCTGTATATGTAGGTGCATGCCATCCCCTCTCCACTTGTAACATTGACAGTTTTAAACAAATGATGTGAAGTTGTTCAAACTCGCCTTTCATTCTTACACATACCGAGTCGGCCGCTTTCACAAGCTCGAGGTTTTCGTGTAGCTCGAGGCCAAGACCCTATCCCATGATGTTCTATGCCTCACCTCAGATCTAGTTTGCTGCTGTAACAGATCGGAAGTCGAGAGTGGAGCTCGGGCAAGTATTTCTATTTTGAAATTATTATTAGATATTAAGCTTTACATTCTTTACAAAAAAGTGTGTTTCTTGGCCAGTTAGCCTTGGTTTTTTGTTCAGGCACCAGGGCCTTTCTCCTCATCCCCGAAAGTGCCACTTTCTACCTCTGCATCACAGTTCCCTGTAAAGCGTCGAGACCCAGAGCCTCAGGTAGCCCCATTGGGTGGCCCATATTCTACTGAGACCTCACCAGAAGCTCCCACTGATGAGATTCTCCGGAAGAAGCTTTGCAAGAGGAGGCATTTAGACTCTCCACAGGAGTCTGTCACATCAGGCACTGACTTAGAGGAGTCAGTAGGGTCCCCACGCTACCCCTCTGAGGATATCTCCTTTGCTGATATCCTTGAAATCCTGAAACAGAGGGGTAACTGGCAGTCCATTAGCCCTACTGATGATTAGTCGGTACTTCTGAAGGCCTTTGGCTCTCAACCCTTCACCTCCTGGGTGACTCCACCCTTTGATGAACTAATGAGTTTGTTGCTCGAAAGGTGTGAGAGTCTTCTGATATTGTGGAACCTGTCCCTCGGAGGCCCAAGTTTATTATATCGCCACAGGACAAAATGTTCCTTACCAAGGGAGTGCCGGTTGATGCCATGGTGGTGGCAGCGGCAGCCACCAAGAAAGAGATGTCTGAAACCTCTTCTGCTGTCCATCCTCCTAATAGAGATTCCATGATTATGGACAGGTATGGGAAATGCATTTTTAGTTCAGCGACTTTTGCTATGTGATCACTCAACTATTTGACACATTTTAGCCGACTTCAAAGAGATCTCCTTAAAGATCTGGGAGATACTCCACAGAGTATTACAGCTGAAGGTGTTCGTGATAAGGTGACATCCCAGCTCAATACCCTTAATTCCATAGTTAACTTGTCCATGCAGCTCATTTCTTATGCAGCCAATGGTACGAGTCTGGCAGCGGGTTCACCAGTAGCTCTTCGGAGACATTCCTGGATGCGCTTATGCTCCTTTGCGGAAGCCTTCAAGTCTTCCTTTGTTAATACCCCATTTGATGGCTTGTCCCTTTTTGGTTCTAAAGTTAAGGAGACCCTCACTAGGTGTGAACAAGATGGAAAGACTCTATCTGTCGTAGGAGTCCATTTTTCCACCTCTACTAGACCTTGCCCCAGAGGGTAAAAGAGAGGAAAAATATGGTTCTGGAAGTCCCAAGGAGCTTTTCAGAACACACGTAGTGAACCCCCCCTTCCAGGGGCAGAGGAGGGAGTAATAATAGAAGACGCTGCCCAGGTGGCAGAGGGGGTCTGCAAAACCAGGGCGACTGGGATCAGTTCCTTGGCTAGCCCTACCAGCGCTCCTGAAAGGAGGCCCAACTGTCCTACTCTGGAGGCAGTCGGGGGTCGCTTGTCATTGTATCCAGACACCTGGCTAGAAATTACAAAAGATTCTTGGGTACAAAGCATTGTTACCAGAGGTTATGTCATTCCGTTCTCAGAACCTCCCCCTGTACGAAAAAAAATCCCAGACAATTCCACCCAGTCTCTGGGATCAAGCAGCCATAGAAATTCAAAGGCTGCGGGAAAAGAGTCCTCCAGCCAGTCTCAGCAGACCAAATATAATCTGGAACCTACTCCAGATTATTTTTAGTTCCAAAGAAAACAGAGTTCTGGAGGCCCATCTTGGACCTCAGCAGACTCAACAACTTTGTCAAAAAGGAGAAGTTCTGGATGGTCATGCTTCAATCGAGTCTTCCGTTTCTAGGAACGGGCGATTGGATGCACTCTGTAGATCTCAGGATGCGTACTATCATATAAAAATGGTCAGACCAGCCAGAGATCACCTGCATTTCCGGCTGGGAGCCAGTCACTATCAATTCCGAGCACTGCACTTTGGTCTCACAATAGCCCCCAGAGTTTTTACCAAATGCATGGCAATGGTTACAGCTCACCTGAGGCGTCTAGGATTCAGAATGTTTCCATATCTGGACGACTGGCTCCTCACCGCCACCTCCAGGCATCAACTACTTCAATCCAGGGATCATGCTCTCAATCTGTGCTTTCAGTTAGGAATAACTATAAATTTCGACAAGTCTGCGTTGTCATCATCTCAGCGTATCTCCTTTATCGGAGCAGACTTAGACACCACCACCGCCATGGTAAAATTGCTACTGGAAAGAATAGTCACTCTTCGACAACAGGCATTAGACATTCTGACAAACAAAAAAGTACCAGCCTCTCAAGTGTTGAAACTACTAGGTACTATGGCAGCAACTCTCATAGCAGTTCCTCTAGGGTGTATGCACATGAGAATACTTCAGTGGTTACTCTTCACCCAGTGGTCTTACCAACAACTTCCGATGTCATTCTTGATAAGGATTACGGATTCATGCAGAAAGGATCTTCAGTGGTGGTTGACCTGCCATCATGTAAAGTAGGTTGTCCATTTGTTCTTCCCCCATCAGCCACAGTGACCACGGATGCTTCTCTGATAGGGTGGGGTGGGGGGCTTTTTCAGGGAAGAACAGCCCAAGGCACCTGGTCAGAGACGGTCACAATTGCACATCAATGTTCTGGAGATGAGAGCAGTACTTTTGACGTTGCAGTACTTCCAAGACTCTCTTCGTCTGGGAACAATTGCGATTCAGACTGACATGTCAGTAGTCTGGTATCTAAACAAGCAAGGGGGAACCAAGTCTTTATCCCTTAGGTCGAGAGGCTGTGAGAGTCTGGCAGTGGGCTGTATCTACTGGGCGCTTTCTGATAGTGATGCACATCCCAGGGAAATCCAACGTGATCGCGGACAAGCTGAGCAGAGCCATTTTGATGCCGCACGAGTGGTCTCTCAAAGACAATGTAGCGGAGATGATTTTCTGCAGATGGGGCCAGCCTTGCTGCGATCTGTTTGCATCCCCTATGAATGCCAAATGCAAAAGTACTCTGCCCTGAATCCCCCACCAGGGGAGAACCCAAGGGATTCTCTCGTACACGCTTGGCCCCTGGGACTTCTGTATGCTTTTCCACCAATTCCCCTGATTCCAAAATTTTTGCAGAAAGCCAAAGCCCTGGGGAGGACTGTTATTCTGATAGCCCCGTATTGGCCTCGACAGATTTGGTTCCCCTTCCTTCGACTCTACCAACTAGAGGAACCTTTGATTCTGGACCCAGTTTCAGATCTGCTGACACATTTGTCAGGGGCTCTTCATCCTTCTCTTCATTCCCTCAGATTGACAGCTTGGCTGCTCCGATTTCCAACATAGCCAGGTCCCACAATTTTTCCTTGGAGGTGCAGCATATCCTTGTATCCTCTCATAAAGCTTCAACTAGAAAGTTGTATGCCAGCAAATGGAAGAGGTTTGCTTTCTGGGCTTCGCAGAATGATATTGACCCATACGTTGCCCCAGTTGCTAGCATTTTAGAGTTCTGGACTAAGCTTTTTAATGAAAGTGCTGGGGCTGCCACCATACGAGTTCAGTTAGCTGCAATTTCAAATTTTCACCTTGGATCGGAAGGTTATAATCTTATGTCTCACAGGTTATGTAGAGCCTTCTTAAAAGGAACCATACATCTTAGACCACCAGTTAGACCAAATTTCACTCCCTGGAATCTGAATTTTGTTCTGTCAAGGATTATTCTTCCTCCATTTGAGCCTGCATCATCCTGCCAACTAATCTTTCTGTCTTGGAAAACCATCTTCTTGGTGGCCATTACATCACTGCGTAGCGTGTCCGAACTTCAGGCCTTATCGATTAAACCCCCATATTTGATTTTTCACCCTGACAGAATGTCGCTCAGGACTAACCCTTACTCCCTTCCAAGGGTATGTTCGGAGACTAATCTGAAACTATTGAACTCCCAGCTTTCTTCAGTAACCATTCCAACAAATTGGAGTACATGTTGCATAAACTTGATGTTCACAGACAACTCGGATTTTATTTGGATAAAACAAAAGAATTTAGAAAATCAGAACAACTTTTTGCCTCTCATGCCGACACCAAGAAAGGGTTGCCAGTGTGAAAAGTTACTCTTTCCAAATGGTTGACTGATTGCATAAAATTCACATATTCCTCCGTGAATCAACCGTTGGAACATGGCATGAAAGTGCATTCCACTAGGGCTATTTTTTCTACTTCACCTTATATGGCTAGGCTGCCGTTGGACACGATATGTGCAGCTGCCACTTGGTCTAAGCCTCATACCTTCATTACGCATTACAAAGTAGATAAGGCCTCCAGGGACAAGGCTTGCTTTTGGTCCACTGTCCTCAGGAATATACTCCTGTGAGCCACCCAAGATGAGTAGTGCTTGGGACGCTACCCATGTGTAAGAATGAATGGTGAGATTGAACAACTTCACATAAAGAAGTTATGTACTTACCATAATGTTCCATATGAGTTGTTCATCTCCCCTTCATTCTTACATTCCCACCTGCCTTCCCCCTCAAGGCTTCTCGAAGAACTAGTAAGAGTTTTTGCGGTCTGGTGGGTCTTGTTATAGGATTTCTTACTCCGGCTGGAGTAATGTTCATTTGTTTATTAGGTTGTACATGTTGGGATTAGCAAACTAGATCTGAAGTGAGGCAGAGAGCATCATGGGATAGGGACTTGGCCTCGAGCTACTCGAAAACCTCAAGCTTGTGAAAACGGCCGACTTGGAGCCGAGGTATTGGCTCCGAACCCATGTGTAAGAACCCATGTGTAAGAATGAAGGCGAGATGAACAACTCACATGAAACGTTATGGTAAGTACATAACTTCTTTTTATATGTGGTTAAGAGTTGATAGCATTAACATCTCCATGGCACTGAGGGAAAAAAAACATTATAATGTCCTAGGCAACCTGTTTTTGATTAGCAGCATAGGTGTTGGTGGGGGCATAGGGGGATGATGAGAATGAGTAGTTGACATTGGTTCGCTTATCGTAGAAAGAGGGAGCCAGCCTAGGCTCACTGTAGTAAAGCAGCATTACAAGCCTGGTGAGCTCTGTGCTGCATTAGTGGGTTGTTGCTTAGTCAGGAGGTTCTGCTTGCAGGGTGCGACCCATGCATCTATTGAAGGCATACTCCCCTGGGCAGCATTATAATGGTGCATCAGAAATCTTCTAGTGAAAGTAAAAACGTATTACATATCCATAACCTTTTCCCTCCTGTAGCTAAATCATTACATCCCTAACAACTTTCCGTTGTGCACTTGAATCAATGCATCCCCTTCACACAGACACACACACACACACACACACACACACACACACACACACACACACACACACACACACACACACACTTAAACAATAGTTATTTTTGTCTTTCTTTCACTGCTTCCCTTCCACTACTTTAGTCTTCTCAGGTATTCACTATACACCTGAGTTATAAAACTTTCATGTACACCAGTTAGAGACAGGCAGCTTTGATAAAACTAATCCTATAGACTGTTTCTCAGTCATATATTATTACCACTGCCCTCCTATACAATACAAATATTTCCCCTTCCTACATAACTTACTTTATCTATCCTCTTCATTATATCTCTTGAGCTCTTTACAGATTTTCTCTACTGACATGTAGGAACACTAAACTTCTTTACAACATTTTGTCTTCGGTTCATAGGTTCGTAGGTAGGTACTAGGCTGTTGGCCCTAGGGCCTATACAAGCCTAGCCAAAAAGGTACCCTGGCTTTCGCCACCCAAGAAAATTATTTTCCTGTGTCCCTGTCAAGCAGAGCCACAGAAGTGATCCCCAGGGTGAATTTACTATCTCCCATCCAATCATCAAGATTTTTCTTGAAGAGTGCTAATGAGGAGCTCTGCTTGACATAGATAGGTAGTCTGTTCCAGAGTATGGGAAGTCTCTGGGACAGGAATCTGTCCCTCCAGCATGTTCTGTTTATTGTGGTGACAAGGTTTAGGTCTCTAGAGCGTGTAGCTCGTAGGGATTGGGATTTCTTTAAGTGGAGCATGTCCAACAGCTCTGGGTTTGACATAGCTTTGTATGTTGGGCAGAGATTGCCTCTGAGTAGGCGATATGCGACAGAGTAAAGCTGGAGTTTTTTGAGACTGTCTGCGTAGGGCATCTGTTTGAGGCCAGTAATCCTCTTTGTGAGGTATTTCTGCGGCCTTTCCAGTTTTCGTAGATGTCTTGTGAGGTACATACCAAAAGGGGCGTTGTACTCTATAATGGGTCTAATGAGTGATGAGTAGAGGGGAACAATGACCTCTTTTTTTTCTGTATGAGAAACATTTTGTGATGAGGTGTTTAACGTAGAAGGATTTCCTGACCACTGTGGCGATGTGATTATCAAAGGAGAGACTACTGTCCACTTGTGTCCCAAGGTCTCTTATCACATTTTCAGTGTTAAGTATACTACCGCCTATGTGATAGTTCATGGGTACAGAGTTTTTACCAAAGGGGATGACGATGCACTTTTTCACATTGAACTTGAGGCCATGGCTTTGACACCAGGCATCTGTCACAGTGAGGCCCTTTTATAGGATGTCCACATCGTTAGGAGTTTCGATTATGGCTCCTAGTCTGGAGTCATCTGCGAACTTAGCTAGCCAAAGACCTTCTGCGTTAGCCTGTATTTCAGAGAAGCAGATACCAAACAGGAGAGGACCCAGGACTGAACGCTGTGGTACTCCATTTGTCACTGGTCTGAAGTCTGATTTGGAGTCTGCTACTTTCACAATGTGGGTTCTGTCAGTAAGCCAGTTGGCAACCCATCTTGTGACATAGGAATTTATCCCTAGTTTAGTAAGTTTATATATAATTCCAGAGTGGGAGATGGTGTTGGAACGCCTTGGCGAGATCTAGATAGGATGTGTGAACCACCTTACCCTCATCTATGGCTTTGGTGACTGCTTCAAAGAAGTCTGTCAGGTTTAGGAGACATGATCTGCCTTTTACAAACCAAAACTGGGTGGGGCCCAGAGTTTGGAGATCCCCAATATCTTTGTTTATAAGTTCCATGATGATACGTTCCATGGTCTTGCAGACCAGGCTCGTCAGGCTAATGGGGCGGTAGTTCCCAGGGTCTGTCGTGGCTCCCCCTTTGTGGAGTGGGATAACCTTCGCGGTGCACCACTTATTTGGCACAAAGCCTGAGATGAGGCTATGACTGAACATGGTACTTGGGTGGGGTGCCAGTTCATTCTGTAGTTCATGTAGAAGGCAGCCTGGGATGTTGTCACGTCCCATGGATGCTGTGTTCTTGGCTTTGGAGAGTGAGGTTTTTGCCTGTGCAGCCGTGATTACAGGAATTTTGCATTCTTCCGGTATAGAGATGGGCCCTTTTAGGGGGTGAGATGGGGATAAAGTTAGCAATGAACCTGTCTGCCAGGATATTGGCAATATCAGTTAGTTCTGTGCATTTAGTGCCATTGTGCTGTAACTCGGAGAAGATCTGAGTGTTGCCATTGAGATTCTTGACATAGCTATAGAATGCTTTGTGGTTGTCTTTAGAATCAGTGGCGATTTTGTTTTCATAACTAGCTTTGGAGGATTTTATGAGGGAACTCAGCTTCTTACTGAGGCTCATCAGGGAGTTCCTCCAATCATGGGATTTTCTCTTTTTTGCAACAGTTTCTTTCTTCTGTTGTAGAGTTTGTCTAATGCAGAAGACTACCAGATTGGCTTCCTTTTTTGTAGGATAACATCATGGTTCTGTTGGGGATAGCACGATCCATACACTCGTGTAAGTGCTTATAAAGTGCATTTGTGTAGGATTCAGCAGTCATACCTCTATTGTCCATATGCATGGGTGTCGTTAAGTTTGCCATTTCTGTCTTCAGAAGCGTGAAGTTGGCTTTGGAGAAATTCTTTTACTGTTGTTTTCCTAATAGGGGGTGGGAGCTGGATGTGGATGTCTACGGTGATTAGCTTATGGTCGGATCTGACCAATGAGAAATTGACCTCTGTTGTGGAACACTGGTCACCCATGTTGGTGATGACCAGGTCTAGGATATTGCTGCTTCTGGTGGGGGTGTGGATAAGTTGATCCAAGGTGTTGGAATTGATGAATTCCAGAAAACGTTGAGCAAAAGAGTTGGTACAGGAGTCATTTTCCCAGTTAATGGTGGGGTAGTTGAAATCACCCATTATTAGGGTGTAGAGTTGTACCTTAATATTTTCCAGTGTTTCAAGAAAAGAGGAGTTTGAATCCTGGGGCATCGTGTGTGTGTGTGTGTGTGTGTGTGGGGGGGGGTGTAGCAAGCTACAATCTGGATTGCGGTCTTGCCCAGAGTTATTTGAACTTGGATAATCTCGGATGCATTATGCTGAGCAACTAGCTTGGAGGTGTGGATATCCTTAATGTAAATGCATTTTCTTGCTGCAAGAACTCTATATACTTGTACGTTACTGTATATAATTGTCTTGTAACTGTTTTTTTTTTTTGTTTTTTTTTTGAGAAATGTGTTTTTTCTTCTGAGAGTGGAATGAAGTTCACCTGTTAATATAAATGTACTGTGATAGCTTTTCTCCCTGGGCCACCACTGAAAATGCCTTGGCAATGTTGGAGGTTCCCAGACAGCAAAGACAAACAAATGAGTAAATCAGTAAATCAATCCATCAATCTCACTGTCTCCTGATGTGGGTCAGGTTGAGCCTGGGGAAAGCTAAGGCTGGTACAGCAGACCTGGTGAACAAGCAGAGGAGATAGTGGCAGCTGATGGTTAGCAGAAATGAGTTGATTTAAGTGGTGAACCTGTCTAGAACCAGGTCTCTTTGAGTGCTGCTATGCCTAGTTTGTTTTAGCTAGGTTTCGAATATGGTTACCTTGCTTACCTTGCTTCCAAGTACTAAAGGCTGCATCTTCTTGTGCTTTTTGGGAACTTCTGCAGGATCGTCAATAGTTCTGGAACTTTTAACTTAGCTGGGGAAAGGACGAGGTAGTATTAGATAGTGTTACCTTGATTCTGGATGTTTTAAAAACTAGTGGGTTAAGGGAAATATGTGCTGTACGTGTGGAGATGGGGTGAGAGTGATTTTGACTATGGTATTTTTTGGTTAAATCTTTGTGTAACATTCTGTTATAGCTAAGCGTTGTGTAGCTGCGGATTGGTTGTCAGTAGGAGATATGACTGTCATGTGAGTGTATTGATAAGGAAAGAATATTGGTATACGAGATAATACAAGGAGGTAAAAATTAGAAGCAAGGATGTATATGAAAGCCAAGCTAAGGTTATGGAATAATATGGTGGGAGTTCATCTGTGAGTTTCAAAGCCACTGCAAACACAGCCAGCAGTGACACCTATGCAGAACAGCCCACAAATGCCCTATATAGCTACTTAAACAAATGTAGTGACTCAGCTGTACCTGACAAGACTAAAACCAGGTCTTCCGGAATAAACTAGTCACCCTGGCAGACTGTAATTATAAATAAGTTGTATAACAAAAGAAAGGAACTGATATGCAAGAACAAGAGTGAACTTACTCAACAAAGGAAGATTACCCTCCACAGCTTAAACAAGCAAATCAGAAACCTCGTAAAGCTCACTAAGGCTAGTTATGAGTCTAAATTAGTATCCTTAGCTAAAAAACAACCATAAGGCATTTTTAGCTACATCAGAAACCTAAAAGGGAATGCTCAGATGTGAACCAAACATGTAGTGGATGGTATTACAGTGAGCCTGAGGAAATTGTCATCATGCTTGCTGACAGATTTAGTAATAAATTCACCCCCTGTTCCCACCAGCCATATCCCAAAGCATTCCTGACACCAGTCCTCTACCGAGTATCTCCAAAGAACAGGTCAAACGTGGCCTATATGGGACCAGATAACATCCCAGGTTGCTTACTAAACAATCTAAAGTAAGACATAGCGGAACCAATTGGCACTGTCTAACCATAGCCTGAGCACTGGCTTTATTTTGGCAGAGTGGAGAACAGCAACAGTAATCCTCTTGCTCAAAGGGGGTCCATCAACTGAACCAGGAGACTGTTGACCCATAAGCCTAAGCAGCCTTATCTGCAAGACCATGGAAAAAATCATCATGAACTCTATCAACAAGGACCCAGGTGACCTTCAAACTCTTGACCCAACCCAGTTTGGTTTCATCAAGGGTAGATCTTGCATTTTAAACCTGATGGACTTCTTTGAGACTTTGCCACAGTCGTAGATGAGGGCAAAGCAGTACATACTGCCTGTCTTGATTTAGTCAAGGCTTTTGACACAGTCCCACACTCAGGGATCATTGAGAAACTCTCATAGCTGGGGATTAACCCATACATTACTAGTTGGGTAGCTAACTGGCTTACCAACAGAACGCACACGGTCAAAGTTAGGAGTCCACCTCCACCAGTAGACCAGTTACCAGTGGGATACCACAAGAATCTGTGCTGGGTCATCTACTGTTTGGAATCTTTTTCTTTGAGGTCCAGTTGAAAGTAGATGGCCTTTGGCTTACCAGGTTTGCAAATGACTGCAAACTGAGCGCAATCATTGAGTCTCCCAGCGATGTAAACATATTACAGAAGGGGCTGATGCAGACAAATGACTGGTGTCAAAATCATAGACTGAAATAAAATGCAAAAAATGCCTCACTATCACCTTTGGAAAATGTATAGCCCCTGCTAATTATGATATAGATAGCACCCCTCTAAGCTCAAACCAGTGGTACGAGACTTGGGAACACAGGTTGATAGCAATCTAAATTTTGATCACAGTGTGTCCATAGTGGTAAGGAAAGCCTTCTATATTGCACATCTCATAAATAAGGGCATCACATCCAAGACTAAGGAGGTTATAACTCTGTTGTACCCTACAATTATCAGACCACTAATTGAGTACAATGCTGACTTTGCATGTATCTCACCAGACACCAACATCAACTGGAGAAATCACAGAGGTTTCTAACCAGGAGAGTCCAGGCCCTCCAAAACGTGACTTACATGCAAAGACTGAAAGCCTTGTCAGTGTACTCTGTATCATACAGGCTGCTGAGAGGCAACCTGTGCCTGCCCTGGAGAGCAGTCTCTGACCTTGCCCTAATGGAAATGCTGCACATCTACACATCAAATGGAACAAGAATCACTCACGCCAAGGATCTCAATCTGGCCTGTGACATTAACAAAACATGTTGAGAGAAAGATGTATATCCCTGAGATTGCCATTCCTCTGAAATAAGCTCCCACTTCATGTGAAGGAGAGCTCCTCAATGACCTTATTTAAGTGCATCTTTGGCAATTGGATGGGTGATCATAAATTTATCCCGAGGGTGGCACCTGTGTCCCTCATGGACAGGGGAGTTGGTGCTGACCATAGAATTGCTCTGCTAAGAGTGACAATCTAATTATGGTCAGGGTACATGGTTTTTTTTACGTGGCTAGGCATGCAAAGATCCTAGGGCCATTAGTGTGTTAACCTCTTATGAACCTATAAGATAGAAAATTAAGTCAGCAGAAGAGTTCAGTAAAGGCTTGTTTTCTAATTAAAGAGCCCTCAACACCTTCTTACTTTTCCAGGCATATTGTATATTTTTTATTTATAAAGTGAAAACCGAATTTATTGAATAACAGTTCTAGGATCTATGTTCTCTCTTTCTTATTTAGGCCTACGTAGCTGCTGATCTAGAAAAAATATCCTGTCTGCTGTCAGTCATACATCCAATGCTTTCCTTCCCATATTGAACACTGACAAAGTGTACTTTAGGCATTTACTGCTGCTGTCTCCTGCTCTCTATTTTTCTCTACAGTTACATTGGTAACACTTGACTAGCATTTGGTTGATGAAACTGCTTTGTTTCTGATACACAAATGCACACCTGGCTCAGGTTTCCCCTTCTGTTTGCCCTTGCTTTCCTCAGACACACTCCACTCCCCTACCTCCAGTTCCCACCCATCACCTCCTCCTCTACATTTATCTTATCCATTGCCACCCAACTAATCATACTTAGCCAATCGACTTCAATCCTTTGCAGCAATCCTCCTTTCAGTCTTCCTTTCAGTTACCTATCACTTAAACTATCCAGTCAGCTTCTCTAATTAAAACTTGCCTTTCTTTCTCCTCCTTACATCTTCTCATTATACAAATGTATACCGGAGTGCACTAGAGCTTGCTTCCAGTCTACAACTTATCACACTTGCTTATCTTTTATCATCTTTCTTGTCTTACTGTTGCCTTTCCCAAAATTAACATGTTTGCATTACCTTCATTTCTCTTCCTGCCACTACAGTGCCACCTAACTTTCTCTCGTTCAGCCCTTCCAACCAGTTTTATTTCTCCAACAAAAACATACAATCCCCAACAAAATTGTACCTTATATCACCACACGTCTGCTACTACACAAACACCAGCTTGTTTAAAATTGTATACCTGAATCAGAACCCTATTCTCCAAAAACTTGGCATAATAAATAAGGATAAACTGTAATGGCTATACTTCAGTCATCACTTCTAAAACCACTGAACCTTAGTGGTTGGATTCACCCTAATCAAATTCCCAAGAAAGAACGACAAAACTCATACAGCTCACCCAAGCTATCCAATTTCTGTCCCTTCAGTTTGCTTAGAGTACCTAGGCAGTTTCATTCTCACCTTCTCACATCCAAACGTTCACAAAAAATCATAAATATCATTACTTTATTCCAGTGTAGCATATGACGTAAATTCACCGGACTACATGCCTGGATTTCGCTTCACACCTCAGACATATTAGCAACCAACGAAACCTGGCTTAAACCCCATGTTAAAGATGCAGAACTCATTCCTCCTCAATATAATATAATCAAAGCCGACCCCCTCCCCTGAAAAAAGGTGGGAGGAGTAGCCCTACTAAATTCAGAACCTATTTCAAACTTCCAGAATGCAGAAATACCCATCACCCTCCTAAATTTGAATAAGAGAAAAAGTATGTGCATTGTTGTACTCTATGTACCCCCACGTAATATTTTTCCCATACTATAAGATGTACACTCCTGGACATCTAATAACATTTGAAATGAAACCATCATTCTAGGTGACATCAATGTGGACTCGTATGATCTAACCACTAGCTGTACATCCTCCAGTAGAAAGTTATTTGGATTCTCTTAGCTCATTAAGAGCCCTGCCAGATACAGCAAAACATATGATAAAGGCACCATTCTCCAGTGAATATTTATTTCTGATCCAGATAGATTCTTAACTTCTGGTACACTTCTGAGTGTGTAAGTGGCCATCCCCCAACTTATGTCCATAGAAGTATAACCCACTTGGCCAATTCTCATCAGTATAAAACTACACATAATCTGTCAGAATTCAATCAACAGACACTTTAAAAGACATCAACTGGACTATACTAAAATGCTGTCTTTAAAAGTTGTTGTCATACATTTCAACACCATATCCCTAAATGCTGCAAATATCTTTGCTTCTTTCTGCAGTATAAGAATGAATAAAAACTAACCACTTCCTTTGTCTTTCAGGACAGACAAAAAACCTTATTCGCAGCAGAGACAAAGCATGGAAAGATTGGCAAAACGGCTAATAATCTTCAAACATTTAGGCATCTCAGTAAACATGTAAAAAAAAAAAAAAAAAAAAAAAAAAAAGTTAACCTTAACAAGAAGATATTTTACTTGACTGGCTCACCAGATGCACAGTAGCAAGCGCCGCCCAAACCCTGCCCCAGCTGGTTGATGTGTCGCTGTTCTCATGAATAACCAACACAGTGTGTTTTTTCCAGCCAGAAAAGAATGTCATAGGCGTGAATTATTTAACGCGATTTCCACGTCAGTATACATGTTTTCCCTTTTGCTTTTGCAGGGGGCAAACCCCCTGCACCCCTGTGGGGGAGCTGCACCCCCCCACCCCCACCACTTGGATATACCGACTCCTGTGGGAGTGCTGCACCCCCCCCCACCACTTGGATATACCGACTCCTGTGGGGGTGTTGCGCCTCCCCCACCTCTTGGATATATCAACTCCTGTGGGGGCGCTGTGCTCCCCACACCCCCCGCCACTTGGATATACCGACCAGTAGTGTAATGCTGTAAGTCTACTTAGTTCTTTAGTTCCCATGTGTTTGTCTTGTCTAAAATTTTCATTATTAAAGGTTCATAGGTTAGTACTAAGCTAACTGCCTTTGCGAGCCATTTTAACCCTAGCCAATTATCCCTTGTGAGACTCAAACCCTGCACCTTGTGTTTATAAGGCAAACACCTTAACTATTAGGCCACCCCCCCAACCCCAAATGAACAGCCTTTGCAATGCTCGAACCCAGGACCCTGCACACCATAGCCAAAGTGATTTACTACTAAGCCATGTCAGATACAAATAGCCTTGCAGGTTTTGAACCCAGGACCCTACACACTATAGTCACAGTAGTTAACAACCAAGCCATCACAGCAGTATTCTAGTTTAACTGCACCCTTGTAGTGTAATGCTGCATGGCACAATAACGTTAAATCTTCGCCCAAAGGAAGGGTATATTTAGACGTTGGCGTGCTATGCATGTTAGCCATTAGCATGATGCATACAATGAATGTAGATGAGCAGCTGAGTCAGTGTCAGTGGCTAATATGCATGTCATGCCAATCATGCCTTATTTCATATTCAGGTTCGCTCGTCAGTCTTCTAGACCACACCCACTTCTGCGCGAAACTGAAGGTGAGCCAGTAAAGTACAACATCGCCATTTTATACTTTCGTCCAATCCACCTACAAATTAAATCCAAAAATGTGGGTCATCAGTTAATCCCTTCTGAAGCCAGGTATAAAAAAGAACATAGACAATCCCTTAACAATATCCCACTGTAAACTCCAGCTGATTTTTTCAGTACTTACTTCATTTAAAACATTGCCTCCTTAACCAAAACAAAGCTACCTCTACCCATCTCTTGTTTCAAATACCCCTAAATTCCTTAAATACTCATAATGCGCCCTCCATCCACATACAAACCAAGCTAACAACACTTCTCACACAATTTTCATGTTAACTGTAGTACCTATTAGTATATTAAAAAATACTTCTAAAATTGAAACCATGGTCTTTACCTCTGTCAACAAACTGCCAACAGAATAATTAAAGCTAGCCTCTAATCCTGTAGCATATTCAGTAAACATCCTAATCAATAAATTTATACAGGAAGAGCATGTTCCCTCGGTCTGGAAGTTATCCCACGTCATTTCTGGAGCTTTTTTCCCAGGCCTCCACTGAAAATGTGTACTTGTGGTCGATTTGGACTTTCCACTAAACAAATGTCAATAGATAAGTAATAAATAAAATACCAAATTTCTGCCCCATTGCAAAATTGTGCATTCTTTCTAAACTGTTGAATAATATATCTATAAACAGCTTTTGTAATATCTCTTTCAAAACCAGTTCCTTGCTTTCACTCAGCATGGCTTTTGACGCAAGCAGAGCATAATAGCTACACTTCTATCCTTCACAGACACTGCAAATAAAGCAAAGGGCTCTTGCAGTCTTGCCTCCTCTTTATTCCTTGACCATTCTAAAACCATTGATATATTCTCTCACTCTAAACTCCTACTACAACTGCCCAAGTCTGGACTACTTCTCCTCCACCACTCCACCATCAATTGGTTCATTAGCTACCTTTCTGATAGACAACAGTGTGCAAAATGGCAAGGCGCTTTCTGTCTGTCTTTCTCTCTCCAGTCTTAGACGTTCTACAAGGTTCCATTCTCGGCCCCCCACCTTTTCAAAGTTTTCATCAGGAATGCACACACTGCCTGTTGTCAAACTTCACTAATCCAATATCCCATCAACTCTGCTTATATTCATATCTAATAACCTGTCACATCTCCAACAAATAACATAAGAAGCATTCTCCTCAGCTGAGACTTCGCTGACTATTGCAAACGTACTTTTAAACCTTAATAAGTCAAACTAATCCTATTCACTCAAAAAACACAGTCAAAATAATACTCAATTTAAAATATTTTCCCTATATAACACAGGAATTTAAGTTGTCCCTATAACAAACTTACTAGCTATGATAACTGATGACAAACTCAAATTTGATCCTCACATTTACAGTAATATCAAAAACATAAACTAGGAAAAACAGTTCATAAATACAGCTGCTACTGCTACAATGTTTGCTGTATGGAGCACCAATTCTTACTAACTTATACACTTCCCTAAAGGCCAAAACTGAAGTATGCTATAACAACATTGCACAGTTCACAACTACTGACTCCCACCTTTCAACACCACCTCTTGCCATGTAAAAACTCCTAATCACCTAACCCATATTCAAGTAAAATTTAAATTGGTCATCAGCCTGTCCTTTTCCGTAGCTATCACAAATGGATCTCTCTGTGGTCTGAAGACAAACAACTCAGCTCTGTACATATACGTAATAAAAGTTTAGGACAAAGTCTCTATTCCTGCTCAGTAAACAAAATTTAGTACTCCCTACCTTTAGCCATCAGAATAAACTGTAACTTTCATGCTTTTAAACATACTCTAAAAGACCTTTTTTAACTCCTGGCCGTGCTTCTGCTCCATCCCAGGGTGAATCCTCCCACTTCACTTTCCCCTTTCCCTTCCTTATATACCCTTTTCCTGTCCACCTGTACTCTCATTCTTATCTGTCTTTCTCAAGAATAACAGCCTGCATTTAAATTGGAACCTGTGTGCTGAGAGACAGCCTTACAAGACTATCTGCAAATATATAGAGCTGAGTATATTTTTCTGTATTCTGTATTATAGAGCTAAATTGTTGCGTAGATATCTGTTGTCTTACTGTTCTGCAAATATACAGAGATCAGTATATATTTTTTTGGTTTTAAAATTTGTACCGTGATTCCTCACATCTCTGTTGAAACTGTCTTCCCCACCCCCTTTCCCTGTTCTTGGTTGTAGTTTAAATTTGGTGGCTTTTGCAGTGCCCGCCCCACTGTAGATTTGATCTAGGACACTCCCCCAGTCCCATCTCTTTACCGCATTCTACCTAATAAACCCTTACTGCACTTGCTTTTAGTCCTTTTTAATTTAATTACATTTTTTCAAATTGTGTGTGGACTAATATTGCTACATACTCAAGTGTGCCAGCTTGCACTGCATGTGAATTGTTTTTACTACTGTTTTTGCTACTTTTCTGAAAAAAAAAATTGTAAGCCTGTTTCCTACCTTTCCTGTAATTAGTGTTCCAGATACAGATTTGCTGTATCCAGGACTGTTTGTAAGCTTCTGAGCCCCCCAAGCCTTTCTGTGTTGGAGAGAAGCCTTCTAGCTTATCAGTGGGAGTGGTAAGCATTAGGTAACCTGCCTACCACATAAGGAGTGGTTCTGGCCCAGAATTTGTAGTTATTGGCCGTTTGAGCGGTCTTCCATCTCTCTCAACTTTCTGATTTGAAGGTCTGCATTTGCACTTGTTTCTGTTCTGTAACTCCTGGGCCCATCTCATTTGCTCACTCAAGAAAAAAATGTATCTCCTTTTACTGTATTTGTATTTCTTCCTACTTTATTTTGCTTTTACGTCATCTTAAAAGTACTCAATTGTATTTATTACTGCTTGGTGTAACGCATTCTAAGCCTTTTAGTTTAAGCACTTGGGCTTCAGACCAGTTGTTTTACATTAAGAAGGTTTGTGGTCTGCACTGTAGTGGCAGAACAGGTAGCTTACATCCTTCTAAGTTGGGAACTGCTGATTGAGGGCTCAGTGTCTGTTATTCTAAAAGTGTATTAATTCTGGTTTAAGCACTTGGGCTTCAGGCCAGTTATTTTACATTAAGAGGGTTCGTGGTCTGCACTCTTGTGGGAGGAGAGGCTGGACTCTGCCCTTCTGAGCTGGGAATTTCTGGTTAAAGGCTTATAGTGCCTGCATATTTGAACTGCTTCTTACTGAAATTGGTACACCTTGTTTGCTGTAGCATAGACTAGATCCAGGCCTGCTGAATCTAGCTTTGTTTGTATGCTTGTTGTTTGTTTGCTTTTTATTTCCCTGAAACGCTAATTCCACCTAAAACGCGGCTTTTCAGCACTTCTGTGGATCCCTAGTGATATATGCATTGCTTACTGTACTTATTTCCTTGTTTCACTTGAAAGAAAGTTACTGTTTGTTGTTTTTGCATTTAAGTTACCTGTAACACATTGTATTTAAGTTACCTGGCACTTGCTCACTAAAGCAATTATATGTCAGCACTAAGCACTACACCCTCACAAACTCCCCTTGAGTACCTTGTTCCCCATTGGCCCTTTTTTTCAATTATAAAGGAATTCCCAATACTATTCTAGCATGTCCAAAGGTCAGTAGTCAATCTCCTCTCCAGTCCAGCTGGTGAATCTGGGAATCTTGAGGCAATGTTACAACTGCCTCATGTACACCGACAACCCTCTCCTCCTCCCAACAAATTCCAACACATGTGAGAGATGTAACCATATAGCCAAACTGGAGGCTAAGCTCTCTCAACTCAGTACTGGCGTAACCAGTCAGGAGGAGAAGGAAACCACACTCACTACAATTCCAGTCTCACATAGACCTACCACGACAGCAAACCAAACACACAAAAACATACTCGGAGGCTCTAAATAAAAATCTGCCTAAGCAGCAGAGACCTCCAAAGCAGACACCCAAGCAACCGCTACCCCAAAACAAAACACGTGCAAAACATAGCTCACAAAGCCAGTGTGCCGAACAGTCACAGCCCTTAAGGCTAAACAACACACCTGATAAACTTGTAATAGGTGACTCTATCGTTAGGCACACTGACGTCCCGCTCACCAGGCTGAACAAGGAGAAGGTCACGGTGAGCTGCCTGTCAGGCGCTAGGATCCGCCACATAACACAAGCACTCAAGTCACTCCAAGGCAAGTACAAATATGACTTAGTCATTGTCCATGCTGGTGTGAATGACCTGAGACATACCTCCCTGGACTACATGAAAAGAGACATAGAGGAGCTCTCTGAGCATGTAGCCCAGGCCGGTATGACCCTGACCTTGAGTAGCATCTTACCCTCACCAAGAATGATGCCACAATATGAAGACAAGATGATCAATTTCAACAATTGACTTAAGTATTGGTGTCATTCAAAGGGGATCCAATGCCTGTCAGCCTGGGATGACTTGCTTGACAAGCCACGATGCTTCGTTAGGGACGGCTTGCACCTGTCACCCCTGGCCTTTCGGATATTGGCAAAGGCTCTTGCTACCCCCATAGTGCTTTTTTTAGGCAAGGCTCAAAAGACAAACCCATCTCCATAGGTATCACAAGGGATAAGAAACTAAGAGTAATGCTACTCAACGCCAGAAGTCTAAACCTCAAGATGCACGCACTCAGATCTCTTCTTAGCATGGAGAACATCGATATCTGTGCAGTAACAGAAACCTGGTTCAAGGCTCCCGACAGCACCCCAGCACTACCAGGTTATACCTCATACCATGCTTTTCGGCCCCAAAACTCGGACCGAACCACAAAAGTAGGGGGAGTATCAATATTCATCAAAGATACCCATACCTCCAGGTTGGTGGCACAGCACAAAGCATCAGAGACTATCCATGTGCAACTAACAGTGGGTAAAACTGCCTTCCAGTTTATAGCCTGCTACAGACCATCCTCCCAAACCCAGGAACCCCATTCGGCCTTCCTGAGAACACTGGAAAATATGAAGGTCTCTCCAAATACCATTATATTGGGCGACTTCAACTACCCAAACATAGACTGGGAGCATTACTCTAGCTCCAACACCCTAGCCCAAAGGTTCCTACAATTTATAAACTCAAATGCTATGGAACAACTTGTTACCACTCCCACAAGAGGGGAAAACATACTGGACCTGATCATCACCAACATGGGGACTCTATGCTCCAGACCAGAAGTGTATCCCTCACTGGTAAGATCAGACCATAAACTAATCTCACTGGATATTCACATCCCGACCCCACCCCCTGCCCAGAAAACCACAATGAAAAACTTCTCTAAAGCAAATTTCACACTCCTCAAAACCAAGGTGGAATCCTTCAAAGCCCCCGGGCCTGTGGAAAATACGGCCCAGACTGCAGAATCTTTTATAAACGCATTCTGTGAACACTTTCAGGAATGCATGGATCATGCAATCCCAAATAAAACCAAGACCCAATCCTCCAAAGGCAGACGTCCTGTCTGGTGGACCCCAGCCATAAACAAACTATACAATAGAAGGAGGAAGCTACTACATGATAGAGCAAAATCCCAAAAAGGGAAGGCATCTCTGATCAGTATTAGCAAAAAACTATGGGCACTCATAAAATCGTCAATAGAAGGAGGAAGCTACTACATGATAGAGCAAAATCCCAAAAAGGGAAGGCATCTCTGATCAGTATTAGCAAAAAACTACGGGCACTCATAAAATCGTCTATGGCCAGCTTCGAGAGAAAAATTGCACAGGACACTAAGGATAATCACAAGGCTTTCTTTAGTTATGTTAGGAACCTGGGTGGGAATTCCCAGATATGCTCAGAATTAGTCCAAAATGACAAAAAATACACCGAACCCACAGACATTGCCAACATCCTAGCTGACAGGTTCAACGCAAACTCCCCCCTCCCCACCAAAAGGGCAAATATCTATCCCAGCACAGTGCTGCCCCCCTGACATCTCAGATGCTCAGGTAAGAGCCGCCCTCTCCAAAGCAAAAAACACAGCATCAATGGGACAAGACGGTGTCCCGGGCTGCGTCCTGCATGAACTCCAAGAAGAGCTAAACCCAAATATAAAACTACTGTTCAATCTCAGCCTTTACTACAGGATATGTACCCAAAGAGTGGCGTACAGCAACAGTGGTCCCTCTCCACAAAGGTGGTGCCTCAACGGATCCTGGAAACTATCGCCCCATAAGCCTGACTAGCTTGGTCTGCAAAGCTATGGAAAGGATCATCATGGACCTCATAAATAAAGATATTAGGGACCTACAGACACTGGATCCTATCCAGTTTGGCTTTGTTAAGGGCAGATCCTGCCTCTTAAACCTGGTCGATTTCTTTGAAACAGTCACCAAGGCCATTGACAAGGGGAAGGTGGTCCACACAGCCTACCTGGACCTCGCAAAAGCCTTCGATACAATACCCCACTCGGGCATTATAGATAAGCTCACCAGCTTAAATATAAACCCCTATGTCACTAGATGGGTTGCAAACTGGCTCAAGGACAGAACCCACATGGTTAGAATTGCTGGAGCCATGTCAGACTCCAAACCAGTTACAAGTGGCGTCCCACAAGGCTCAGTCCTGGGACCTCTCTTGTTCAGCATATATTTCTCGGAGGTACAGGCCAACACGGAAGGACTGTGGCTGACCAGGTTCGCAGATGACTGCAAACTGGGCGCCATGATCGACTCTCCAGCCGACACAAGCATCATCCAAAAGGGCCTCATAGAAACAGACAACTAGTGCCAGAGCCATGGCCTCAAGCTAAACGCCAAAAAGTGTATAGTCATCCCCTTTGGCAAAAACAAAGTGCCCACAAATTACCACATAGGTGGTAATCCATTAAGTACAGAAGAAGTAATTAGGGACCTGGGGACCCAAGTTGATAGCAATCTCTCATTTGACAACCACGTGGCCAAAGTGGTTAGAAAAACATTTTATATAGCCCATCTAATCATGAAGGGATTCACATCTAGATCAGGGGAGGTCGTCGTGCCTCTTTACTCATCCCTCATTAGGCCCATAATTGAGTACAAAGCCTCATTTGGGATGTACCTTACCAGACACCTGCAGCAACTGGAAAGACCCCAAAAGTACCTCACCAAGAGGATCAAAGGGCTCAAACAGAAGCCATATGCTGCCCGGTTAAAGAAACTCCAGCTCTACTCAGTGGCATACCACCTGCTCAGAGGCGATCTGTGCCTGACGTATAAAGCCATGTCCAACCCAGAATTAATGGACATGCTGCACCTCAGAAAATCCAAATCCCATCGAGCTACGCTCGAGACTTGAACCTCAGCACTGAAATAAATAGGACATGCTGGAGGGACAGATTCATAACCCAGAGGCTCCCTTCACTCTGGAATAAAATCCCAGTCCAGGTTAGGCAGAGTCCCTCATTGACTCTCTTCAAGAGGAATCTCGATGAGTGGATGGGAGATCGTAGGTTTACCCCGGGTATCACTTCTGTGTCACTGTTAGACAGAGGCACAGTATACTAACCTCGAAAAAGGGCATAGCAAAATTAATTTAAAATGGGTGGCGAAAGCCAAACACACTCTGGCTAGGCTTATAAATGCCCTAGGGCAGATAGCCTAGTATGAACCTATGAACAACAAAATCCAGGAAAGTGAAGACAAACTCCAGGAAGGAACTACACCAGTTTATTTTAAGCTGAATACCACGTAAAATTACCTTTTCATCACGGACAAAGACTTCATCAGAAAAATAAAACTGACATACAGAAATGGTGTTTCTTTTATACCTAACCCAAAATTGCTAAGAAATTAGTGAGCTAATAAGTTAATGACATAGGTACTGCTCTTAAAGGCATATTCCAGTGTACTCAAATGTAAACTTTCTTTACTGAAATAATCACCAGCATGTGCCCCCATATTTACAAATCTGATAATGTTAGCATAGGAGAAGCAACATATTTTTGGTTCCCGCTTTAAGGAGTACATCTTACTTTACCTTTGTTTTTTTCGATAACTTATTTATCTTGTGTGGTGGAAACCCAAGGCAGATTGATGAATTTATTCAGTATATTAACCAGTCTACCCATCTTTTGAGGTTTGCATACCAAATTTATAGACATAAAAGTAATTATTTGGACATCACTATAACTAAGAAGGAAAGGGGGGGTTATCCACTATTTATCGTAAACCAACCTTCTCCAGTGCTTACTTACATTTTCAGAGTGCTTACCCCCCTCTCCCAGAAGAAAAGCCTTGTAAAGGGCCAATTTATAAGACTTTCTAGAATGATAAGATGTTTTTGGAGAGAGGATACCCTCATACCTTAGTATGAACTCTAAGTGAGGAGGTTTCAAACAGTAGAATGGAGAAATGCACCCATTACTGGTGGTTGGTCTAAAAGATAAACACAAAAAGAACACATACAGGAGTATTCCACTATAAGGGTGGTAGGAAGGGTGAGAGGAGATCCACTAGGGAAGATGCAAGTAGTAGTAACAACAGTAGGTTACAGTGCACTGGACAAGAAAGTAATTTCAACAGGGCATTCATATTGAAATATAGCTTTGGATCACACACCACTAAAAGTATTGTACATAAATATTGGGACATTCTGACTAGCGATGGGCAACTTAATGGTATTGTGGGACTTTGGCCTTTAATTCACATATAAAAGAGCTCATAATAGAAAAAATATTATAGAATTTAACAATACTAAAAAAGAGAAGAAAAATAAAGGGACATGGAAGTGTGGAGCTTGTGCTCAGTGTAAATATATTTTTGAAACACCAGATGTGTAGTCAATCTTGCCTTTATTCTCACTGATGGGTCAGATCCATTTCTGCCTTTACAAAAACTTGAGGACTTCAGCAAAGCTCATGGGCATCCTTCTGTACCAATAATGCATTTCCCCAATTTCCCCACATCTTGTTTGCCACGCTGTGAGAGGGATCTTCTAGGAAGTTCTGGGCTAAGTTTTTTCTACTTTTTGGTATCTTTTATTCTTATCATTGTTGCTTATAGCTAAAATCTTTCCCTAGTTTAGTGCTTTCCCTTATTTAGTATAAGTTTTCCTTGTTAGTTTTTTTCCTCCTTTCCATTAACGTCTGTTTAAGTTCGAGGGCGTCTAACTTGCACCTGTTTTAGTTAGAGAGTGTTCCTTTACCTTTTCCTCTCATTTGTTGGTAGCATTTGTTAGTTGTTTCCTCCTCTCCGTTTCCGGTTTCCATCTGCTTTAATTAGGGGGTGGCTAACCAAAGTCCCTTTAAGTTAGAGAACTTGCCACCCTCCTTCATTCCTGCTGCTGTTCAAAAAAAAAAAAATTATTTCCTTTTTTTTTTTTTTTTTTTTATCCATCTAGAAATAGTGTGTTGTATTTTAATTTTTGCTAACTATTCTTTTGTCAGAATGTCTCAAAAAGAAGGAAAGCCCCTAGCATTTAAAAAAAGAAGTGCAGTAAAAAGATGCCCCTAATGTGACTCACATACTTTGTGTGTACTATTTGGGGCCTCTTCTTCTACAGAATTCCTGTTCTATATGCCGTGCATTCAACCGGGGGACACTTGTGAAACATAAGAATAAGTTGATCTTGGAATGGTTACTGAAAACCCTGTTTTCTGAGGCTTTTTCTACTGATCCCTCCTCTCCAAAATCAAATAAACCCGAGAGAGTGGGAAAACGTCATTCTGCAGCTCCGAAATCCTTGTCAGTGCCAAAAGCTAAACAAACGAATGTGTCCACTCTGACAGCACGTGCGGAGCAGACAGGAACCTCTAGAGCAAGGACTTCATCTGGGCAGACAGGGTCTTCGGTTTTGAAATCCTGTATTAACTCATTGGCTCTGAATGACTCATTACCTCCTGAGTACCATTATTAGAGCCAGTCTCCATCTTTGGAGCCGATTATTTCTCTGCTCCCTTCACCATTCTTGACCAGATCCAGATCCCCAACACTATCTACCAGGTCAACTAGGAGTCTCTCAGATGAAGATGTGGCTAGGGTGGTGCAGAGGCTTCTCAAGACACCTGCCTTGGCCAAGCTTCTTTTGGATCCAAACCCAAAGGACTGTGGTCAGAATTATCTTCCCCCTTCAGCACCCGTACCTCCTCCAATCAATCCTTCGGTTTCAGAGTCAGAAGGCTCTAATATCCAACTGGTGTCTGTATCGAGTCTAGAACCTGTTGGCTCCTCGGATCCGGTGTCTGTCCCTAGCTTCTCCGCCCAGTCAGAGCAGGAGACCTCTGGTAGCCGACACTCGCCAGTTGGGTCCTCGAGCCAGCCCATATCTCCTCGGATCTGACCCTCTCTCTCGGGACCTCAGCGCAGATGGGTTCACCCCCCACCTCATTGTTGTAGCTTCTATCTTCTGCTCCATGGATTCTTTTGGACCCGACATCAATTTTGTTGGGTCCAGGATGTTCTTTGGAGCAGGGGCGGACTGCTTTCAAAGTTATGAGGAGGAAGATGACTGTTCCCCAGTCTCGGGCACAGTCCTCCTCGGATCTTCCTCCCTTGTCAGGGCAGGTGTCTTTACCCCCTCATCGCCATCCACAGGACAGCAGAAATCCCAGGCCTCAGGATGTCCCCCAGGAGACTCCCCCATCTTCTGAAACTCCCCCAGAATACCCTATTGAGAAAGTCCCTTGGAAGAGATCATGCAAGAGGAAGCATCTGGACTCCCCAGAGGAGTCCGTCACTTCACATAGTGACCTCTGTGAAGCAGAAGAGTCCCCGCAGTTGCCTCCTGAGGATTTTAAAACCGAGAGGTGACTGGCAGCCCTCCTCCCCTTCAGCCTAGGAGTTGGTATACTTGAATCACCGTTCAACCTCTTGGGTGACACTGCCTTCTGATGAGCTTATTGAGTTCATCTCTTAGATGGTCTGGGATATCCCAGATTCCATAGAACCCATTCCTAGGAGACCAAGCAAGTATATTACAGCTCCTAAGGACCAAGCCTTCCTAATCAAAGATGTAGCAGTGAATGCTATGGTTGTGGTGGCTGCCACGAAAAAGGAACTTTCCAAGACCAGTTCCTCTGTCCATCCTCCTAATAAGGATTCCAGGACTATGGATAGGTATGGGAAGCGTGTCTTCTTGACAGTGGCCTTTACATTATGATCACTGATCTGATCACTTATCTATCTCACTCATTTCACCAGACTTCAGAGGTACCTGTGGAAAGAACTATCAGATTCCCTCCAGGATGCTGTAGCTGATGCAGTGTCAGATAAGAGCAACACATAGCTCACTACTCTCAATTCAGTGGTCAACTCATCCATGAGACACATTTCATATGCAGCAGATGGAGCGAGTTAGGTTGGCAGGTTAAGGCATCTCTATTAGGAGGCAGGCTTGGATGCGCCTTTGCGATTTCGCAGAGCCCTTTAAGTCTTTCTTTGTTAATACTCCCTTCAATGGCTCATCTCTCTTTGGGCCCAAAGTTAAAGTAACCAGGTGTGAACAGGAGGGTAAGACCTTGTCTGCTGTTGGTTACATTTTTCCACACCCACCAGACCATTTCCAAAGGGTCAGATAGGTAGTGGAAAGATGTGGTTCAAAAAATTCACAAAGGTCTTACCAGGACACACAAGGTGGTAGCGTCCCCAGAGGCAGAGGGAGGAAAAATAACGGAAGACGCCACTGTCGTGGCAGAGGAGGGCTGCAGAATCAGGGCTCCAGAGAATCTTTCTTTAGCAGACCCTTTCAGCGCTCCTGAAGGAGTGCTCAACTGCTCGCCTCTAGAGGCAGTCGGCGGACAACTGTCACTGCACCTAGAAAACTGGCAAGCGACAACCAATGACAAATGGGTGGGTGCAGGACATAATATCCAGGGGATACATCATTCCCTTCTCTTTCCCTTTTCCTGTAAACAAATCAGTTCCAGACGTTCCACCCAGTCAAAAGGAACAAGCAACGTTAGAAATTCAAAAGTTGCTAAGAAAAGAGTCATCCAAGAAGTGCCCACAGACCAGAGAGGATTCAGAACTTACTCAAGATTCTTTTTAGTTCTAAAGAAAACAGGAGACTAGAGACCAATCTTGGATCTTAGCAAACTAAACAAGTTGGTGAAGAAGACCAAGTTCCGGATGGTGACACTGCAGTCAATACTTCCATTCCTGGAAAAAGACAATTGGATGTGCTGTATAGACTTTCAGGAGCCGTACTGCCACACCCTAATGGAAAGAAAGGAAGGTTCTTGTGCTTCTGGCAAGGTGCCAGTCACTTCCAGTTTCCAGCTCTGCCCTTTGGTCTCACTACAGTTCTCAGAGTGTTCACCAAATGCATGGCAGTAATGGCACCTCACCTGAGACGCCAAGAATTCCAGGTGTTTCCTTATCTGGACAGCTGGCTCATAAATGCCCCAACCAGGCATATTCTGCTACAAGCCAGGGACTGTACACTTCAGCTTTTCTTCCGCTTAGGCATTACTATAAATTACAAGAGATCTGCTCTAAAGCCATCTCAAAACTTAATTTTATAGGAGCAGAGATAGATACAACCATGCTGATAGCAAGACTCCCTCACGACAGAGTGCACAATCTTCGTCTGCACGTGAGATTAATCAAGAAGACTCAAACCGCTGCAAAGCAAGTGCTACAGGTTCCCGTAGCTTGCCTACATATGAGGATACTTCAGTGGTTACTTTCCACACAATGGTCGATCCTGGAATTAATAATATCGCACAAGATTCTCATAACCAATTCTTGCGAAAAGGATCTTGAGTGGTGGATTCACTCTCCTTCGGTATCTTAAGGCTGTCCTTTTATCCCCCCCTCAAACCCAAGCCACGGTGACCATGAACGCTTCCCAGATAGGGTGGGGGGGCATTATCTGGGGAAGACAGTCCAAGGCAACTGGCAGGAACATGAGGCTCACTTGCACATAAACATCCTAGAGATGAGAGCATTATTCTTGGCATTGTAGGTATTACAAGACGGCACTGCCTCTAAGAACGATAGCAATTCATTCAGACAATATGTTTGTAGTCTGGTACATAAACAAACAAGGAGGAACCAGATCTTATCCCATTTGTCAAGAAGCTCTAAGGGTTTGGCAATGGGCAATGTCCTCCAACCGTTTTCTGATTACAACGCACATCCCAGGGAAATCCAGTGTGATTGCAGACAAATCGAACAGGGCCATAATTGAGTGGTCCCTCAATCAGAAAGTAGAAGAGATTTTCCGAAAATGGGGCCAGCCTTGCAGTGATCGTTTTGCTTCATCCACCAATGCCAAATGCAGCAACTACTTTGCCCTAATCCCTCCTGTGGGGAGTCACCAAGGGATACACTTGTTCACGATTGGCCTCTAGGACTCCTGTATGCTTTCCCTCCAATTCCTCTGATTCCTATGTTATTACAGAAAGCAACTCTGTTGGAAACCATGATAATCCTGCTTGCACCTATTGGCTTCTTCAAATTTGGTTTCCTTTCCTACAGCCTCATCTTCTGGACGAACCATGGATTCTGGACCTGGCTCCAGAACTACTAACGCATCCGTTGGGAATGGGACATCCCAGCCTTCACAACCTCAAGTTGACAGCTTGGCTGCTCCAGTTCCCTTGATTGCCAGGTTTCCTGTCTGGTAAAATATATATTGTTTTCCTCCCATAAAGCCTTTACACAAATGTTATACAAGAGTAAATGGAATAAGTTTGTAATATGGGAGAGTGATAACCAAATAGATCCCTTTCCTGCGCCCATACATTCTATACTAGAATTTCTAGTAAATTTTTCATGAAGATGCAGCTGCTTCTCCTCTTAGAATCCAACTAGCAGCGATCTCAAATGTTCATGAAGGAGAGAACAGCTCTACGATCATGTCGCACAGACTGTGTGAAGCCTTTTTGAAAGGAACAATGATGATTAGTCCCCCATACAAGAATCCAACTCCCTGGAATCCGAATTTCATTTTAACAAACATTACTTGTTCCCCCTTTGATCCTGCAGCCGCATGCAATCTAAAGTTTTATCTTGGAAAACGCTCTTTTTCGTGGCTTTTACCTCGGCTACAAGAGTCTCAGAGTTGCAAGCCTTGTCTACCAAGCCCGCTTACCTAGTTTTTCATAAGGACAGAGTTTCTTTATGCACTAATCCTTCATTTCTTCCAAAGGTTGTGTCAGAAAGTAACCTAAATCAATCTATTGAGCTGCCAATGTTCTTTGCCTAATTACCAGAACAAAGGCGAATGCTTGTTGCATCTTCTGGACGTACATAGACAATTACCTTTTTACTTGCACAGAACTTCAGTTTTTAGGAAATCAAATCAACTTTTCATATCCTACTCTGAGACTAGAAAAGGTCAACCAGTCTCAAAGGTTACCTTATCTAGATGGCTCACCTTTTGTATATCCTACGTCTACATTTCTAAAAACAGGTCTCTTTCCTTCCCTGTTAAAGCACGGTCTACCAGGTCGGTAGCTACATCTTCAGCTTTCCAAGCAAGGTTACCCTGGGACGATATCTGTGCTGCAGCTATGTGGGCAAAACCGCATACCTTTATTACTCATTACAAACTGGATTTGGCCTCCAAGAGTACAGCTTCTTTTGGTTCTATGGTTCTGAGGAATATTCTCCCATGAGCCACCCAAGTATCAGGTTGCTTGGGATGCGGTCCCATCAGTGGGAGTAAAGGCGAGATTGACAACAGCACATAAAGAAGTTATGTACTTGGCATAACGTTCCATGTGCATTGTCCATCTCAATCTTTATTCTCACAATCCACCCTCCATACCCCCTTCCAGATCTCCTGTGAGACAAGAGTGGATATTGGATTCATAGATCTCCATAGCCTGAGAAATACTAACCCTGGCCTTTAATAAGCATAACTACTGTGTACATTATTTCATATAATATATATTTTTGCTCTCCTTATAATTTCTGGGTGGGCAAACAAGATCTGATGAAGTTGGGGAACTGCATTATGGGTAGGGAAGGATGCCCGCAAGCTTTGCTGAAGTCCTCGAGCTTTTGTAAAGGCCACGATGGATCCGACACATCGAATCCAACCCATCAGCGAGAATAAAGGTTGAGATGGACAACACACATGGAACCTTATGGTAAGTACACAAGTTCTTTTTTCCATCTTCAGAACCAGGCTCGAACAGTTACATATGCTCAGGATGGTATTTGTCTTACCAGGGGAGTAGTGCATTATACTACCTGTGCCACCTGTCCATCTTTTATGTAGGCAAAACCAAGGCAACTTAAAATAAAAGAATTTACAAGCACAGTTATTAGATATCCATATGTAATGGCAACAATGCTCTGTATAAGCATTCAGCATCATGTAGTGGCTAAATTTTATTTGCTATAGTGGAAGTGGTTACCCCAGATCTGAGAGGGGGTGCCTGAAAGGAATACCTGGAAGTGAGGCAGTTGTACTGACAAATTAAATTAAATGCCACCCACCCTCCAGGTATTGATGACAATATATCCCTGATGCTAGTACTAAAACAAAAGCAAACAGATATGAAGCCTTACTAATAGTCAGCAAAGAACTACTCAGAATTGTTCCCAAATACATTGAGTAGTAACTAGTTGACAAATGGTCTGAGTTTTTCATTCAAACTTTGTCTTGACTTTTAGTCTCATTTTTTATGTAAATATTGAAATTTTAGTACTACTGCAGCACTTTACCAGCTATTGAAGTTCCACTTTTCACATATGGAAATATTTTTTTGTAAAAAATCAGAAATTTTTAAATGATTTTAAGTGTTTTTTACGTTTCATAAGTTTTTTGTGTGGTTTAAATGTTTTTAAACAAGTGTGTTTGTTTGAAGTATTAACTTATGGTGATTATTTAAGTCAGGAAAGTTTATATTTGAATATATATTGGAATATGCCTTTAGTGCAGTACTTACGTCATTAACTTATTAGCAATTTAGGGTTAGGTATAAAAGAAACACAATTTCTTTGTCAGTTTTTTTTCTGATTAAGTCTTTGTCCATGGCGAAAAGCTAATTTTACGTGGTATTCAACTTAAAATAAACTTATTTAGCTTCTATTGGACTGGTGCAGTTCCTTCCTGGAGTTTGAATTCGCTTTACTGAATTTATTGTGGTATTGCAGGAGAAATTCATGCAAATGAGGTGATTTTGCAATCCAGGAAGCTTGCAATAGTCCGTGCAAGACTAGTGCTATCTGCAGAAATGTCCTCTGTTAGTAACCGAGTACATTTCTGCAAAATCCGAAACGGAGCTATGACCGCTCCAAATAAAGGCTGTATATCCTTGAGGAAGCATGCCAATGGCCAAGTATAAGGCCAATAGCATTGCAAACTGTTTCAAAAAATGAAAAAAAATCTACTTTTTATTTTTATTTTTTAGCCGATCTCTGCTGTTTAAGCGTAGGGCAGCGGCACGCAAACAGGATCCGGGAAAAATAATAAAATAAACCTAAAATAAGCATTCTAACTAAAATCAGTATTCTGCCACGCAAGTCAATGGCAGGTAGAAGACATCCTGGCCAGTGAGTAATGGTTGCTAAGAGGGGAGACTCAGTGTGAGACATGCAACTATGTATTAGCAGGCAATCCTATACAAATGAGGGGAAGAATAATGAATTCCAGTTTTCCCCAGCATGTGAGGCAGGTCCCAACATTATAAGAGTATGAATAGCTGGGTGCAAGACTAGGGTATAGGTGACATCATGGGGGGGGGGGGTGTCAGGCATACTGTAAGCGGTTTGGAGTCCTGTGGCTCTGGATTGCTCCTAGCTTAGTACAGCTAAACTAGGGGGTGTGTCTAAACCTGCCTAGCACTCTCTTTACAAAGCCTAAGTGGGTGTGCGCACCGCGTACTGGGTTTTATAGGGAGGAAAAAAAAGTTAAACCAGGAAATAGCAGCACTGTGCACATTTGAGCACTCTGTTTTCGCAGCACGCACAAGGGCTTAAACAAGAAGGCAATGGGAAGGGAAAACAGTAGTAGGAAGGTAACCAAGGAGAACTAGCTTAGCTGACAGGTGAAATGCATCAGAATCGGCCAATTACACAGACAGCAGACCAGCCCAGAACACTAGTATAAACTAAACAAACACCTTCCCCTCTGGTTTTTCCCACACTCTACACCACCGGTGTATACAAGCGGAGAAATTTTAACAAACAAACCTACAAAATGAGAAGGGCTGCAGCAGGCAACATAGAACAACATGTGCAAGAGACTGAGGGTGTGAATGCTGCCGAACAACCCACAGTGAGGAGACGGAGAAGAGTGTACAGACCCAGGGTGTAACCTACCAGGGGCTACATGAGCTGGAGACAGTGGAGCGCTATAGGGTGGACAGAGACCTCCTACAGCAAATTGTTGAGCTGTGCCGGCCACACCTGACACACCAAACTGGCCGGGAACCCATCCCAGTGGATACCAAGGTATGTTTAGGCCTAGGTATACTAGCCACAGGTACCTCCCAAAGCACAACTGGGGAAAACATGGGGATCTCACAGACATCAGCATCCAGAGTATTTCACCAGTTCCTGGATGCCATGTCAGCACATGCCAGTAAGCACATACATTTCCACAACACCCGTGAGATGTTGACCAGCAATATGCATCTCTTCCACCAAATAGCAGAATACCCTGAGGTAGTGGGTGCTATAGACTTGTACGCACATAAGCATCAAAGAACCACCCAGTGAGCAGGGTAGGGCCTACATCAACCGCAGGGGCATCCCCTTCATCAACTGTCAGGTCGTTTCTGATGCCCAGAGCATTATAATGAATGTATGTGCTGGCTGCAATGGAAGCTATGACAATTCCCACATATGGCATCTGATGCAGCTGTACCAGAGATTTGCCAATGGGGACATCCGCTACGGTCACCTAGTGGGGGATGCTGGGTACACACTGGAGCCGTGGCTGATGACACCCGTCAGAAATGCACACACACCTGAACAACAACGCCATAATGAGGCACACGCACAGGCCAGACATATAACAGAGCGTGTGTTTGGGATGCTCAGGTCACGGTTCCAGTGTATGGACACATCCAATAGAGCCTAGCAGTATTCACCAGCTACATGTACCCAAATTATGGTATGTGCTGTGCTACACAGTATGATCCTGCAGAAACAGCTGCAGCAGGAACAGCATGGGGCAGGGCCACACATCCCCCCACCAATGCCAAGGCCTGCACAGGCACAGAGTGACCCGGAGGAGGAACAGCCTGAGCCTGCCCCAGTAGGCAGAAGGAGGCATGCCCAGTATGTCCTGGCCTTGGCAAAGAGGCAACGCATATAGCACATGCACTGACACAGTAGGGACCCAGGGAATGACCCCTCTCTCTGACTCGCACATACAGTAAAAGGGATGCCAAATATGAACTACCTGTGCTCAACCATGTATAGGGAGTGTACGATGTGCATCTGACATAGGCAGCCCTCCAGCACCACCTGCAAGTTTGGCAAACCCGCAAGGTAAGTCAGTCAACCTACCAACTGCCAAATGGAGTAGCATGTGTTGTTACCTGTGGTATGGATGTGAGCATGCAAGTAAATTTGGTGGCTGAATTTTATGGCAGCAGATAGTAGACACCCATAGTGGCAGCATGACATCTGTAACACATACTGGAGTCACCATAGTAGCCTTTACTACACAGGGTGACAAAACCCACTGCAGGAAATGTGCTGTGCAACATGTGTGTCCATATGACCCACATATGCCAGTCAGGACGGTTCACATACCCAACAACAGTCTTAGCCAGCAGGACAGGTGTAGACAAACCCAAACAGAGCCTGTGCCATGGCCCCAAAATGATGGCTATGGTTACTCCCCCCCCCCCCGGCCTACACACACTGACCACTGCAGGGCAGGCAGTGGGATGTTAGTTCTGAAGGGTAGGAAGTCTAGACAGTAATATGTAGGGCAGCCAAAGCCACGATCTGTAGTACACTGGTATGCCTCTAGTCAGCATGATAGTTAGCAATACAGAATGAATTGGAGTACCTAGCATACCAGTATGGTCATAGCGAATGTGTACATGTTTCACGTGTGCCCCCACATAACAGTTAGGTGTGCCCCCCCCAAGCCTGTGTAGAAATGTAGAAACAGTCAGGTGTGCCCCCCCCCGCTATGCAGAAATGTAGTAACAGTCAATGCCAAATGAGTGATGGATACCCTGCAGAGACAGCATGCTACTTGTTGGTGTACAACACACAGGTCAGCACTACAGCACAAACTACCTGGCACGATCCACAAATTCAATACAGATGGTCATACTGGACATGCTGACTCACTTAAACACATGAAGGCTGTTAGAAAAATATGTATTAATGTATATGTTTAGTAAAAGCTAAAAGGGTTAACACATTTCATTCTATTTTATGTACAGCTTAATTCTGTATGAAATTGCAAGATGCTTTTCAAACTGAAGTATGCTTTCTGAAAACTGCAAGTTGCTCTCTGACCTAGTATTTGCTAGCACAGCAAAATTCAATTTTATGCCTTTTGGAAATTTACTGAGAAGCAGGTGATTATCTGCTAGGTCAGGAAAATAAATGAATAAAACAATGCTGTTTTCTATAATGTTATTGAACTTGAACAATCAGCTCTGTTCGTGTTATGGGAACATGCACAGCTGCAGAAAAAGAAAGATACATCAAACAAAGACTGCTTGAAGAAATGAACTATAATCTGTACTTGCTTTGTGCTCGAATTAGCCATAGTACCTTGAATGGTAACATTGCATAGTGAGAAGTTGTATTTGACCGGTGGTCATCAAGGCCACATTGTTTTTCTTAGGAAGTTTTTTTTATAAACTTGATAGGCTAGCAGAAAATCATGGACAAACAGCTGCTATGAAATAATATTGAAAGAACTTGTGATTTATTACGTCAGCTTAGTAGGCAATGTCTTGTAAGAAATGTATAAGAATGGCTTCACTTCCTGATTCTAGTTAGACAAACTCTGTATTAGCGCATTTTTGTCTCCTTGCTGCAAGATTAAAGTGCCTTAACCTGAACCTGCCGTGTGTTGATCTTTTTGAAGTTGTTTTTCCTTTGACAGATTGGTCCTTTGGACCGGAAACTCTCACTTCTCCTCAGGTCAGATGGGCCAGGTGGCATGAAACCGTACAGGGAAGAGACCACATCAGTGGTTCTACTCTGAAAGACCTCCTACTGAATTGTCGTTCAAAAGAGGCCAGCCACTTTTCTGATCTGTGACTGGAGGATGAGTTAACGGTTTTCCATCGAACCTGCTGATCAAGCACGGAGGCTCAGGTAAGGTAAGATTTACCTTTTTTGTTTTAGATCAGGGATTTGATTTGAATCGTCTGTCAAGAGATTTGTTTTGTACAAGTCAGGGACAGAAAGATTGCAGTCTTGTCATAGATCAGGGAAACAGAATAGGTAAGACAGTTATTCTAGATAAACTGTGAAACAGAAAAATCGTGGTACCACGTGAAAATAAGAAGGGTTACGTAACATTTTTAACAGTCAAAACAATATGGGTAATAAGTGCACAAAAAGTTCCCAAGATCCACCGCTAACCGAAGATGCAAAATATATGCAATTACAGAGTGCCGACAATGTTAGTTACTATACAAAATGGGTTAATAAATATGAATTTGATGGCAAATTAGAAAAATCCTCGCTTATTAAACTTGTCAAACAGCTTAAAACCGACGCAAAAGGTCAGGTAAAAAAGCAGCGTCAATTAGGCATTCCTCAGGCACACAGGTGGATTGAGGAAGCAAACCGTAGGGAACAAAAAGGTAATAATTCAAAAGCTATGTTCCTAGATAAAGAAGACAATAATTTGGTAATAGCATCAGCCCCTCCGCCCTCTCCACTTCCCACACCAGAATATGAAACGAGTGGACAAGCTGGTCCACCTCCGCTATACCCGGCTGTCACCGCGAAGCCAAGACCGTATGTCAGCGATCTCATCGAGTCTAGGTCTCGGACACATAACTTAAGAGGGGCTACTAAGTTATATCAAATAAACAAAAATTCATGAGCTATGAGTGAAGAGATATGTCTGCTCATAGAAGTACCGAATCCTCAGGTAGGACAGGAAGGGCAGGGACCCGACTCTCCTAGTATATAGACCGTGGACACCGGAAGACATCCGGAAAGCCACAGAGGGAATTCCCCATCCAAAAGTTAATTTTAGAAAATTCTTAGAAGACTTACAGGGTATGAGGTTAAGTTATCATTTAAATGGAGAAGAAGTAGAAAAAGTAGACAAATCGTAGGTCCAGATTGGCACATGATCAGTGGCAACTGGAATCCCCGTGACGCAGAATACAAGCCACTCCCACATAGCAACGCAGAACTGGATAACAGAGTGAAAGGTCTAACAGACCGAATCTCTGAGAAGTGGAAGCCTAGGGCAGGCTGGACTTGCATTAATCAATGCATCCAACAGGAAGGTGGAACTGTTGAGAGATATTATGCTAGATTATTAGAATGTTTTAACAACCATTGTGGAATGCAGGTACCTGAAGACCAAACACATGATTCCCTGTATGAGCAGCAGCTAAAGAATGCATTTTTGAAAGGCAGTATTTTGCCTATAAGCAGCTTTATTACAAAGCACATGGTAGACCATCGTACAAGTAGATAACAGTCACTACTTGAATATGCTAGACATGCCAAAAGGCATTTTAACAGTAAAAAGATAAAGAAAGCCCAAGTATTTTCTGTAGAAGATGGAGCAGAAGTTTATGTAGTACAGTCTGGAAAAAAGGGCAAGAAAAATGCCCAGGGAAACAAACAATCTGATAAACGATCAGAAGAGTTTGAAGAGAGAAAGAAAAGGGGTGAATGTTTTAAGTGTGGAAAAAAGGGACATTTAGCAAGGGATTGCAAGCAAAACAAGAAGGTAGCCATGGAAGATAAGGAGGGTGAGGACTGACTATATGATAGTCAAGAATCACTGGAAGGGAGTAACCGAGAAAAGACAAATGCAAATGTGATAGAGGGAGTAGAGAATGTGATAAAAGAAATAGAGGAAGTGCAAGAAATCGCAGATGGTGAAGAAAGCAAAATTTTAGACTTGGCATTATTGAGCCTAGAGCTCTATTTAGCAGACACAAAACCGGAAGTTACACTTCTGGTAGAGGGGAGGGCAGTTAAATTCCTGTGTGACTCAGGGGCTTCACGGACCCTGATACATCCTTCCAAACTACCAGAAAATTCAGAATCACTTGATTATATATTAGTGAAAGCAGCTAATGGACAGCTGTATCAGGAACCACTCTCCCATAACATAGCAATAACTGACCCTGTTTCAGGGATGACCCAGAAAAGCAAAATTGTTGTTTCTGCAAAATGCCCAGTAAACCTTTTGGGCAGAGATCTTATGCAGATATTTGGCATAGCAGTAGTTCCGACTATGCAGGGTATGGAAGCACAGCGACAAATGGATACTTTTGTGGTGCGACCGGAGGGTGAAACATTTTATTGGTACAGCCAGGACTTGGTCACGACTGGTCCAGGGGCAGTAACCGAAGAACTGATGAATGTAGCCATCAGTAAGTCCCCCTCCCTTGACACTGATAAACAGCATTTGTTGCACTGTACTCTGTATTATTGTAGCACACCAGGACCTGATAAAGAATATGAGCAAGAACTGTTTAAAAACAATGCAAACAGATTAGTATTACGTAATCTATACTGGGATACAGAAGGGAACAGTGTAGTTAGCTGTTCATTGCCCCAGGAATTCTTTGCACTCTATAAATCTAATCGATTACCACATGTTAGTTTAACTAAGGACAAGAATGTGAAATGGGCAGACCTAGGAGAAAAGGTCACAAAGTGGGAAAAACAGACAGAGCTAGAATTGTCAGAACAGGGAGTACAGAAGCAGAAGTTAAATTGGATAACACAGACATACCCAACTGTACACTTGCAGTCTAGCGAGGACAGCTGATTAACACTCTTACTAGAAGAGGAAGAAAATGCCTTACGGAGCATACCAGAAACTCTCTGGTCAATAGGGAAATCAGATGTAGGACTAATTCGTACAGCAGGACCAGTTACTATCACGCCAAAATCAGCATTTAGACCTCAAAAGAGACAGTATCCCTTAAGGAAAGATGCAGAAGTAGGTATCAAACCTTTAATAGCAGCTTTACTTAAGGAAGGAGTACTGGTAGAATCTCCCGATTCACCATGTAACACACCCTTATTTCCTGTCAGGAAAGCAAACGGAGAATAGCGTATGGTCCAAGATTTACAAGCTGTAAATGATGCAATAATACCTAGAGCACCTACGGTGCCAGATCCACACACCCTATTGAATGATTTAAAGCCTCAACAGAAGTATTTTTCTGTGGTAGATATTAGCAGTGCATTCTTTTCGATACCGATATACCCTGACAGCCAACATTGGTTTGCATTCAGATTTCAGGGGAAAAGGTATACATACACACGACTACCACAGGGGTATTGTGAAAGCCCAACAATATTCGCACAAGAGATGGCAAGCAACTTGGCGGGATTTAGCCCACCAAGAGGCATCCAAATTTTACTTTATGTAGACTACATCCTGCTGGCAGCCCCCACCCAGCAAGAATGCAGAGAAGATACCATAGCATTACTACAATTTTTAGCCACTCAAGGACATAAAGTAAATAAAATCAAGTTGCAGCTTTGGAGAAAGCAGGTTAAATACCTGGGATATGTAATATCCAAAGAAGGCAGAACATTAGATGAAGATAGGAAAACAGCAATTTTACAAGCACCCAAACCGACTACCAAGAAGGAAATGATGTCCTTCCTGGGCACGACTAATTTCTGTCGGAGTTGGATTGCAAACTATGCCGTGGAGTCTGCTCCACTGACCAACTTGATATACAAGAAGCCTATGGCAACACAAGATTTATTACAATGGACACCAGAAGCAGAATCGGCTTTCTGCAAACTAAAACAATTGATAGCATCCTCATTAGTTTTAGGATTACCAAACTATCATAAACGTTTTTTCCAAACTGTAGATTGTAAGCAAGGTTATATGACATCAGTGTTAACACAGCAACATGGGGACAAGCAACGCCCCATTGCTTTCTATTCATCACAGCTGAACCCAGTGGCACGATCTCTGCCCCACTGTGTACAAGCAGTAGCCGCAGCTGCAATGGCAGTACAGGCTTCGGCCTCAGTAGTGTTGTTCCACCCTCTCACATTGAGTGTGCCTCATGCAGTCGCGATTATTTTACTGCAAGAAAAAGTAGCATATCTTTCTCCTGCTAGACATCTTTCCTGTATGACTATACTCTTGAGCCAACCTCATATGACAATTGAACGATGTACAACTTTAAACCAGTCTACCTTGCTCTCGACCCCTGCGGATGGCACACCACACAGCTGCCTGCAGGCGATTGAGCAAAAGACACTGCCTAGAAAAGACCTAATGGATGTTCCCTTGGATGATGCTGAGGTGACATATTACGTGGACGGCTCATGCAGAAGGTGTCCTACAGGGCAGAACCTAGTGGGGTATGCAGTAGATGTTCTTCATACCACATTGCTGCAGTCCTAACACTAGGGTAATCCGCTGTCCCAGTCGGCCCGAATACCAAAGTATATGGCTGACGTCGGTCAAGGCGCATTAGTCTGACGTCAGGACATCAGGGTACAAATGCGCATGACCGACGTCATATCCTCAGTCTTTTTTGCCGCATGGTCCGATGCAGAAGCAGTTTTGCGAGTGCAGGTTGGCGTTCTGAAATTTTCTGAAGTCGGAGTTTCAGACCGAATCAAAGTTGGCTAAGTACCCCGTTGGGGAATATTTTGGTTTTTTTCTTGCCTCAGTATTTAACCGGATGTCAGAAAAAGTGAATAACTGTATTTCTTGTGGGAAACAGATACCTCATAGGGATTACCATACATTGTGTATACCTTGTTTAGGGCCTGAGCACGACGTTGTTGGATGTCGCTCTTGTGCTAGATTTAACAAACGCACTATAAAGAGAAGGTTAGACTGTGCCAGGTTAGTTTTTGGGAAGCGTTGTAATTATAAAATGCCGCCGGATGCTCCGGCCCGCTTAAATCAAAAGCGCAAGGACAAAGCAGCAAAGCCTAGGTTGGAAGAACCGTCAGTCCCGGACGTCGGTTCTTTAGAAGGCTCAGTGGAGCGGAGGTTCTGCCAGAAGTTTCTTTGGAGTCTCAGGAGAGACTTTACTGTTACAAGATGTGTCTTCTCAGGAGGTAGGCCAGGCTGAAGGGGCTTCTCAGGTGGCTGTTCTCCCCTCTCTTCCTAAGGTGGTTAGGCCCTCCACTTCTGTTTCCAAGGCTTCTTTGAGAGGCAGGCCAGGTTTATCTTCAGTGGGGGTCTCTCCTAGTTCTTCAGGATCTTTGCCTAAGAAACATATGCTTAAAATGGCAGAAGATTTGATTACTATGATTAGAGGTTCTATGCCCCCTCCTGATAAGAGGCCTAGGGTGGAACCTGAGCTTGAGAGTTTTGAGCAGTGTTCGGAGGCTTCTGAGTCTTCGGCTGAAGACTTGCAGGAGTATCCTCCTTATTCTGATTCTGATGTGGATGATTCTACTCCTTGCTTCTCCTCCTGAGGATTTCTCTTTTTCAGAGACTCTTCATTCCATGAGGGAGCATTTTAAATGGGAAGGCCAAGATTTCTCTGATTCCAGGAAGAGGCTTAGGGAATTTTGTTTTACCCCAGCATAGGCCTTTAGCTATACCTCCTGTTCTGGATGTGGTGGAAGATGTTTTGCAGAGGCTTCCCTGAACCCTGATTCTTTGCCTCCTGCCCCAGTTAAACCAGATAGGTATTATAGGGTGCCTGAAGCTCATAAGTATCTTTTAAGAGTCCTAGGGCAGACCCAGAAACTGTTTCTCAGGGGCCTAAAGGTGTTAAGGCTTCTGTTGTTAAAAATCCTGTTCCTCCTGATAAAGAGGCAAGGGCTTTGGATAGATGGGGAAAGAAGGTGTATACTTCTTCCACTTTAGCCATGAGGGCTTTGAATTGCCAGTTCCACATGTTAAAATATCAAAATTATCTCCTTTCACAATTAAAGTCTAAGGTGGATGCTCTGGCGGAAGGTATTGAGTGTAAAGAGTTGCAGGATTTAGTTCATGTGTCTGAACAGGTGGGTAAGCATTCCTTGCAATGTGGTTTTGATGCTGTGCAGGCCTCATCAAGGTTGGCTGCCACTGGTTCTGTTCTTCGTAGGCACGCCTGGCTAAGGGATCAGAATTTAGCTGAGCATGTTAAGACAAGGATTTTGGATGCTCCGTTACAGTCTGACGTGTTGTTTGGTTCGCCTGTGGAAGCTGTTTTAAAGAAAATGGAGGACAAGGCTAAGTCTATGCAGACTGTTAAAGATTTTTTGCAGGTTCAGCCTCCGAAGTTTAGTAGAAATTGGCCCACTAAGGGATGGACATATCCTGCTTATGATTCCCAGTCTAGGGGTAGGTCTAGACGTGGTAGGGGCAGAGCTCAAGGTTCTTTTAGGCCTAGAACAGGGAGTTCGCCTGCTCAGTCTTCTGGTGAGGGCAGGGGTCAGTCCTTTCGTAAACAGACCCAATGACCTGCCTTTTCAGCTGCCAGTGCTTTCGTCTGGCAGCACCTTTGGGAGGAAGGCTGGCACTTTTCAAAGAAAATTGGACTTTAATTACCCAAGACAGATGGGTATTGGATATCATTCACCACGGTTACAGGTTTTATTTCCATACCTTGCCTCCTTTCAAAGGCATGCCAGACATTCCTCCTCTACAAAGAAAAGAGGCTCACAAGCAAATTCGCTGTTACTCCAAATAGGGGCCATTCAGCGGTTCCTGTGCCAGAAAGGGGCCTAGGATTTTATTCTCGCCTGTTCCTAGTACCAAAGAAGGGGAACACGTGGAGACCAATTTTGGATTTATCTATCCTCAACACTTATCTGGACATTCCCAAGTTCAAAATGTTGGCGTTACAACAGCTTTTACCTCTGCTGGGCAAGGATCACTGGATGGTAACTTTAGATCTCAAGGAGGCTTACCTTCATGTACCTATCAGACTAAGTTGCAGGAAGTATCTGCGTTTTCGAGCTGGGAATTCCCATTATCAGTTCTCTGCATTGCCCTTTGGCTTATCTACTGCCCAGAGTATTCACAAAGGTTCTGGCTCCAGTGATAGCTTACTTCAGGCTAAAAGGAATACAAATCTATCCTTACTTGGACGACTGCCTGATTCTGGCTCAAGAAAAGGAAGACCTTTTACAGCATTTGGAATATGTGATAGCAGTGCTAAGATGCCTGGGGTATTCTGTGAACGAAATAAAGTCCAGTCTAGTACCCTCTCAAGACATGTGCTTTCTGGGTGTGAGACTGAATACAGCAACCCAGATGGCCTTTTTAACCCCGGACAAACAAAAGAATCTTTCCCTTTACTTCCATCAACTATCTCTTCAGTCCGGGCTGACTGCAAGGACAGTCCTTCAAGCCTTAGGGTTCATGGCATCTTGTATTCTGGTGCTTCCCAATGCCAAACTGCATATGAGGAAGCTGCAATGGTATCTCAAAAATGTATGGACACAGCACTGCCAGGATTTGGACACTGTCATTCAAATAATACCTTGCATTCAAAAGGAATTTTGGTGGTGAGCTCAGGAATGTCACCTAAACAAGGGACTCTCTGTGACCCGGCCAGAGGCGAGTCAGATTCTAACGACAGATGCCTCAGACATAGCTTGGGGAGCTCATCTGAATGGAAAGTGGATACAAGACAAGTGGCCTGCCAGACTACAGCATCTACATATCAACATGAAGGAGATGTTAGCAGTCCAGTTTGCATTAATGGCTTTCAAGGAGTTACTTCTTCCAGGGCAGGTGTTGATTCTAACAGACAACACAACTGTCATGTGGTACATCAACAAACAAGGGGGAACACATTCTTACCCTCTATGCAGGCAAGCAATGATTTTATGGGAGACTGCGCTCAGCTTGCAACTAACTCTTCAGGCAAGGTTTCTGCCGGAGCACAGAACTCCTTAGCAGATGTGTTAAGCAGACAAATCATGGATCCCCACAGTGGAAACTGGATCTTCATGTATTTGAAATTGACAGTGTCATGGGGAACTCAGACATAGATCTGTTCGCTTCTCCACTAAACCACCAGCTGCCAAAGTTTTGCACAAAAGGTTTCATCACACAGCTTGGAAAGTGGATGCTCTTTCTTTCAGTTGGACAAATCTTCATGTGTATGCCTTTCCACCTCTGCCTCTTCTCCCAAAGGTACTCCTAAAGGTCAGACAAGACAAGCCAAGGATGATTTTAATAGCTCCAGATTGGCCTCGGCAACACTGGTACCCATTACTGAGGAGTCTGGTAAGGAAGCCTCCATGGCCTTTACCTTTGATTCCACACCTATTGTCTCAGAGGGACGGTCATCTACTCAATGTCAAGCTTCACTCTCTTCATCTAACAGCCTGGCATATTCTGTTTTGAAACACAGCAGGTCTCAACTTCCTCAACAAGTTTTGAATGTGATTATGGAAACCAGAAGACCTAGTACAAGGAAAGTGTACGCAGAAAAATGGAAGAGATTTTTATTTTGGAGTGCAGCAAAGAATTTGGAGGTTTCTGAGCCTAATTTGAGTGTGGCTCTTCAATATCTGACTGAGTTATTGGACAAAGGTTTGTCTTTCTCTTCCATTAAGATTCATGCTGCAGCAATTTCAGCTCACTATGATTGTGACCCACCATTGTTTTCTCATCCTTTGTTCAAGCAATTTCTTAGAGGGGCAAAGAATATAAGACCCCCACGTAGAGCTCCTACTCCTGCTTGGGATCTCAATTTTGTGTTGGAGAAACTTACTCTACAACCTTTTGAGCCTGCGGCTACTGCTGAGTTGAAATATTTGTCATGGAAGACTGCTTTTTTGTTGGCCATTACTTCTGCAAGAAGGGTTTCTGAATTGCAGGCCCTTATGGCGGTTGAGCCTTTTTTGATTTTCCATAAGGATAGGGTATCATTACGTACTAATCCTTCCTTTATGCCTAAGGTGGTTTCTAGTGTGGCTTTGAACCAAACTATTCATTTGCCTACTTTTTATGCAGATCCCCAAAATAAGGGGGAAAAGATTTTGCACACTTAAGATGTACACAGGCAGTTGCGTTATTATTTAAGCAGGACTAAGGATTTTAGGCAGTCTCAGCAGTTGTTTGTTTCTTTTGCTTTGAGTTCTCAGGGCAAGCCTGTGTCAAAACAAACTATTTCTAAGTGGATTGGGTTTTGCATTGCATTTTGTTATTCCCATCATGGCAAGGAGATTCCAGCTGGGATTAGGCCTCATTCCACTAGGGCTACTGCCACTTCAACAGCATTTCTAAGGGGTGGCTACTAAGGATATTTTGGAGGCAGCTACTTGGAGTTCAGTGCATACTTTCTCTAAGCATTACCACCTTCCTCTCTACTCTAAGTCTAGGGCTGGTTTTGCCACGGCTATTTTGCAGGGCATGTTGACAGCTCCTGCTTCTTTATGATTTGCCAGCCTCCCTTACCTCTGCTTTGGGATTCTACCCAAGTGTTAGGACTGCAGCAATGTGGTATGAAGAACATAGTACAGTTTTGTACCTACCATAAATGTAGATGTTCAAAGATCCACATTGCTGCAGTCCAATTTACCCTCCCTCCTTCCCCTCTGTGTTTAGGGGTGGTTGTGTGGGTGGGGTTATATTCTTGTAAATTTGTATATATTGTATATATATATATATTTGGTGCAGGAGTGTTTGGTGTTTTTTGGTTTTGGCCTTATCCTTTTAGGGTCTTCTGACATCTGGGGCAAGAAAAGACTGAGGATATGACGTCGGTCATGCGCATTTGTACCCTGACGTCCTGATGTCAGACTAATGCGCCTTGACCGACGTCAGCCATATACTTTGGTATTCGGGCCGACTGGGACAGCGGATTACCCTAGTGTTAGGACTGCAGCAATGTGGATCTTCGAACATCTACATTTATGGTAGGTACAAAACTGTACTTTTCTGATACTGAGATTTTAGAAGCAAAGTCTTTACCACACAACTTATCTGCACAAGCAGCAGAATTGATTGCCTTGACAAGGGCATGTACCTTGGCAAAGGGTAAATGTGTGAACATTTTTACTGACAGCCAGTACGCTTTTTCTACTGTACATGTTTTTGCGCAACAGTAGAAGAATAGAGGAATGATAACATCTACTGGTTAACCGATTAATCATGCGCAGTTTATTTTAGATTTGTTAGAATCTATTCAGTTACCTCAGAAAGTAGCTATTTGTAAATGTGTAGCTCATACCAAGCAACAGGACAGGATTTCAAAAGGTAATGCGAGAGCTGATCCAGCTGCAAAGCAGGCAGCTTCAGCTTCAGAAGTATTTCTTTTGAGTGAGGAATTACAACCTTCTGAGATTTTAGATTTAGAAATGTTGAAAACAATGCAGACACTTACTACAAAAATAGAAAAACAGAAATGGATAAAACGAGGAGCAATTCTTGAGAAAGGGCTGTACATCTCCAAAGAAGGGAAACCGATTTTGCCATCTAATTTGTTTAGCTATGCAGCTTTGTTGAGCCATGGGCAGTGCCATGTCTCAACAGGGGGGATGGTACAGTTAGTGAACCGAGTGTTCACAGCATATGGATTTACAAACTGCACAAAAAATGTTTGTGCAGCATGCCATGTTTGTAACAAGCATCATGCACAAGGGGCATTGAAGCCTAAACAAGGGAGTTTCCCAACACCACCATACCCGTTACATACTATCTGTATGGATTTCATAGAACTAAACAAATGCGAAAATAAGAAGTATTGTCTTGTCATTATAGATATGTTTTCCAAATGGGTGGAAGCTTTTCTGACCAAAAATCCAGATGCAATTACTGTTGCAAAAGTCCTTGTTAAAGAAATTATTCCTAGATTTGGCATACCGGAAAAGATCTACAGTGACAATGGCACACACTTTGTAAATCAAACTATACAACACTTGAGCCGATATTTCGTAATTTCCTTAAAGAACCATTGTGCATATCACCCACAATCCGCAGGATTAGTAGAGAGGCATAATGGAATTTTGAAAAACAAACTTAGGAAACTAATTAGTGAGACACAAAAGAACTGGGTGCACTGCCTGCCTCTGGCATTGTTGAGCATGAGAACTGTTCCGAATGCAAAGGGGTTAACTCCTTTTGAAAAATTATTTGGGAGGGCATACTATATACCTCAATGGAAACCTCTCATGCCTGCAGACCAGGAGGCCGACAGTTCACTTGCAGAATATATGAGACGACTTTTAAGTAATAAACAACTTTTGCAGTTAAATTCTGTTTCAGATAAAGAACAAACCAGACCATCGGAAACAGCAGTAGTCCCAGGCACGTGGGTCTGGTTGAAAGTCATCAAGAGGAAGAATTGGACCTCACCGAAGTGGGAAGGGCCGTACCAAGTGCTACTGTCAACACCCACTGCAGTCAAGATCGCAGAGCGAGCGTCCTGGATTCATCTGACACACTGTAAATTGGTTAAAAACTTTGAACTGGACAAAAAACTTGTAACTGTTACACAAGAACAAAATGACTAGATATGGAGCAAATAGAAATACAGAACAACCTCAAAAGTATTGCATGATCATTCTGTTAACCATACTGATAACATTAATCTTTTTGTTGTGGCCTTTCCTTTTTCCAGCCACACTAGCTGAACTGAATAAACGAGATGCATTACTCATAGACTGGCATCCAAACTTTAACACTTACCAAGCAATTAAATATGTGTATGCTGAAACTTTTAATGTTTCGAATTGCTGGATTTGCACAGCTATACCAACAGCATACAGGGGATTATTAATGACTGCTGTCCCCCTAGGGGTCAGTGAGACCTGGGAAAATTTGATTTTTGATACTACGACTGTGAAATCACAAGACAAAATAGCATTGTACCTGCCTGTTACACAAAAGGGAATTGTATGTTTTTACAAAAATTATACTGTTCAGGTGGGTTGGAGCAATTGTAATTTGACTGTTCCTTTCAAATGTTATATCAAAACTAATAATGCAGGTTATATTTGTGATTCAAACTATGACTCATACTTTGAATCAATGCACAAAATGATTGATGAAGTACAACATAATCCTGTTCTTTTTAAACAACTATCTATCATTGATAAGAAAATGTTTCATGCAGGGCAAGTATATATTAATACTAAAGTAGAGAATTGTTATTTTGTGTGTGGGGAAAAAGGCATACAAATGGTTACCTGAGAATTGGTCTGGCAGTTGTTTTTTGGGTTACCTGGTTCCGGCCATACGACACACTGCAGTTTTGCCTCAGGGAAGAATTTGAAATGTCAGAGAGGTCACCAAGAAACCTGGAAATCCAATCAAGAGACCTGAGAATCCAATGGGACGAATCGAAGCAGGCTGGAAAAACCATAACTCCGTGAAAAACAAAGATAAACTGACACACATGGACTTGAGTGACACTATTATATCATGGGCAGGTATAGCCCCTGCATATGGCGCAGTGAAATCGATTTGGGAGCTGAGAAAACTGTCCAAACTTCTCGAAGTAATGAGCAATGCAACTTTTTCTGCTCTCGAATTAGTGACTGATAAACTGAACGCTATGAGAACTGTGGCGCTTCAAAACCGCATGGCTCTCGACTTCACCCTAGCGGCGAAAGGTGGTACGTGCGCTTTAATAAAAGAGGAGTGCTGTTCATATATTCCTGACAACCAGCATGAGATAAACGACCATCTTGAGGTAATTCAGCAAGTGTCGGCCATGACCAAACCAGGCCCTGACGGATTTTTTCCAGAATTTGTTTGGGGGGGTGGGGTAGCATCCTAATGAACATCCTGATTGCCATTTGTGTGGGATTACTCCTGTTAGGAGTGTGTGTTTGTTGTGGTATTCCCTGCATGAAAAGATTAATCAAAGATTTTATAGACATGTCGGTTTCTGAGACTTTGTATCAAAGTACTGAAATTGAAGAACTGTTGAAAAATGAAGCACTTTCATAAGTTTAAACTGAATGACTCTCTTAACTGCAAATTCTGAACAGAAAGAGGTTAGGAGAAGAAGCAAACTGTTTACGCTTATGAAAATAGAATAACAAGTATTAACAGGGGGGAAATGTTAGAAAAATATGTATTAACGTGGGTTCATATCAAAAGAACGAACGCTTGTTTCACCGACGCTCAGAATATCGAAATGAAAAGATCGACAACGAGAAGACCGACGGAACAATAGCGACGCGGAGGTAAGCGGAATGGGGAAAGGATGTGTATGTATGCGGTAGTGACGGACGTCAGGGTGCGAGTTAAGTGTGCGATTGTGACCGTCTGTGGGGATGGGGTGGCTTAAGTGAGTTAGGGTTAGGGCTCGGGTCAGGTAAGTGTGTAGTAGAGATATCTTTTGGGTTAGGGGTTGGTTAAGTGAGTTAGGGTTAGGGCGCGGGTCGGGTGAGTGTGCGATAGTGACGGACCTTAGGGTTAGGGTTTGGGTTAGGGTTGTCGATAGGTATGTATGGTTTACTGCTGGTTTGTTAGGGTTTTGGTTTGCTTGTGTTGTGTGTGTGGTGTTTGGTGTGGGGATTTGTTTAGTTTGTTAATTGTTGTTGTTGTGGTGTGGAGTGTATAAGGTGTTGTGCTTGTGAACTGTCGGTGGTTTCAGTTGTCGGTCTTCTCGTTGTCGATCTTTGCATTTCGATATTCTGAGCGTCGGTGAAACAAGCGTTCGTTCTTTTGATATGAACCCATTAACGTATATGTTTAGTGCTTATTAAAAGCTAAAAGGGTTAACACATTTCATTCTGTTTTATGTACAGCTAAATTCTGTATAAAATTACAAGATGCTTTTCAAACTGCAGTATGCTTTCTGAAAACTGCAAGATGCTCTCTGACCTAGTATATGCTAGCACAGCAAAATTCATGTTTATGCCTTTTGAAAATTTACTGAGAAGCAGGTGATTATCTGCTAGGTCAGGAAAATAAATGAATAGAACAATACTGTAAATGTTATTGAACTTGAACAATCAGCTCTGTTCGTGTTATGAGAACATGCACAGCTGCAGAAAAAGAAAGATACATCAAACAAAGACTGCTTGAAGAAATGAACTATAATCTGTACTTGCTTTGTGCTCGAATTAGCCATAGTACCTTGAATGGTAACATTGCATAGTGAGAAGTTGTATCTGACCGGTGGTCATCAAGGCCACGTTGTTTTTCTTAGGAAGTTTTTTTTATAAACTTGATAGGCTAGCAGAAAATCATGGACAAACAGCTGCTATGAAATAATATTGAAAGAACTTGTGATTTATTACGTCAGCTTAGTAGGCAATGTCTTGTAAGAAATGTACAAGAATGGCTTCACTTCCTGATTCTAGTTAGACAAACTCTGTATTAGCACGTTTTTGTCTCCTTGCTGCAAGATTAAAGTGCCTTAACCTGAACCTGCCATGTGTTGATCTTTTTGAAGTTGTTTTTCCTTTGACAAAGGCCATGACTGCAAACACTAGTGGACCAGACATATCTGGCCGTTGCAGTTGTTAGTGCAGATACTTTTCAGTATGCACCGCTCATGCCTTGCACACACAAGTGGATAGGAATACAGACATATATGTCAGGACAACACACTAAAATAAGCCAAAGGTAGACGTACATAGATGTGTGGAAGAGGGTCACTGTGACAAGTAGCCATCCAAGCCCGTTTCACCCAGCACACCGCCAAACGTCCCAAACACATGAGGTGCAGATGTCATTCACTGGAGATACTAGCCACCAGTGTCTGTCAGCATTACAGACTTTGTGGTGCAAATGCCAGCTGTGCAACATGACTGTACAAGGAAGTAGTCCTCTAGTAGCTGTATACACGTACCTGTGACATATCACCCCATGTGTGCCTGCATGTGGCGTGTCAACCCTTAGATGAATGGGTTATGGCCCATGCACACCCCCCAGCTCTACTATGACAAGCCTGCTGAGTTCGTCCAGTGTGAAATACACCTCTGGCAAGGTTGTAGCCCAGTAATCTCAGTAGTGCGTCCTGTAACTGCATACTGCTGTATTGTGATAAAGTAGGTAGCTGTTCTAACCCCATACCTGGCAACTGTGTGTGTGTGTGTGTGTGTGTGTGCACGCATGCATGCATGTCTGTGTGCACGTATGCTTGTCTGTCTGTCTCTGACTGAGTAGAGAACAATGCTTTTTAGAGTACTCACACTCCTTACAATTCATATACTCAACTTTGGCAAGGCTGCTGATGTCACCCACCTAGGAATACACCTCTGGGAACATTGTAGCTCAGTAATCTCTGTAGGGCGTCCGGTAACTGCGTACTACTGGAGTGTGATTTAGAACTGTGGTAGGGTTCCATCCCCAACCATGGCAGTTCTGGATGTTTTGTGTGTGTTTCAATGTCTGTGTACAGAGCAATGCATTGTAGGCTAGTCACCCGCAGTACATTTGAAATGCCCTACTTTGGCAATCCTGCTGATGTCATTCCTTGTGAAATACACCTTTGGGGAAGGATTTCTCTAGTAATCCCCGTGGTATGTCCTATAAAAGCTCCATGCTGTAGTGTGATGTAGACCTCTGTCATGGGCTCTATACCCACACGTGTCGGTTGTGGATATTTTGTGCGTGTCTCACTGTCTGTGTAGGGAGCAATGCATTTTAGGATACTCACTCACAGTACATTTGAAATGCCCTACTTTGGTAATCCTGCTGATGTCATTCATTGTGAAATAGACCTTTGGGAAGGAGTACTCCTGTAATGTCCGTGGTGTGTACTATAGCTGCGTAGTGCTGTATTGTAATAAACTAGTTAGGTAGGGATTCTACTCCCACACATGACAGGTGTGCGCATGTGTTTGCAACTTGTATCCTGTGTAGAGGTGGTTGTGAGTGTGTGACACCTTTGGCCAATGTGGAGTGGGTTTTGCATTTTTCTTATATGGTGGCCCTACGATACATCACAATGTCAACCGTACTGGGATAACAGATGTAAAATAGCTGAGAGGCTGGGTTGCAAAGCCATACCCATACTTGTGACATCAAGGCCAGACAATCACAGTATTACCCAGAACACACTCTCAAGCCATGTCTCATACACACACATGCCTAGGCAACAGCCAATATGTGGGTAGTACACTGCATAGTGGCCACCGATAGTAACTATGGAGTGATAGCAGTGGGCTACAGAGGGCATGTCGCCCTGCCCATCTGTCCAATATGCATGTACATGCAGACAGTGCACCTCCCTCATGTTCCTCAGTGGACATCTGCACCACCTGTGGTGCCTTCACATGTGACCCACAACGGACATACCATGCCTGACAACATGCCCTGTATGGGCAGATGCCACTGACACCAGGGAATGCTGTTAGCATGCTATCCGTGTAGGTGCAGGGTAAACCTGCTGCCCATTACTAGTACCTACCACAGGTGGGCAAGACTGGCACATCTGATGATCTGTGTTCACAACATGGGCCAGACACCCCAGGTACAGTTCCACATGTCACTGTACATGCATGTGGGAGGTGTGCACATCCTAGACACCATCCATGTCATGGAGTAAGGAACACATACATGGTAGGGGATGCACAGCATTGGCCACACAAAAAAGTCATCCAGGTGACTGGATGGGGGATACAATACCCACCTGTGTGGGCAAATGCAGAAACTACAGCCCTGAGCCAAAATGCAGACCATTGTCATGTGGCCTTATGCCAAGGTATACCCATCACCTATCCTTGTATAGCCTGCTGACACAGTTGACCATCACACACCCGTGCAGACATGCACCCATGCATGTCAGTACTGGCACCCAGTGTGTTTGTGTGTGTGTTGTATTGTGTGTATGTCCACATCAACACTCACTACAATCCCCCGGGGCATACTGAAGCATGCTGTCTGATACCTCCTCATAATCTTTGCCCATACGACCTCCGTATGACCCATGTGGTGCATGTGATACGTGCACATTGATGTGTTGTGGTAATCCCACTAGTGATGAGTTGTACTCCTGGCCCTGCCAAGTGTGACAGCGTCCCTGTGAGAGTTTGGCTTTGTTGACACTGGCACCTGTTCATGCGGAAAGGCACGTGTACGTCACCTACCATATATTTACCGTATCCCTGTTGCAGATGTCACTCATCATCACATATATGTTCCGAGTGCTCCACAGCAGGTAACCCATGTGGCGCATCCAATAACTGCATCGAACTGTGATAGCACTACATAGTTGTCGGGGGTTTGATACCCTGTGCTCGTAGGTGTGTGACACAAACATGCTTCAGTTTTACTTTCCCACCCCTCCCTGACATGTATTTGCTTCTGTCTACCTCCCCACTCCCTCCCTGGTGGATGTGGAGACCCACACTTGCTTTGCTTAGGCAGCAGCATGTGTATTTTCAGTGATGCTCATGATCAGCTGATGGCCTCTGCATGAATTGCAGCCCTCTCCTATCTGATTGCATGTGGAACAGCTGTGGTAACATTCCCGTAGCCAATTGCATGGAAACACACTCCAATATCTAGGAACATCATGGTGGTGTTGGCCCTTTTCATTCACTGTGAGCAGGAACTAGATCTGTTGTTTGGCAAACAGCATCTCAGATGGATTGGGGATTTACCTGTAACAACATACACTGTGGAAAGAGAGTAACAAACTGGAGGGGGATGTTTAGTAGATTATACAGCAAAAAAAATGTGAAAAAAATGTTAATATACCAATTTCTCATGGTAAATGGTATGTGCTGCAGTGGGACTTGAACCAGGAATGCCTGCTCGTTAGGCGGATGCTCTGACCACTACACTATTGCTGTGCTGCCTTCCTTGTTATCCTCTTCAGCCTTTTAAGCTGCTTTAACCATAGCTAAGCGATGGGCACACTCGCGCACCTACGATTAGCTGTACATGGAATTTAAAAAAAAAATAAAGGGGTTTCTTCTCTTTATTTTTATGTCCTGTTGCTGTTGTGCACATGGGGGACTGTTGGTGGGGGTATGTGGACACCTTTCAGCGGTCTCGTTGATTTATTTCCACTTTCTGCTGTTCTATTTTGCAGGGGCTTGTTTATTCTGAGAGCTCTGCTCTCAGACACGCCCCCTGCACTCGTCCACACTCCATTTAGGATTTGGAGTTCAGGCAGCACGCCTTCATTAATATGCATGGCGCGCTGCCATCCTCCTAAATGGCCGCTTCCGTGCAGGACTGGAAGATTAGTAAATCCGGGGGCCTGAGTTTTCTTTATGTATGAATAGACAATCGTCCTTTTTTAACATTTATTCATTTTAGTTATTTATTTGTTTTACATTTTACCTAGAGAGTCCGACTGGGCATTACACCCATTTTCAGTAGAGGCCCGGGGAGAAGAGCTTCACAGTGGTTAGTACAATAAATGCAATAAAACACAGGTAAATTAAGTACAGAACAAAGTAATATCTACATAGGGTAAACATACAACAAAGTACACAAGCATACAATACTGTTTTTGGGAATTCCATTCATATATTTGGTTACAATTAATATGGTCAGTACAATAAATTATAATAAAACACATGATGTTATGTAGTCCTGTCTCGCCTTCATTCTTACACATGGGTTCAGAGCCAATCCTCTGCTCTGACTCAGCCTGTTACAAAGCCCAAAGTCTTCTAGTGGGCTCGTGGCTAGGTAGGTATCCCATGGTGCTCCAGTACAATCCCCAGATCTCATTTGCCGCCTCTATGAGTTCAGATGTGCTTCTTGCTTGGCCGTGTCTAAGTTTAACACTGTTTTCTGTTTTTACTGTATTACAGCTTAACGTTACAATTTATAAAGCTTTTGATAGTGTTTTATAGTATTACAAGTAGTTTCAGACTTGCTGAAGTGTTTTTTCTTGAGTTTAGATTCTTTATTGTTTAGAACTGGTTGGCCGTTGGCCTTGTTGTTCTCATTGGTATCCTGTGTGCCAGTCTTTTTCTATTTATCATGCACATATGCGCTTATTTGATATTTGCAGTGCTTATTATTGTCAGGAGTTTGGAATTTAAATAGTTATTAGATATTTAGTGTTTCCATTTAAGGTGCGCTTTTGCACTCAATATACCTTGTTTTTTTGTGTGCAGTGTTGATTAGTATTAGAGAGCTAGCATTTAGACTTTTCCGTCTTAAATATTTATCTGGATATCTAGCTATTCAGTTGGCCTGAAGGGTCTTTTGATATTTTTGACCCTTCTTGTTCTATGACTTCGTGTTGGAGCATAGAGTTCACTGAGACAGTTTGGTCATTTACATAGTCTGTATTAGTGTGTGTGCTGTCTAGTATCTGGATATCTAGCTATTCAGTTGGCCTGAAGGGTCTTTTGATATTTTTGACCCTTCTTGTTCTATGACTTCGTGTTGGAGCATAGAGTTCACTGAGACAGTTTGGTCATTTACATAGTCTGTATTAGTGTGTGTGCTGTCTAGTTAGTAGTTTCTGACCTTTTAGTCTTTCTCTCTACCTAGGTCCGTTTAAGTTAGAGGACATAGTTCTCTGCGTCTTTCTCTTCCCAGGGCTAGGCCCGTTTAAGTTAGAGGACCTAGTCCTCGTGGCGTGTGAGTGTTAGTGTGGTAAGGGCTATGGTATCTAAAAAGCCTATGGTGTCAACATTCTCAGGACCTAGAAACAATGATTTCTATCATTCCTTGTATAAAGACAGAGTTCCTCTGGTGGGCAGAGGTCTGCTACCACAAGGGACTTCCTTTCACTCTACCCCCTGTCGCCCAAACCCTAACAACAGATGCATCAGACTATGCATGGGGGGCTCACATGGCCGGGCAGTGCATTCAGGGCAAATGGAACCCAAGACAGATGTACCTGCATATCAATCAAAAAGAAATGTTAGCTGTACAGAATGCTCTGACAGCCTTCAAAAACCGCATTCTTCCAGGACAACTATTGGTAACGATAGAGACAACACCACAGTTATGTGGTACATAAGCAGGGGGGAGTCCACTTATACCCTCTCTGCAGACTAGCCATGGCTCTGTAGGACACAGCCTTGAGGTACCAAGTTCACCTGCTAGCACAATTCCTGCCAGGCAAACTAAATTCACTGGCAGATGACTTAAGCAGAAATCTCATGGACCCACACGAATGGAAACTAGAACCCAAAATATTCAACTTCTTGAGGAACAAATGGGGACTCCAGAGGTAGACTTGTTTGCCTCCCCTCAGAACTGCCAATTGAGCAAATTCTGCACAAGAACTCCCCACAGTCAAGCTTGAAAAGTGGCTGCCCTGTCCTTTACCTGGGAAAGCCTCTCAGTTTATGCCTTTCCCCTCTTCCTCTCCTCTCAAAGGTTTTACTAAAGATCAAACAAGACAAGCCAAAGACATTACTGATTGCACCAGACTGGCCACGCCAGCACTGGTACCCTGTCTTGCACAGTATGACACTGCTACAACCATGGCACCTGCCTCAGACCCCTTCCCTGCTGTCCCAGCAGGCGGGACAGATTCTGCACCCTCAGCTTCAAACCTTAAACCTTACAGCCTGGCTAATTCCTTGAGCTCTCCCCAGCATCCCTGAGTAAGCAGGTACTGGATGTCATTCTGGAGGCAAGGAGGCCTAGTACTAGAAAATCCTATACTGAAAAGTGGAAAAGATACTGTTCCTGGAGCCATGCTCAGGGGATGGGCACAATGGTGCCCAGCTTACCTCGTATTCTGCAGTACTTAACAGAAATGCTCCACAAGGGCCTATCCTTCTTGTCAGTTAAAATTCATACCTCTGCCATTTCAGCACATTATAATACTGAGCCACCCCTCTTCTTTCACCCCTTGCTAAAGCAATTCCTTATAGGGACCAAAAATTTAAGACCCCCCAGGAGAGCTCCCACACCAGCCTGGGGCAGCGTTGAAATTCCTTTCTTGGAAAACAGCCTTCCTTCTGGCCATCACTTCAGCAAGAAGGGTGTCTGAATTATAGGCCCTCATGCCAGTGGAACCCTTCATTATCTTCCATGCGGACAGGGTTTCCCTCAGGACTAATCCTTCCTTTATGCCCAAGGTGGCGTCTACTGTGGCCCCAAATCAGTCCATTCATTTGCCTACTTTTTTCCCTAATCCACAAAACAAAGGGGAATGAATACTGCACTCTTTGGACTTGCACAGACAATGTCGATTATATTTGGACAGGACTAAGCCTATCAGAAAATCTGAGCAGCTGCTAGTTAGCTTTGCTGCAGGGGCAGAGGGGAAGGCCATTTCAAAGCAAACTATTTCCAAATGGATAGCCCATTGCATTAATTTCTGCTACAAACACCATGGAAAACCTACCCCACAGGGGATAAGATCATATTCCACCAGGGCTGCATCTACCTGTGCGGCATTTCTCAGAGGGGTCCCTACCAGGGACATCCTAGAAGCTGCTACCTGGAGCTCTGTACATACCTTCACCAGGCATTACCACTTTCTAAATCCAGAGCTGGATGTGCCGCTGCAGTCTTGCAGGGATTGATAGCTGGCCCTAATTTTAACTTCCTCCTCCGTTCCTTAGCTTTGGGAATCAACCCAAGTGTGATGACTGCAACAGTGAAACACGAAGAACATAGTACAGTTGTGTACACTTACCATAAATGTAGATGTTCGAGTGTATTCACTGTTGCAGTCCTGGTTAACCTCCCACCAGCCCCCTGACTTCTCTTGGCTCTACCTCTCCTTGCTGGTATATTTATTTTTTCTTGTGTATTTGATTTTTGATGGGGGTTTACCATACTATTTAATTGCTTCCTATTGTGGGGGCACCTGACATCTGGGGCAAGAAAAACTGATGTAATGGCGTCGGCTGCATGTTTTTATACCCCTGACGTCAAGGAAGAAGCGACAGCACCCAACCCAGAAATCCAAAGACTCTCGTATCCAGGCCGGCTGAGGGCTACCTGCAGGCAGATAACTCAAATGTGATGACTGCAACAGTGAATACACTCGAACATCTACATTTATGGTAAGTGTACACAACTGTACTTTCCTCCTCCGAGCCGTGCCGGGCTTTCGGAGCCAGAGTGTTCGGTACAACTGGTTGCGGAACCCTCGGTTCCAGCTCCCCCCCCGAGGCAGTCTCAAAGATGAGTTCTGCTCTGATACCTTTGGTGCCGTCTGTGGTGTCTAGGAGCCGAAGTTCCCTAGGCTGCCCCAACAGGGACACTTGGACCCAGACCTCTTTGGTTCAGAGTCTCCCTCTCGGTGCGTCGGCTAGGGTGAGCTCGGATCCTACATCTATCTCGCAGCCGATGGCTCTGTAGCCGATGACTTCCTGTGTCTCCTCGGAGCCGAGGAGGTCTTCGCATCATCTCGAAGGCAGACCTCTCTGGCTTGGGAGTGTGCTGTACCGACACTCTTACTCCTTGGGCACTGACCTCCGTCTCAGCACCTACTCCCTCTCTCGACAGCAGAGACCTGCAACCTCAGGAGCCCCCGGTTAGTGGCCCTCGCTCTTCTGAGACCTCCCCGGAATATCCTTCTGAGGAGCCCCCTCGGAAGAGGAAATGCAAGAAGAAGCATGTAGACTCCCAGGATGAGTCTCTTTCCTCCGACACCGACCTCGGAGTCAGAATGGTCCCCCAAGTCGTCTGCTGATGATGTCTCCTTTGTAGACATCTTGGAGATCCTTAAGCAGAGGTGCGGCTGGCCCACTGTTACCCCTTCTGATGAGGAATTAGTGTACCTGAAGGCTTTCGGGTCTCAACCTTCAGCCTCTTGGGTGTCTCCACCTTTCTACGAACTTCTAGACCTTGTTAGTCGGAAGGTGTGGGAGACTCCTGATGCCGTGGAGCCAGTTCCCAGGAGACCCAATAAATTTTTGTCTGCTCCCAAAGAGAAGGAATTTTTATCCAAAGGTGTGCCTGTAGATGCCATGGTGGTGGCGGCGGCCACTAAGAAGGAGCTAGCAGAGGCTTCTTCATATGTCCATCCGCCGAACAAGGAGTCTCGAACGATGGATAGATATGGAAAGCGTATCTTTTCATCAGCGGCATTCACACTCCGATAGCTGAACTACCTAACACGTTTTACAAGGCTTCTGAGAGATCTCCTTAATGAGTTGGGAGAGACTCTACAAGGTACATCTACTGAAGGACTCCCTGATAAGGTGTCTGCTCAGTTGTCCACCTTGAATTCCATTGTTAACTCCTCCATGAAGCTGATTTCTTATGCAACTAATGGAACGAGCAGGGCAGCGGGCTTAGGAGTTTCCCTTAGGAGGCACTCCTGGATACGCTTGTGTAATTTTGTGGAGCAGTTAAAGTCTACCTTTACCTTTACCAACACCCCCCTTTGACGGTTCTTCCTTATTTGGACCTAAGGCAAAAGACACACTCATCAGGTGCAAGCAAGAAGGGAAAACGCTGTCTGCCGTGGGGAGTACATTTTACCGTCTCCTCTAGCCTATACCCCAAGGGTCAGAGAAGCGGTAAGATTAGGTTCAAGAAGTCTTAGAGGTTTTTCCTGGATGCACAGGGTGACTCCTCCTTCAGAGGCAGAGCAAATGGTAGACATTGCCCTAGAGGCAGGGGCGGACCGCAAAACTAGGGAGGCCGTGATTCGTTTCGAGGCCGTCCCTATCAGCACTCCTGATGTGGCGGCTGTGCTTCTCTGGAGCCAGTCAGGGGTCGCATTTTTTTTGTATCCAGAAGCCTGGCTAAGCATCACCACAGACAAATGGGTACAATGAATTATCACCAGAGGTTATTCCATACTCTCTTCTCTTCCACCTCACATTCCCAAGAGGATCCCGGATGTTCCACCCAATCACAGGGATCAAGCAACTGTAGAAGTGAACAGGTTGCTCGCCAAGAGAGTCATCCAACCCGTCCCCACAGACCAGGTAGGATTCAGAATTTCAGATTCTTTTTAGTGCCAAAATATACAGGGGACTGGAGGCCCATCTTGGACCTCCGTAAATTAAACAAATTCAGAACTTAACTCCAGATTCTTTTTAGTGCCAAAACATACAGGGGACTGGAGGCCCATCTTGGACCTCAGCAAATTAAACAAATCCGTAAAGAAGGACAAGTTCTGGATGGTGACACTGCAGTCTATACTCCCTCTATTAGGGAAAGACACTTAGATGTGCTCAGTAGACCTCCAAGATGCGTACTACCATATAAAAATGGACAGAGCGTTGAGGAGCCACCTACGCTTCCGGCTGGGAGCCAGTCACTACCAGTTTAGTGCTCTGCCCTTTGGTCTTACCACAGCCCCCAGGGTGTTCACCAAATATATGGTAGTAGTGACGGCTCACCTGAGACGTCTAGGATTCCAAGTGTTTCTGAACCTGGACGACTGGCTATTGACCGCCTCCACCAGGCACCTACTCTTTCAAACCAGATTCCACTATCCAACTTTGTGCCCAGTTGGGGATTACTATATAATGGGAAAAGTCTGCCTTATCGTCCTCTCAATTTGTGACTTGTATAGGCACAGAAATAGATACAGTCGCCATGTTAGCTTGTCTTCCTGCAGAAAGAGTACAGAACCTCATACAACAAGTTCTCCGTCCACTTCCCTGCCAAAAAGTCAAGACAAAGACAGTGCTGAAACTCTTAGGAACCATGGCCTCCACCATAATGCTAGGCCTTTTTGCCAAATTACATATGCAAATTCTTCAGTGGCTTCTATCGTCCCAGTGGTCCTTTCAACAACTGACTCTATCCCGCCGCATCATTTTAACACAGTCTTGCAAAAAGGACCTCCGTTGGTGGATCCAACCTAACCAACTAACGCCAGGCACTCCATTCCTTCCTCGCCAACCCATTGCTACTGTGACCACGGATGCCTCACACATAGTGTGTGTGTGTGTGTGTGTGTGTGTGTGTGTGTGTGTGTGGGGGTGTTATCTAGGCAAGACTGTCCAAGGCACATGGCAAGATCACGAGGCTCACCTGCATATCAGTGTTCTAAAGATGAGGGTGGTGCTTCTGGCATTGCAAGCACTTCACAACTTTCTTCCTCCTGGGACAATAGCAATCCGATCCGACAACATGCCGGTGGTATGATATCTCAACAGACAAGGCAGAAACAGATCTTGCCTCCTTTGTCGGGAGGCTATTCATGTTTGGAAATGGGCGATATCTTCCCAGCGCTTTCTAGTGGCAGCGCACATTCCAGGGACAACCAACGTGATAGCCGACAAACTCAGCCGGGCAATCTTGATGCCTCATGAGTGGTCTCTGAAGCAGGAAATAGTGGAATAGATCTTCTGCAAATGGGGACAGCCTTGCTGCGATCTTTTCGCCGGTCTGATCAACTGCAAATGCAGCAGCTACTTTTCCCCTTATTTCCCTCTCCGGCAGAGTCACGTAGAGACGCACTTGTTCACAATTGACCCCTGGGTCTCCTTTATGCCTTTCCCCCCTTTCCTCTCATATCCAAGGTGATTCAGAAAGTGAAACTGTTGGGAAGCAAATTGATTCTCATCACTCCTTACTGGCCTCGTCAGATTTGGTTCCCCTTTCTAAGGCCTCATCTACTAGATGATGCATGGACTCTGGACCCAGTGCCAGATCTCTTAACGCACATGTCAGGCTCTCTTCACCCCAGCCTCCACACCCTCAACTTGACAGCATGGCTGCTCCAGTTCCATCTCTAGTCAAACTTCATGATTTTTCACCGGCTGTGACCCACATTCTCACATCTTCTCATAAACCCTCCACTAGAAAGTTATACACTAGCAAATGGAGAAGGTTTTCTATCTGGGCTGAAGAAAGGAATGTTGACCCTTACACCGCATCCATTCCAGTGGTTTTAGAATTTTTATCTGAACTTTTTCACCAGGGATTTGCTGCTACCACAATTAGGGTTCATTTGGCAGCAATATCAAATTTTCATTTGGGTCAACATGTGTCTAACCTGGTGTCACACAGATTGTGTAAAACCTTCCTTAAAGTTATTACTTTGCTGAGACCTCCCTTTCAGGAACCGGTAGCTTCCTGGGATCTAAACTTAGTCCTGTCCAAAATTAAGTCTCCACCTTTTGAACCTGCTCATTCATGCTCATTGAAGTTTCTGTCTTGGAAAACCTTGTTTCTAGTAACAATCACATCTGCTAGACGAGTATCAGAATTACAAGCACTGTCTATCAAGCCCACTTATCTGATTTTCCACAAAGATAGAGCATCTCTTCGCACAAACCTATCTAAGTGTGCTCTCATAAAAACTTGAACCAAACTATAGAGCTGCCGGTGTCCCTAATCATTCCAATGCAGCAGAATTACAGATTTCATCAGTTGGGTGTTCAGACAATTATGGTTCTATCTACACAGGACTAAGGAATTCAGGAAGTCAGACCAATTGTTTGTATCCTTCTCTGACTCCAGATTAGGTCTCCAAAGTGACCCTTTCGAATTGGATTTCGAATTGTGTCTCTCTCTCATTTATTCTTCCAGTGGAAAGCCTTTACCGTTCAAGATTAAGGCTCATTCTACACGATCCCAGTCTACATCTGAAGCCTTCCAAGCCAGGGTTCCAATTGATATATGTGCAGCTGCGACCTGGGCTACCCCTCACACTTTTTATTACTCATTACAAGTTGGACCTGACCTGTAGGGGGTAGAGCCTCCCTTGGTTCCACGGTACTCAGGAGTATCTTTACGTGAGCCACCCAAGAATAAGGTGCTAGGGACGCTGTCCCATGTGTAGGAATGAAGGCGAGATAGGACTGTAGAACATAAAAACATTATGTACTCACCATAACGTTCCATGTTTGTAGTCCATCTCGCCCTTCATTCTTATGAACCCTCCCTCCTACTCCCGTCCTGGAAGGATCTGGAGATGGGATAATTTTTCCATAACAGGTGGACACCTTTCATTATTGTTCTTTTTGGATAGCTTTAGTTCAGTCTTTCAATAGTTTAGCAGCAAACAAGATCTGGGGATTGTATTGGTGCACCATGGGATACCTACCTAGCCATGAACCAACTAGAAGACTTTGAGCTTTGTAATCGGCCGAGTCGGAGCAGAGGATCGGCTGTGAACCCATGTGTAAGAATGAAGGGCGAGATGGACTACAAACATGGAACGTTACGGTGAGTACATAACTTTTTATTTAAGTACAGAACAAAAGAAAGAAGATGATGTACATTTACTCGGTAACATCAGCATAGGGTAAAGCTACATAATAATGCTACATCTGCAATTTGCTTACAGAACAGTGATACAATGCAAACGGTGTATGTTAATATGCAGAGGGATAAGGTTGCACTCTCTTGTAGGTATATATAGTTCTACAGTAGCAGTTAGAAAGCTTTATTATGTAATGGAGGGTGACAGTCAAGGTTTGATGGTGACTAAGCATAGTTGACCACTATTCTAAAGAGACTACTATTGTGTAGGAAGAGTTTAATTGAGTGCAGTCATGTAGAGAGTGTGTTATAGGTCTGCTAAGGGAAGCTACCCAGTGTCTGTACAGTTATTCAGGACTTGTATAAATGGGACCAGCGGAGATGTTCTTCATCTCACATTGCTGCAGTCCTTACACTTGGGTAGTCCGCTGTCCTCGGTCGGCCCGAATATCAAAGTATTAGGCTGACGTCGGTCAAGGTGCTTAAGACTGACATCAGGACGTCAGGGTACAAATGCGCATGACCGACGTCATATCCTCAGTCTTTTTTGCCGCATGGTCCGATGCAGAAGCAGCGTTGCAAGTGCCGTTCGGCGTTCTGAAATTTTTCGAATTCGGAGTTTCAGACCGAGTCAAAGTTGGCTAAGTACCCCGTTGGGGAATATTTTAGTTTTTTCTTGCCTCAGTGGTTTACCGGATGTCAGAAAAAGTGAATAACTGTATTTCTTGTGGGAAGCAGATACGCATAGAGATTATCATACTTTGTGTATTCCTTGTTTGGGGCCTGAGCACGACGTTGTTGGGTGTCGCTTTTGTGCTAGGTTTAATAAGCGCACTATTGCCGGAGGTTAGATTGTGCCAGGTTGGTCTTCGGGAAGCGGTGCAATTACAATATGCCGTCGGATGCTCCGACGCCCGCTTCTTCGAAGAAGCGCAAAGACAAAGCAGCTAAACCCAGGCAAGAAGAGTCGTCCGTACCGGACGCCGGTTCCTTGGAGGCGTCAGTGGAACCGGTGGTTCCACCGGAGGCTTCTCTGGAGTCCCAGGGGGAGACTTTGATATTGCAGGATGTGGCCTCTCAGGAGGCAGGTCAGGCTGAAGGGGCTTCTCAGGTTACTGTACTCCCCTCCCTTCCTAGGGTGGTTAGGCCCTCTCCTTCTGTTTCCAAGGCTTCTCCCAGAGGCAGGCCAGGTTTAGCTTCTGTTGGTGTCACTCCTAGTTCTTCAAGATCTGTGCCCAAGAAGCACATGCTCAAAATGGCAGAAGATTTAATTACTTTGATTAGAGGTTCTTTGCCCTCCTGATAAGAGGCCTAGGGTGGAACCAGAGTTGGGAGTTTTGAGCAGGTTTCGATGTTTCAGAGTCTTCGGCTGAAGACTTGCAGGAGTATTCTCCTTATTCTGATTCTGATGTGGATGATTCTACTCCTCCTGCTTCTCCTCCAGAGGATTTTTCTTTTCAGAGACTCTTCATTCTATGAGGGAACATTTTAAGTGGGAAGGTCAGGACTTCTCTGATTCCAGGAAAAGGCTTAGGGAATTTTTGCTTTTACCCCAGCATAGGCCTTTGGCTATTCCTCCTGTTCTGGATGTTGTGGAAGATGTGTTTGCAGAGGCTTTACTTAATCCTGATTCTTTGCCTCCTGCTCCTGTTAAACCGGACAGGTATTACAGGGTGCCTGAAGCTCATAAATATCTGTATAAGAGTCCTAGGGCAGACCCAGAAACAGTTAGTCAGGGACCTAAGGGTGTCAAGGCCTCTGTGGTAAAAAAATCCGGTTCCTCCAGATAAAGAGGCCCGAGCTTTGGATAGATGGGGAAAGAAAGTCTATACTTCTTCCACCTTAGCTATGAGGGCTTTGAATTGCCAGTTTCACATGTTGAAATATCAAAACTATCTTCTTTCTCAATTGAAGTCTAAGGTAGATGCTCTGGCGGAAGGCATTGAGTGTAAAGAATTACAAGATTTGGTACATGTTTCTGAACAGGTGGGTAAGCATTCTTTACAATGTGGATTTGATGCTGTACAGGCCTCGTCTAGGGTGGCTGCCACTGGGTCAGTTCTTCAGAGGCACGCCTGGCTGAGGGATCAGAACTTATCTGACCATGTTAAGACAAGGATTTTAGATGCTCCTTTACAGTCTGATGTATTGTTTGGTTCACCTGTGGAGGCAGTTTTAAAGAAAATGGAAGACAAGGCTAAGTCCATGCAGACTGTTAAAGATTTTTTGCTAGTTCAGCCTCCAAGTTTAGTAGGAATTGGCCTGCTAAGGGGTGGACGATTCTTCGTATGATTCACAGTCTAGGGGAAGATCTAGACGTGGTAGGGGTAGAGCTCAGGGCTCTTTCAGACCTAGAACAGGGAGTTCACCTGCACAGTCTTCGGGTGAGGGCAGGGGCCAGTCCTTTCGTAAACAGGCCCAATGACCTACCTTTTCAGCTGCCAGAGCCTTCTTGTCTGGCAGCACCTTTGGGAGGAAGGTTGGCACTCTTCAAAGAAAATTGGAGTTTAATTACCCAGGACAGATGGGTATTGGATATTATACACCAGGGTTACAGGTTTTATTTCCATACCTTGCCTCCTTTCAAAGGCATGCCAGACGTTCCTCCTCAGCAAAGAATAGAGGCTCACAAACAAATTTCTCTGCTGCTGCAAATAGGGGCCATACAGCCGGTCCCTCTGCCAGAAGTAGGCCTAGGATTTTATTCTCGCCTGTTCCTAGTACCAAAGAAGGGGAACACGTGGAGACCAATTTTGGATTTATCTATCCTCAACACTTATCTGGACATTCCCAAGTTCAAAATGTTGACGTTACAACAGCTTTTACCTCTGCTGGGCAAAGATCACTGGATGGTGACTCTGGATCTCAAGGAAGCTTACCTTCATGTTCCTATCAGGCTAAGTTGCAGGAAGTATCTGCGTTTTCGAGCTGGGACTTCTCATTATCAGTTCTCTGCATTGCCCTTTGGCTTATCTACTGCGCCCAGAGTGTTCACAAAGGTTCTGGCTCCAGTGATAGCTTTCTTCAGGCTAAAAGGAATTCAGATCTATCCTTATTTGGACGATTGCCTGATTCTGGCCAAAGGAAAGGACGAGCTTCTTCATCATTTGCAATACGTGATAGCAATGCTAAGATGCCTGGGGTATTCTGTGAACGAAATAAAGTCCAGTCTAGTACCCTCTCAAGACGTGCTTTCTGGGTGTGAGACTGAATACAGCATCCCAGATGGCCTTTTTGACCCCGGACAAACAAAAGAATCTTTCCCTTTACTTCCATCAATTGTCTCATCAGTCCAGGCTGACTGCAAGGACAGTCCTTCAAGCCTTGGGGTTCATGGCATCTTGTATTCTGGTGCTTCCCAATGCCAAACTGCATATGAGGAAGCTACAATGGTATCTCAAAATGTATGGACACAGCACTGCCAAGATATGGACACTGTCATTCAGATAATACCTTGCATTCAAAAGGAATTTTTGTGGTGGGCTCAGGAATGTCACCTAAACAAGGGACTCTCTGTGACCCGGCCAGAGGCGAGTCAGATTCTAACGACAGATGCCTTAGACAAAGCTTGGGGAGCTCATCTAAATGGAAAGTGGATACAAGACACGTGGCCTGCCAGACTACAACATCTACATATCAACTTGAAGGAGATGTTAGCAGTCCAATTTGCATTAATAGCTTTCAAGGATTTGCTTCTTCCAGGGCAGGTGTTGGTTCTAACAGACAACACAACTGTCATGTGGTACATCAACAAGCAAGGGGGAACACATTCTTATCCTCTATGCAGGCAAGCAATGATTTTGTGGGAGACTGCTCTCAGATTACAGCTCAATCTTCAGGCAAGGTTTCTGCCGGGAGCACAGAACTCCTTAGCAGATGTGTTGAGCAGACGAATTATGGATCCCCACGAGTGGAAATTGGATCCTCATGTATTTCAGAAATTGACAGTGTTATGGGGGACTCCAGACATAGATCTGTTCGCTTCTCCACTAAACTACCAGCTGCCAAAGTTTTGCACAAAAAGGTTTCATCCCACAGCTTGGAAAGTGGATGCTCTTTCTTTCAATTGGAGCAATCTTCATGTGTATGCCTTTCCACCTCTGCCTCTCCTCCCAAAGGTACTCCTAAAGGTCAGACAGGACAAGCCAAAGATGATTCTAATAGCTCCAGATTGGCCTCGACAGCACTGGTACCCATTACTGAGAAGTCTGGTTCGGGAGCCTCCATGGCCTTTGCCTTCGATTCCACACCTGCTGTCTCAAGAGAACAGTCATTAAACTTCACTCTCTTCACCTAACAGCCTGGCATATTCTGTTTTAAACCCTGGAGGGTCTCAGCTTCCGCAGCAAGTTTTGAATGTTATTTTGGAGGCCAGAAGGCCTAGTACAAGGAAAGTATACGCAGATAAATGGAAGAGATTTTTATTTTGGAGTGCAGCAAAGGAATTTGATGTTGCTAAGCCTAATTTAAGTGTGGCTCTTCAATATCTTGCTGAGTTACTGGACAAGGGATTGTCCTTCTCTTCTATTAAGATTCATGCTGCAGCAATTTCTGCTCACTATGACTGTGATCCACCATTGTTTTCTCATCCTTTGTTTAAGCAATTCCTTAGAGGGGCAAAGAATATAAGACCCCCACGTAGAGCTCCTACTCCTGCTTGGGATCTCAATTTTGTGTTGGAGAAACTCACTCTACAACCTTTTGAGCCGGCAGCTACTGCCGAGTTGAAATATTTATCATGGAAGACTGCTTTTTTGTTGGCCATTACCTCTGCGAGAAGGGTTTCTGAATTACAGGCCCTTATGGCAGTTGAGCCTTTCTTAATTTTCCATAAGGATAGGGTATCTTTACGTACTAATCCTTCCTTTATGCCTAAGGTGGTTTCTAGTGTGGCTTTAAACCAAACTATTCATTTGCCTACTTTTTATGCAAACCCCAAAATAAAGGGGAAAAGATTTTGCACACCTTGGATATACACAGGCAGTTACGATATTATTTGAGCAGAACTAAAGGGTTCAGGCAGTCTCAGCAGTTGTTTGTTTCTTTTGCTTTGGGTTCTCAGCGCAAGCCTGTGTCAAAACAAACTATTTCTAAGTGGATTGGGTTTTGTATTGCTTTCTGTTATTCCCATCATGGTAAGGAGGTTCCAGCTGGGATTAGGCCTCATTCCACTAGAGCTACTGCCACTTCTACAGCTTTTTAAGGGGTGGCAACTAAAGATATTTTGGAGGCAGCTACTTGGAGTTCAGTGCATACTTTCTCTAAGCATTACCACCTTCCACTTTACTCTAAATCTAGGGCTGGGTTTGCCACTGCTATTTTACAGGGCATTTTGGCAGCCCCTACTACTTTATAGTTTTGCCATCCTCCCTTACCTCTGCTTTGGGATTCTACCCAAGTGTAAGGACTGCAGCAATGTGAGATGAAGAACATAGTACAGTTTTGTACCTACCATAAATGTAGATGTTCAAGATCCACATTGCTGCAGTCCAATTACCCTCCCTCCTTCCCCTCTGTTGTTAGAGGCGGTTGTGTGGTTTGGGTTGTAAATATTGTACATATTGTATATATTGTTCATATGATTAGTGCAAGGGTGGTTGGTTGTTTTTTGCTGTCTTTTGGTTTTGACCTTTCTGTTTAGGGTCTTCTGACATCTGGGGCAAGAAAAGACTGAGGATATGACGTCGGTCATGCGCATTTGTACCCTGACGTCCTGATGTCAGTCTTAAGCGCCTTGACCGACGTCAGCCTAATACTTTGATATTCGGGCCGACCGAGGACAGCGGACTACCCAAGTGTAAGGACTGCAGCAATGTGGATCTTCGAACATCTACATTTATGGTAGGTACAAAACTGTACTTTTTTTGAAGGTTTTTTTTTTTCTATGGCCCTGATTCCTAGGAGGATGCCATTCCATGTTTTTGCTATAGATGAAGAATAGAGGGAGTCCCCAAGACTATTTTTGCTTTTGGTTGGGTTGACCAATGCTTTCTTGGTGGATCTTAGTAGGCATTTGTTGGAGCAGATATACAGTAGACCTTGTAATGCTGGAGTTTTTTTCAGGATTATAGAATTTGGTGGGCTATTGTAAGTTGGTTAAAGGTGAACAGGTTTGGTAATTCTAGCCAGGAAAGTTGCTTGGGTGCTATGCAGTGATGTGTACTGTAGGGTGAGTCTGTAGCAAACTTTGCTATTTTATTGTAGCAAGTGTTTAGTTTGGTTAAGTCTGATTTATTTAAGGTGACTAGTATGGGGAAGGCATAGAGAAGTGTGGAGACTAGGTGAGTTCTAAGGATGGTAGCTTTACTGTTGTTGGTGAGACATGTTTTGCATTTGTATAGGATTCTAAGTTTTCTTATGGTGTGTGCAATATGCATATCGAATTTCATGTTGTGATCTATGATAATGCCTAGCAGGGACGGCCGCGGTGGTGCAGCGGTTAGCATTGTCACCTCACAGCAAGAGGCTCTCCGGTTCGATCTTTGGCTGGGGTGTCTTCTGTGTGGAGTCTGCATGTCCTCCCTTTGGTCGTATGGGTTTTCTCTGGGTGCTCCGTTTTCCCCCCACATCCCCAAAGACATGCTGCAAGTGGATTGGACACGCTAAAATTGGCCCTAGGCATGAGTGCGTGCGTGTGTGTGCCTTCTGTGGAAGGTTGGGTGCCGGGCTGGCAACTCGACACCGTAAAAGCTCCACTGCCAATTATGAGTGGACAAGGTGATCCGCTTTGGCGACCCCTAACCGGGAAAAGCCGAAAGACAGAGAGAGTTTGGTGTGTGAGACGTGTGGTAGAGGTGTTGGTAGTTGAGTATATTGTGAATAGGGGAATGGGGTTTATAGCTTTTGTAGGAAGGAATATCATTAGCTGTGTTTTTTGGGAGGGTATAGTATTAGTTGAGAGTTGCTTAACCAGGTTTTGACAGCGGCAAAAGATTTTTGTGTTAATTTCTGGAGCTGAGGGAGCGATGTGGCGGAACAGATTAGGGTGGAGTCATCAGCGTACTGGACCAGTGTGGCATGCAGGGTAGATTTGTGAAGTTCGTTGGTAAATATGGTGGAGAGGAGAGGGCCGAGGATGGATCCTTGGGGATGCCTAAGGTTATGAGTAGGAGGGGAGATGAGGAATTTTGCAGTTTTACTACCTGTTGGCGGTTAGATAGTCCTGGAATCTGGTTAGAGTGGAGTGGCTTAGATTAAGTTCCGAGAGACCAATAAATAGTTTGGCATGGGAGACCGTATCGAAGACCTTTGAGAGATCTAGGAAAACAGTGAAGACAAGGTTGCCATTGTTCCCTTGTTGATTTACAGTATTGGTAAAGCTAATAAGGGCTGTGATGCTGCTATGATTAGGACAGAATATATGTTGGATGTTGCTCAGCAGTTTATTAGTAAGGAGGTAGTTAATTATTTGTGAATGTATGCATTTTTCAAGGATTTTTGACAGAGGAGATAGAATGGCATTTGGTCGGTAGTTAGTTCTAGTGAGTTACCCCCTTTGTGAAGTGGTAATATGAAATTTTCCATAGTGACTGGATCTGTTCTGACAGAGCAATTATTTAACAGGGAGACAGGATAGATGACTTTGGTGGTGATCTTGAGGAAGTCTGCAGGTAACTTAGCAGCAGCCAGGGTTGTGGGTTTAAGTTTATTCAGATATTTATATATTGTGCTAGTAGGAACAGATTGTAATGAGAAACGGTTCTGGTATATGGGTGAGGATGACCAGTTTGGGTATGTAGTAGGAGTATTATTGTTAGTGAGATTTGGAATGGATTTGGTGAAGTGTTGATTGAATTGGGTGGCTATATTATTGGTGATGGTATCAATGTTTAGGGCTGGTGTATTATTTTTTCCTGGTTGCATGATTTTATTGATGGCAGCCCAGAACTTTTATGAGTTTTTGTGTTTTGATTGGATGTCAATGTAGTGGTTTATTTTGTCTGTCCTAATTTGTATTTTGACTTGGTTCCTTAATTACAGGAATGCCTGTCTATTAGTTTGTGTTTTATTGTGACGCCATGAGTTCCATGCTTTATCCCTTTGATCTGATGTAAATCTTTGTTCTTTGATTACAGGTAGGACCTCGGTTCTGTCGTCAGAACCGATACGGCCATTTCCCAGCTCACGCAAGCCAAAAACTCTCAGCTAAGACCTACCCATAATGCCCCTCTCCTAGTTACTCCAGATCTCGTTTGCTGTGTTCCTACTCAGACGTGCTAGCCATCTCTCTCAAAGCTAAGTAGAAAATTGTTAATTTTAAGACCGTTTCTCTTCAAAATTATTTAATTTTTATTCAAGTTAGCCTTTTCTTACTGTCGCCTATAACCTAAAACCTATTCCCCTACCCTTTTCCTTGGTAATTTAATTTTTTACCTTTATTGGTACTGTCCCTTTCTCTGGTCTTTGACAGGCCTTTCCTTTCTACTAGTTTTTTTTTTTTTTTTTTTTTTTAAATAACATCACTGGTATTTTCTCCCTTATTTTGTTTATAGGATAGTCTTGTTGCCCTACTATGTAAGACAAATCTAAGTTGGGATTTAAACAGTGTGACAAGTGTGGACATAAGATGCCTAACTCAGATACACATGTTTGTTGTGTCTTCTGTTTGGGCGTGGATCTTACTAGAGCATGACTGTGACACTTGTGCTAGTTTTAGAAATTGTACACTAGCAGAATGTAATGTTAAACTTATCTTAAAAGGTTTACTCAAGACACCTTTTTCGGAGGCTCTATCTGGGTCGGAGGTATCACCCCCTCCAAAGACCAAAAAACATAAGGAAAAACGGATTACTAAAGGCACCTTTTTTTGGAGGCTCTATCTGGGTCGGAGGTCTCCCCCCTCCAAAGACCAAAAAACATAAGGACAAACAGAGTCACTCGGTTTCTGCATCTCCGTCAGTTACGGAACCGAGTCGGCTCTGTGCTTCCTCGGCGCCAGACCTCTTTGGCACCAGGCTTTGTGTCTTCTCCCTCGTTGCCATCCATGATATTCATCCCTATTTCAGCTCCGACCTCTGCACCATACTTGGATCTGACATTGGCTCCGATGACTGTACCTGCGTCGACACCATCCCCAGCCATGGTGTCGACAGTTTCTTCGGCTCCATCGGCTCCAAAACTCGAATAACTGCGAAGGACAAGATACTTCCTGTGCATACTGTCTCTGTTCCGACAGCAATATTTTCCCTTTTGGCACTGTCCACCCTTGCTGCATCGGCTCCGGTGGAAAGTATGCTCACCCGAAGCAGTGCTTGGACCGTCCGTACCTTGGTACCTAGCCCGGCACCTGTTTTCTCGCTGCCGCAGTCTATGTCCACGGCTCAGGCGGCTTCCAGTTCTCTCAGAGCTCCTCGCCTGGAGGTGTGACCCCAGTTACGAGGTTCTCCCTCCCGGTTCCGGACTCCCATCCCGCCTCAGGTGGGCCTGCTGTACAGGTAGTGGACTCGCAGTCAGCACCAATGACATCAGTATCAGAACCCTCCCCTAGCATGCTCCTCTCCCAACCCTCTTTTTCGGGACCCCGGGCACGGGAATCACAAGAACCCTCTTTGAAGGGAACCCCTTTTTCGTAGTCCTGCTCAGAAGATCCCACTGGGGAGCCACCCCCAAAGAAACAGTGCAAGAGGAAGCACCTTGATTCACCGGAAGAATCTACTGAAGACCTGGATTGTGATAAGGGGGAAGGGTCCCCACGGTCTCCCCCAGATGACATCTCATTCAGAGACATTCTCGAGATCCTCAAGCAGCGGGGAGACTGGAAATCCTATAACCCTTCTTCTGAAGAATCTGTGTTCCTGCAGGCCTTCCGTGCTTGGCCATCTACATCCTGGGTGACCCCACCAGCAGATGACCTTGTTAAACTCATTGTGCAGCATGCCTAGAAGGCCACAGACAACGTATAACCTGTCCTTTGGAGGCCAGACAAAAATTTTATCTGCACCTGAAGACCAACCCCACTGGTCCTAGCAGTTGACAGTTGATTCTGTGGTCATGGCGGTGGCCACCAAGAGGGAATTGGCAGAAGGTAGTTCCACCGTCCATCCTCCAGAGAGTCCCGTACCATGGCAGACTAGGGAAACAGAGCTATGCTTCAGCGACATTCGGTCGGTGGACTATCTGGCACACTTTACTCGTCTCCAAAGAGACCTAATTTCCGAAATGTCTTCCTCTTTGGTGGGGTACTGTCTGATGAGGTGCGTGATATTATCGCCTCGCAGCTGACTACCCTTGAATCCATCTCAAACCCCCTCGATGAATTTGATATCTCACTCCACCGAGGGGGCAGCTCAAGCTGCCACTTCAAGCATTGTCATGAGACGTAATGCTTGGATGCGGTTGTGTGACTTCGCAGACCCCTTTAAATCTTCCTTTGTCAATGCACCTGTTGATGAATCTGCACTTTTTGGACCCAAAGTACGAGACACGCTTGCACGTAGTGAGAAAGATGGAAAGACCTTGTCTGCTCTGGGCTTGTGCTTTTCCAACCCCCAGAGGTGCTACTCCAGGAACCAGAAGGGAGGAAAAATGTGGTTCAGGAAATCACAAGGACCTTTTCGTGACACTCATGGTGAACAATCCCCCCGGGGCAGAGTGGGCAACTCATATGGAAGACATCCCTTTTGGGGTAGAGGGGGTTTGCGTAACCAGGGCGCTAGAGATTTTTTTCTCCGCCAGACCCTACCAGCGCTCCTGAGCAGCGGCCCGATTGCTTCCCTCTGGAAGCTGTCGGGGGTCGTTTTTCTCTGCATCTGCTAGCCTAACATCTTATTACTACTTATGTTTGGGTGCAGAGAATAATATCCAGAGGTTACCATATACCTTTCGACTTAACTCCCAGACCCGTCAAACGAATCCCCATTGTGCCACCTACTCAGAGGGACTCAGAAGCCTTATAGATAGAAAAGCTGCTAAGGAAAAGAGTCATCCAACCAGTCCCACCTGACCAGACAAGATCCAGGTTTTACTCGAGGTTCTTTTTTACTGCCAAAAATGACAGGGGACTAGAGACCAATCGTGGATCTCAGCCTATTGAACAAATTTATCAAACCTCAAAAATTCTGGATGGTCACGATACAGTCCATTCTTCCCTTCCAACTGGATGTGCTCTGTAGACCTCAGGACGCATGCTACCACATAAAGATGGATCACCACTTATGGAGGTTTCTCCGCTCCGGCTGGGAGCCAATCACTACCAGTTCAGGGGACTGCCATTCCGTCTCTCGACAGCCCCCCCCCCCCCCCCCCCAGAGTGTTCACCAAATGTATGGCAGTTGTGGAAGCTCATCTTCGACTACAAGGATTCCAGTTGTTTCCCTATCTAGACGATTGGCTCCTTACTGCTCCGACCAGTAATCTTCTAGTCCGCAGCCTCTTACACTCAAGCTCTCGCTCTCCGCTTGGGGATTACTTTCAACAAAGACATATCTCAAATGTCCCCAATGAAGACACTGGAATTTATTGGAGCAGTCTTTTGACACAACATCCTGTCAAGCTTCTTTCCCCCCCTCACAGGCTTTTGCAAATAAGACACAAAATCCAAGACCTTCTTCCTCAGACCTATGTACCAGCATGTCTTGTACTGCAACTCTTGTGCTCCATGGCAGCTGCCATTATGTTAATACCACTGCGAGACTGCACATGAGAATCCTGCAGTGGCTCCTTTACGCACAGTGGTCGTTGCTAAGTCACCCACTCAACCACATGATACGCCTTACAAACCGTTGCAAGGAAGAAATGCTATGGTGCATGAAGCCACAAACAAATCTTTGGTGTCGACCTTTCTGTCTTCCCCAGCTCACGGCCACGGTGACCACGGACGCTTCACTTTTAGGGTGGGGGGCATTTCCAGGGAAAGACTGTCCAAGGCACCTGGTCCCCCATGAAGACCAACTTGCACATGCCCTGGAACTGAGGGCAGTTCTCTTAGTGTTGCAAGCGTTCCATGCATCCCTTCCCTTGGGGACCATTGCAATTCAGTCAGACATGTCAGTCGTTTTGGTATATCAACAAGCAAGGCGGAACCAGGTCTTACCCCCTGTGTCGGGAAGCCATGAGGATTTGGCACTGGGTGATAGTTTCCAACTGCTTTCTTATAGCAACGCACATTCCTGGGAGTTCCAGCCTTATTGCGGACAATCTGACCAGAAACATACTGATGCCTCATGAGTGGTCCCTCAACCCTGTAACAGCAGATCGGATCTTCCAGCACTGGGGCAAGCCTTGCTGTGACCTGTTTACTTCCCCTCTAAACTACAAATGCAGAAGCTATTTTGCCCTGATCCCCCCCCTCAGGGGGAATCACCGAAGGACGCTCTAACACACGATTGGACCCGGATCTTTTGTATGCCTTTCCCCCCATTTCCCCTTATCCCAGAATTTCTTCAGAAAGCTCAGAGGATGAGAAGCAAAGTGATCCTCATTGCCCCCTACTGGCCACGTCAAGTCTGGTTCCCGTTTCTCTGGCCTCATCTGATTCACAGCCTGTGGATCCTGGATCATTCCCAGGACCTATTATCTCATCCTCAGTGACTGATTCATTTGAACCTGCACAGTCTCAAGCTCACAGTTTGGTTCCTCCACTTCCAATGATTGCCAGGCTGCCTGACATCCCATCTCCTGTTTGTGAAATTCTTTTGGCCTCACACAAACCTTCCACTAGAAAAGTTTATTCTAGTAAATTGACTAGGTTTTCTATTGGGGTCAAAGACCAGAACTTAGACCCTTTCTCTATGCCTATTCAAAAGATCATACAATACCTGACTACTCTTTTACATGCAGGAGCCTCCGCTTCAACGATTACTGTACATTTAGCAGCTATCACCAATTTTCATGATGGTCTTGATAATTTTTCAATTATGTCACACTGCCTATGCAAGACCTTTTTTGAAGGGGAGTATTACTTCTTAAACCGACAGTCAAGCCTTCCTAAGAACCCTGGGACTTGAACCTTGGTGTTTCAGTCTCTCACAGATTCTCCCTTTGATTAATGTGATGTGAAATTTTTGTCATGGAAAACCATACTTCTAGTAGCATTTACCTCAGCGAGAAGAGTATTTGAGCTGCAGGCCTTGAGTGTCAAGAGTCCTTACTTGATCTTCCACACAGATAGGGTGTCCCTTCTTTCTTGCCCATGTTCATTTCTGGCTTTTCCATTAACCAATCTATTGACCTGCCGGTTTTCTTCCCTCGGCATTCTAATAGAGGGGAGTACCTTTTGCACACCCTTGATGTGCATCGGCAGCTTCATTGTTATTTGGACAGGACTAAATCTTTCAGGAAAACAGATAAATTGTTTGTGGCCTTTGCAGGACCCAGATTAGGTAAACCTGTTTCCAAAGTGACTTTATCCTCTTGGCTTAGAAATGTCATTACCTTTATCTACCAACAGAATAAGCTGTCTTTACCTTCCAAAATAAAGGCTCATTCTACCATATCTATGTTTACTTCTGTAGCTTTTCATTCCAGACCCTCGATGAATGATATATGCGCAGCAGCCACTTGGGCAAGACCTCATACCTTTATATCTCATTACAAATTGGATTTGACCTCCAGCGGACGAGCATCTTTTGGCTCTATGGCATTCAGGAATATCCTTCCTTAAGGCCACCCAGGACTCAAGTAGCTGGAGACTCGGTCCAAGCTGTAATGAAAGAACAAAGATTTACAACATCAGATAAAGAAGGTATGTCTTGCCATAATGTTCTATCTGTGTTGTAGATCTTTGTTCATTCATTACTTCCCACCCTCCTTCCCCCTATCTGGACTCCTGGTGCACTTTAGGAACTCCAGGTTAGGGTATTTGCTTAGACAGAGCCTCCTACTATCTTTTCTATTACTACATCTTTTATCTAGGGTGGTCAAACTCTATCTGGAGTAACTAGGAGAGGGGCATTATGGGTAGGACGTAGCCGAGTGTGTTCGGCTTGCGCAAGCTGGGAACTGGCTATATCGGTTCCGACGATGGAACCGAGGTCCTAGCTGTAATGAATGAACAAAGATCTACAACACAGATGGAGCGTTATGGTAAGACATAACTTATTTTTTTTTTCGAAGTAGTTTGGTATCGCATAGGTAGATTTAGTTTCAACAGTCCTGTTGGGGGCAAGGTGATTTAGAATGCTAAGGAAAGTATTGTTGAAGTATTCTACAGCACTGTCCTTGGGGAGAGTTGAGAGTGGTCTCCAGCTGCATTGATTTAGTGCAGATAAAGTCTTGGGTTTTGAAATTCTTTATATATCAAATTTGTTTGATGGTAGACTTTATTGGGTTAACTTGATGTCTTTTATTACAAAGGTGGGAAGTGATCACTGATACAAAAGTGGGAAGTGATCACTGAGGGTGTCTGGGAAGGGACCGGAGAGGTAGGATTGAGCTGGATGGTTAGTGAGGATCCAGTGTAGGATGGACTTCTTTTTAGTTGTTTTTATCTGTTTGGGTTGGGGTTTTGGTTAATTGAGTGAAACCATGTAGGTTGATGTGGTTGGTGGGGTGGATGAAGTCCTAGTCAGTCCAGTTGATGTTAGTTGCCTATCATGATTATTTCTTGGGGGATGTTTTGGGATATCCAGTTTAGGATGGCTTCAACTGTGTTAATATTGTTACCGTGTAGGGGGGGTATATAGCAACCGATTATATGTAGGTGCTTTTTTGAGTTGATTTTTAGCTTGGTGACTATTGTTTCTGCATTATTGAAATTTGGTGGGTGGTTGTCTATCATATTGGCAAGTTGTTTTTAAACAATAGTTCAATACCTCCCCCGCTTTTGGATATTCTGTCTTGCCTAAGAATGTTATACCCAGGGGGAATTAATTCATTCTTTGATTTGTAGTTTTAGCTAAGTCTCTGTGAGAAGAACTATGTCAGGGGAGTATAGAGCCAGTGTGGCATGTAGCTCAGATATTTTATTCAGTATGCTTATGTTGATAAATATTAGGAGTTCTGAGGGTTTTCTGGGGAAATTGAGAATGTTTTTTTTCTTGGTTGTTGGGGTTGTTCCTGTTTGTAGGGCCAGGATTTGGGTGTATGCCTCTGCTGAGTGTAATTTGGGATGCTATTTGAATGATAGTGTCAATGTATTTTGATATAAATTGTCTTATTTTGTAGAATTGGGTATTTTGTTGGTAGGGGTACTAAAAATGAGGTAAGGTTGAAATTTGAGAGGATGTAAATTGATAGTGATATTAGTAGTAAAGCTGGTTTCTCCTGTGTAGGAATTGGGCAAGTGAGGGATTTTGTTGGAGTGTAATTAAGTGATGGTAGGAGGTTGTGTGCTGCAATAATGAGGGTAGTAGCTATTATGTAGGGGCAGCATTTTGTCTTGTAAAGAGGAGAAGTAGATAGTGACATTCCTAATAGTTATGTTATATTTGTGTATCTGAAGTAGTTACTTCATTTGATCTGCAACCTGTGGGTGTCGGATCCGACCTCGGATCCGATCCGGCAGCTTTCCAAGCTCCAAGATTCGAGCTCCTAGCTCCTCCCCCCTACCCATAATCCCCTACTACCAACCACATTACCTCAGATCGTTTTTTGCCGCGGCTGAAGAAGCTTCCTTGTGAAGAGCTCCTGGCTGGGAGAGATCATTGCTGGTTTTAAACCAACTTTTCATTCAAAGTTGTCGTTGTGTGTCTGTTAGTTCCCTTTTCTGCTTCTTGTGCTAGTTTTTGGTCCCTTTTCTGTTAAATTTATTACTTGTTTTATCTTCACTCCCCTCCCCCTCCCAGTGTTTGGGAGTGTGTGTGAATGATGTCAGAAGGGCCTAAGGCCATTTTTTCTAAATGTACTGAGTGTGGCCACAAGCTTTCTCCAGCTGATGGCCACACTCAGTACGTTTTGTGCCTGGGGGCAGCCCATTTGTCAGAGGCCTGCCAAATCTGCGCGGCCTTCAACCCCGGGCACTTCGGGATAGGAAGAACAAGCTGATCCTGGCGGGAAAGCTCCCCCAGGAGTCGGCTTCTTCTTCCTCTCCCGTTCGGGCTCCAGCTGCTTCGGCGCCGTCTATCCCCTTAGCTCTACCCGGGACTCAACCTCCCTCATTGGGTTTGAGCTCTGGGGAAACTAGTGCCTCTTCCCTTAGAGAGAAGAGGCACAAGGATAAGGATGGACATAAGTCCCACAAAAGGCGGGCCGAATCTCATCCTTCAGCTCTGCCAGCAAAACTACTTAAATCTCCCTCGTGGGTCTCCGGATCCCCCTCCTCTCGGCGCCATTCGCCCTGTTTTTCGCCAGAGCCGGAGGAGGAGGATAGGGCTCCCTCGAGATTTTCGAGGCGGCCCTCCCGGCCCGCCTCTACTACTTCATCTAGGTCGACCCGAAGCATCTCCGAAGCGGATATGGATCGGATGATGCGTCGGTTCTTACAGACCCAAATGCAGATGGGGATGCTCTTGCCCCCCCCCCCCTCTGGCGGGGGAGTGCAGCCCCCATATTTGCCCCGATCACTCCTTCTCCGACTCGTTTTCGGGTCTCGGAGTCATCGGATCCAGGCCCTTTTGGACCCGGGGAATTGTCGGTGCCGATAGCGGTGGTCTCTTCGCCGACTATACCTTCGAGCTTGTCGGACCCGAGCTCTCGGGGTCGAGGGCTGAGCGTTGGATCTGTGGGAGTTGCTGTGTCTTCGGCGCTGTTGGCGTCGGAGCACACCTCTGCCTCGGCGCCGACTGCATCGGCTCTGACCCCGATCCCTTCCTCGGATCCGAGGAGATTGCTCTGAGGCTGGCGAGAGTGGCTCTCCTTCGGCTTTTGAGGTAGTGGAGAGGGTACTGTTGAGGTCCTCCAGATCCCCGACCCGGGCTTCGGATCCACCCGTACCCCCACTGTATGAGGGTCTGTCTTCCATCATCCGTCCATCTGGGCAGCCTGCCCAAGCCCTCCAGCTAGTTCCCGTGGAGGAACAACAACCCGTGGACGAGCCCTCTTTGGACAGTCCCACCAAGGAGGTCCCTCGGAAACATCGGTGCAAAAGGAGGCACCTGGACTCCACCGAGTCCATTACCACAGACACGGACTTAGATGATACGGAGGGTTCCCCAAGGTCACCCCCTGAAGATGTCTCCTTTGGAGACATCATGGAAATGTTGCGTATCAGAGGGGGGTGGTCAGCCCAAAAGCCCTCCCTTGATGAGTCCGTGTTCCTGGAGGCCTTTGAGGCAGGCCCATCTACCTCCTGGGTGTCCCCTCCGGCCGACCCCCTGGTGGACTTAATTACCACCAGGGCTTGGAAGGAGCCCGACACTGTGGAGCCAATCCCTAGGCGCCCCGATAAAGTCGTCAGCCCACCCACAGATAGACCGTCTTGGGCCAAAGGAACCCCCGTTGATGCTATGTTGGTGGCGGCGGCCACCAAGAAAGAACTTGCGTAGGAGAGTTCTTCGGTTCACCCGCCGGATAAGGAATCTCGAGCGCTTGACCGGATTGGGAAGCGGATGTTTGCTTCAGCGACCTTTTCCATAAGGGTGCTGAACTATATGGCACATACCATTAGGCTACAGCGAGACTTGATTAAAGAATACGCTGCAGCCCCCCCCAGAGTCCATGTCGGTCCCAGACAAAAAGGTTTTTGAGACTCGAATGGCCACTCTAAAATCCATCTCCAATACATCTATGCGGCTTCTCTCCCATGCAACGGAGGGAGCCGCTAGAGCTAGCGGAGCCGGGGTCGTCTTGCGACGTCTCTCCTGGCTCCGTCTGTGCGACTTCACGGACCCCTTCAAGGCGTCCTTCGCGAACGCCCCTTTTGACGGTTCTGCCTTGTTTGGCAAAACTGTTCGCAACACGCTGGTCCAAAGCGAAAAGGACGGGAAGATGCTGTCTGCCGTCGGAGTCCGCTTCTCTAATCCCCAAAGATCCTTCTCCAGGAATCAGAGGGGACAAAAGAAGCTGTGGTTCCGTAAGTCTCAGCAATCCCATCCTGCTGTGGACCACTCGTCCTCTAGAGGCAGAGGAGGACAAGGTGGACGCTGGCCCAGAGGCAGAGGGGGGCCACGTAATTTCGGGTCTAGAGAACCTTTCTCTGACAGACCCGCGCAACAGCCCTGAGGGCTTGCCTGACTGTCCCTCTCTGGAGGCAGTCGGGGGGCGATTGTCGGAGCACCTGTCAAACTGGGAGTCCCTTACAACAGATCGATGGGTGCTCCCGATCATATCCAGAGGTTACTCCATTCCATTCATAAACCTTCCCCCCAAACCCAGACGTCTCCCCGATGTCCCACCCGATCAGAGGGAGGCAGCGGCTTTGGAGATTTTAAAGCTGCTAAGAAAAAGAGCCATCCAGCCCGTCCCCCCAGACCAGTCCAGATTGGGTTATTACTCCAGGTTCTTTTTGGTGCCAAAGAAAACGGGGGACCTCAGACCCATCTTAGACCTTTCCTCCCTGAACCTGTTCATACCCAAGGAAAGGTTCCGGATGGTCACTCTCCAATCAATTCTCCCCCTGCTGCGGGAGAACGACTGGATGTGCTCTCTAGACCTCAAGGATGCATATTACCACATATTAATGGACAGACGATCCAGGAGGTTCCTCCGCTTCCGGCTCGGAGCCAGTCATTATCAATTCAGGGTTTTTCCATTCGGCCTCACCTCAGCCCCCTGAGTGTTCACCAAGGTCATGGCAGTGGTTGCAGCCCACCTGAGACTCCAGGGCATTCAGGTCTTCCCTTACCTAGACGACTGGCTCCTCACCGCGACCAACAGGCATCAGCTCTGTGCCGCGAGAGATTATGCTCTGTCTCTGGCCCACAACCTAGGCATCTCAGTGAACGAGCAGAAATCCTGCCTGTGGCCCACTCAAGCCGTAGAATTCATAGGGGCCAGGTTAGATACACGAATCTCCAAAGTTGTTCTAACATCAGTCAGGCTGAACAGCTTGTCATTTCAGGTGTTAGCCCTTCTTTGGAGCCCTGCTCCTCCAGCGGAGTTAGTCCTGAGGGCACTGGGGTCTATGTCAACAGCGATCGGTTTCTCTTTTCATGCCCGTCTGCGAATGCGCATATTACAATGGACCCTTCAAGTCCAATGGTCCCTGTCGATCCACCCATTATGCATGCCAATACCCCTGAGCAGGGTGTGCAGGGACTCCCTTCTGTGGTGGTTACAGGCACAGGAACTCAGAGAAGGGAGACCCTTTGTGATTCCCCCAGCCAAAGCCACGTTGACCACGGATGCTTCTTGCCTCGGGTGGGAGGGGCATTGTTCAGGCAGATCCGTTCAAGGCACGTGGACTTCCCTAGAGACCGCATTACATATCAACGTCCTAGAGATGAGGGCGGTGCTTTTGGTGTTGCAAGCTCTCCACGACCTTCTTCCCATAGGGACTATTGCAATCCAGACGGACAACATGTCAGTAGTCTGGTATATAAACAAACAAGGAGAGACCAGATCTTATCCCCTGTGTCGAGAAGCCATGAGAGTGTGGGAATGGACGATTTCCACCAACCACTTTCTGATAGCAACGCACATTCCGGGACGGTCCAACATATTAGAGGACAAGCTAAGTCGAGTGTTCCTCACTCCATACGAGTGGTCTCTGAATCCATCTGTTGCGAAGCAGATCTTCCACAAATGGGGTCAGCCTCGCTGCGACCTTTTCGCGTCTCCTTTAAACACAAAATGCAGCGAGTACTTCGCGATAGTTCCCCCCAGAGCGGAGACCCCCAGAGACGCTCTAGTCCATGCTTGGCCTCCCGGACTCCTTTATGCTTATCCCCCCCTCCCACTTATGATGAAATTCATCCAGAAAGCCTGTCAGTTGGGGAGCAGAGTTATCCTCATAGCCCCATTCTGGCCTCAACAGATCTGGTTTCCCTTTCTGCGGTCTCAGTGTGGCTCCCCCATGGATTCTGGATCCCAGTCCAGACCTAATCTCGCACCCAGCGAGATGCCATACCCCAAACCTGGTCAATCTCAAACTTGCTGCTTGGTTGATCCAGTTCCATTAATGGCTAGGACTCCCGGTATCTCATCCCTCGTTAAGGCCATTCTGGTGGCGGCTCATAAACCATCTACCAGGAAACTTTACAACAGTAAATAGAAACATTTTTCCATCTGGGCCAAAGATAAAGAATTGGACCCATTTACTATCCCTATTCCGACTATTCTAGACTTCCTTTCCCTGCTTTTTAGACAGGGAGCAAGTGCCTCCACAGTCAAAGTGCAGTTGGCGGCCATCTCCCATTTTCACGTGGGGGACGGCATAGGCTCCTTAGCATCTACAAAGTTGTGCAAAACCTTCTTAAGAGGAGTTTTTCTTTTGAAACCACCTGTCAAGACTGTGGTTCCCCCGTGAGATCTCACTCTGGTCTTACAAGCCTTAACGAGACCACCTTTCGAGCCTGCGACCTCGGTTCCGTTGAAGTTCTTGTCTTGGAAAACGGCTTTTTAGTGGCTATTACTTCAGCCAAGAGAGTTTCAGAATTACAAGCTCTGTGTATCAAACCTCCGTACCTTATTTTTCACAAAGATAGAGTGTCCCTCAGGACTAACCCGTCTTTCTTGCCTAAGGTGGCTACAGAATCAAACATTAATCAATCAATAAATCTTCCTGTATTTTTCCCAAATTTTCACAACAAAGGCGAATACACGTTGTACAAATTGGATGTACACAGACAACTGCGTTTTTACTTGCACAGGACTAGAGAGTTTCACAAGTCGGACCAGTTGTTTGTTTCTTATGCAAAATCAGCCATGGGCAAGGCAATTGCTAAAGTGACTGTAGCAAATTGGATCTGTCAGTGCATTATGCTGGGATACACTTCATCTGGGAAGCCAGCTCCGGTTGGCGTCCGTGCTCATTCCACAAGATCTGTAGCTACCTCAACAGCCTTTTGGTCTAGGGTTCCAGTAGACGATATTTGTTCAGCAGCTACCTGGTCCTCATCTCATACGTTCATTTCTCATTACAAACTGGATATGATTTCCAGGAGTAGGGCTTCTTTTGGCGCCACGGTGCTTCGGAATATCCTTCCGTAAGGACCACCCAGGTTCTTATAGGTTAGCTGGGGACTCTGTCCCACAGGTTGCAGATCAAATGAAGTAACTACTTCAGATAAAGAAGTTATGTACTCACCATAACGTTCCATCTGAGTAGATACTTCATTTGTCTGCAACCGACCCCCCCTGCCATCCCCCGAACCTCTGGAATTTTTTCTGATCATTCGGAGTTGGTTTCTGTCTCGAGCTAGTGAGGCAAAAAAACGATCTGAGGTAATGTGGTTGGTAGTAGGGGATTATGGGTAGGGGGAGGAGCTAGGAGCTCGAATCTTGGAGCTTGGAAAGCTGCCGGATCGGATCCGAGGTCGGATCCGACACCCACAGGTTACAGACAAATGAAGTATCTACTCAGATGGAACGTTATGGTGAGTACATAACTTCTTTATATATAGGTGGATAGTGTTTGCTACTATTTTGTTTGTGGCTGCTGTCTGTGATGTAGGGATAATGGGTGGGGGTTTTGACTGAGAAGACCAGAATGTAGATGTTATGAGTGAAGGGGAGTGGTGTGGATGTAAATGAGGTTGTAGTGAAAGAGAGGCTGAGCTGTAGTTGGTTGTTGGCGAGAAGGAGAGGGTCCTGATAGGTAAAAAGGTCAGAAGAGTGGGGGTGGGTGGGAATGGAGGTGGAGTAGGGGAGCAGAGTGAGCTGGAGCGTAGCAGGGGTGAACAGAGTGGGTTAGACCTTAGTCTCTGCAACACATACTATGTTCGGAACATCTGTAAGTCTATAATTTCACTTTTTGTAGCAGGATGTGTACAAAATAGGATGAGTTAAGAAAGGTAGCTAGTTGAAACAAGTTGAACTGTAAAAGTGACTGGAAGCAACTGAGATGTAGGAAATGTTAAGGAGGATAGATATTAGAGAAGGAATGACCTGGAGAAAAGAAGTTGGTATGTAATATTATACCGGTGAGTTAGTTATTGAGAGGGACGTTGTAGAACTACATGTTAAATAAGTGTGAGAATATTAGCTGGAGAACGGTAGGGGGAGTGCCAGTGTAAAAGGAAGAGGGGAGGGGCTGGTGTGCATTCTGGTGATGTGTGGTAGGTACTGTGAAACAGTTTTTATAATGTATAGGCAGTTTCTATAATGTATAGGTGGGTAACCAGTTTATAATTTATAAGTACTTAGATTTAGACATGCAGTAACTGAGCTGCTGAGGTTCCTCAGCAGGTCAGTAGATAGGAGTGCTCAAGGTACGTTTCTTTGTTTCTTTTTTTGTTTGTTTGTTTGTTTGTTTCTGGTGTGACAGCTTGCCTTCTGTGTTGGTTGGGAGATCTGTGGGGTTATTTCAATAACTGAGCTGCCGAGGTTCTGGAGTGGTCAGTAGATCGGAGCACTCAAGGTGCATTTTTTTTCATCTATCCATCTCCGTTATTCCAGACTCGCCATTCATTTAGAAAATGTTTTTAGTGCTGTATAGTATTATAGCAATAACCCACGCCTGGGTGTGGGTAATGCTGGATTTACCCATGGTTGGTGTGGTTTGGTCACGAGGGCGAAGCCCGAGTGGCCAAACAAAGACAACCGCGGGTAAATCCAGCATTACCCACACCCAGGCATGGGTTATTGCTATTATACAATGACATTATTTTAAAAAAAAAATAATTACTTTTCTTAAATAATGGCATTGTGTAATGCCTCCTTGTTGCCCTTCCGCAGCTGTCTGGTATTCTGCAGCAGTTCTGATGTACTGTGCATGCGTATGTTTATGCAGTACATCAGAGCTGTGGGTGGAAGCAACGGAGAAAGCAAGATCTCTGTTGCTTTTTACAAAGTGTCTCGCTATGGAGTTTAACATAACGAGACCGCTTTAAAAAAAGCAACGGAGAATTTCTGTTGCTTTTTTAAAGCTGTCTCGCTATGTTAAACCCATTTAACATAGTGAGACAGCTTTAAAAAAAGCAACGGAGAAAGGAAGATCTCCGTTACTTTTTTAATGTTAAACTCCTTTAACATAGCGAGACAGTGTCTAAAAAGCAAAGGAGATATTGCGTTCTCCGTTGCTGTAAGAAAAGACTTGTACTAATGGAAAAAGTCTGGGCGACCGGACCTTTTTCCATTAGTATAAGTCTGATTTACAATGGGCACGCTGACCGATCAGCGTGCACGTTTTGGAATATTAATGGAGGGGGGTCATTGTATAATTGTAAATAAAACATTTTATTACTGTATAATGTTGAATATTATCATGGTTATGGGTTTTCTCTGTAGTATGTCTCTTGCAATAATTTTGTAATGTTTAATGTTTATGGAATGCTTTTGCGGTATAACCTGGAGCTTTTCTCCCTTGGCCACTGCTGAAAATGGGTACCCTGTAGGTCCAGTCAGACCTTCCCAGTAAACAAATGACAAATTGTCAAATTGACTTTTATTGGTTGTCTGTAATAGCTATTGCAATACCGTCTTCTGTTATTTCCATCTCTAACATTTGGGACATGCATCAACACTATGACACTGTTCTCCTGATACTTGCAGAGTTTGTAGGTTGAACATTTTAAGAATTATATACAAATGTTCTTGTGTTTAATGTCCAAATTGTTGAAACCTTCCAAATGTTCCTGTTCTTACACTCAACATATCACAGACCAGAACCTCTACAAGTACTGTCACTGTTACCTGGGAGTAGAGTATTACATAAAGCATTGATGTGAGTGCCAGGACTTCATCCTTGCCACTTGAGAGAAGAGAAGAATTTGAGGCCTACCTCAGCTCTCGGAAGGACCAACAGTAGCATCTCTTGTTTGACTCTGGATCAGTACTAGATGTTTGTTTTTATCATTACTAGGAGTGATGTCACATTCCTCATATTTCTGAAACTGCCCTTGACTAGTAAGGTTTTGTGTTTCCAGCTTTAATTGGCCATTGACAAGAGGAGCAGAAACAGTGCAGTGAAGTCCCATCTCCCACCATTGTAGTTTCATTTTGGGGTGCTTGCACCACTTCTGTCATGTTCAAGCAGCCTGAGCGTAACCCTGTCTGCTTATATAGAACAGTTCTCCACAGTTCTGCCACTGCTGGTTTGATGGTTCATCTCAAGAGTATGCAATTTGGGCTCCCTCCCAAAATCTTATTGGATACACTTGCCAGGGTGGTGGAGGCTTCAACAGATCATTTTGCACATTATTGACTCCACGGGGTCAACTCAGATGTGGTGAGGTGGTCATCAAATTTGACATGAAGTGCTCAGGATGAGTACTGTTAAGACTTCTCATTTGCATCTAGGTTCATTTTAACTATTCAGATTTTTCTCCGACTGCTAACAATTCATCTAGACATGCCCTAGGTGAACCCTAGGTAATCCCTTTCATCTTGAGCTCTGTGTTACTTTCCCTCAGAAAAAGCAGTCTGCAGTGTCAAAAACCCAGACTGCTGTTTTTGCTATTTTTGGAGTATAGAAACAAAGCTTTTAAAACACATAAACAACATTAAGTACTTTTGCTAGATTGATTAAGGGGGTATAATGAATCTCTCAGAAAAGTTAACCTGTTTGTCATGCATTTTATGTGCTGCTAGAGATTCATAGAGCTCTTAGACTGAACCTTTTTCTGAATTCCTGAAACATTGTTTAAAGGCAATTTTGCTTCTACGTACTAACACAATTACAGTATACTACTTGTATGCACGTTAAATGTAAGGACTTTGTATGCTAGTGTTCTGCATCAAGGGAGATTTAAGGTTGTCAGATATTGGTTGGACCAGTCTGATTTGTATCGTACTGAATGTAATGATATTGTAATAAAGCGGTTTGTTTGTCATGGGAATAAATGTGTTGTATTTTAAGGGCCATTGCTATGTTCAGCTACACTGAACAGTTATGTCGGCAACTTTTGGTCCATTTATGCTTAATTATTTATGGGTTTTCTTGAGAATGAATTAATTTTTGATGCCATAAACAACACATATGTCCCAAGATGGAGATTTGGAGACATTGCATGAACTGCTGGCTGCTGTAGTAGGGAGTTTTAGGTTTTTTAAATAAATGTGTTAGCATACTGGAATTCTAATGAATTGTGTACAACTGGTATGGTTAAGTATGATCTTTTTGCGGAGAATTTTTAGGAATCACCATTACCAAATCATTAAATGATCTGTTCAGCCATGGCTAGCAGTCAACATAATTGTGCATGCCCCACCCCAAAGTTTGCTAGAGTTAGGAAAATGAAGTAAAAGTTTGGGTGATTTGGATTGGGAAACACAGGACAAAATCCACTGATCTGAATTAGTTTACTTCATTTGTTCTTCAACCTGTGGGTATTCGGATCCGGATTGGATCCGAGACTGCCGCATCACTAGCATCTGATCTGAGCTCCAAGCTGCTCCCCCTTACCCATAATGCCCCTCTGTCTCCTTCCTTCCCTCAGATCTTGTTTGCTGCTGAAAAGCTAAGCATCATGGTCACTGAGCTCCAGACAATTTATTTGGGTAAGTGATACTTTTTCCCTTTAGTGTTAGAGTAGGATTCCCTATTTCACTTTTTCAACCTCCCCTACCTCGCATTGGTCGTCGCTTGTCAAAAAAAAAAAAATTAGAGTTGATCGTTTAGTGTTGTCCCTTCCTTGGCCTTCCTCTACCCCTTCAGTAAGTAATCGTGTGTGTGGGTTTGTGTGCGTTGGGCTTCCTTCTGGACATGGCTGAGACCCCCAAGCCTGTCTTCAGAAAATGTACAGAGTGTGGCCATAAGCTCTCTCTAGTGGATGGCCACAATCTTGTGTGTCATGTGTTTAGGAGTAGCCTACCTAGATACAGCCAGCTGTATTTCCCTGGTCTTCAATCCAAGAGCCCTCAAGGACAGGAAGGCTAAACTAATGATGAAAGGACTACTGCCTGCTTTGGAGATGGCTGTCCCTGCTACTACTATGACTTCTACTACCATTTCTGCCTCTTCCCAGGCCTCTGGGAATCCATCTTGAGGCTTGTGGATGGGGAAAAGCATCACAAGGACCGACCTAGAAAGCAGTCCCCAGACTGCTCATCTCCGTCAGGGACTCCTTCAAAATGTAGGACCCCTCCTAGGCCCAGTATCCATCGGCTCCATTCGCCCAGGTTTTCCCTGGAGCCAGAGGTATCAAGGGCATCATCCACAGCCTCCCCTCACCGGCAGTACTGGCCAGTGTCGGTGGCTTCCTCTTCACGTTCCACCCGCAGCTTGAATAAGTCCGAGATGGACAGGATGATGTGGAAGTTCATCCGCACTTGGATTCAGATGGGAGTCTTGCCAGCCCCCTCTCCCTCCAGAGCAGGGAGCTTGCAGCCCTTTTTCAGCCCCATAATTCCTTCTCCAATCCGACCGTCGGTTTTGGAGTCTTTGGATCAGAGAGCTATCGGGATTGGAGGGGTTGACACCGATGGTACCCTGTACCTCAACTCCAGACATTGCCTTGTTTGTGTCAGATCTGACTGGGTCGGATCAGAGCTCTTGGGTCTGTAGCCTCAGTATCGGATCTGAGGGAGTTCTGTCAGCTCCGAGTTTGTCAGAGTGCAGTCTCCTCCTTGGTGTCTTGGCTCCTGCAGGCTCAGCTCTGATTCCCCCGTTGGATCCGTGGGGACTGGCCCCCTTACTTGTTTCCTAGGATGTCTGCTGTCCTTCAGCATTTGACATGGTGGAGAGGGTCCTCTCGAGTGGGTCGAGACCTTTGACCATTTTCTCTTCGGAATCCGCTCTGACTCCCTCGGTTCTGGGTATGGCTCTGACCTTCCTGTCATCTCAGGGACAACCTGTGCCTCCTTTGCCACAGGGAGCACCCACTACGGAGCAGTCAGAGGTTTGCAAGTCCCCCCCCCACAGAATCCCACTGAGGAGGCTCCTTGCAAACGCACATGTGAAAGGAGGCACTTAGACTCCTCCCCAGAGTCCCTCATGGATGACACTGACTTGGAGGAAGGGGAAGGTGCCCCCAGGTCACCCCCCAAGGATGTCTCCTTTGGAGACATCATGGAACTCTTATGCCAAAGAGGGGGGTGGTCTGCCCAAAAAAAACCCCTAACTAGTCAGTGTTCCTAGAGGCATTCGGCACGGGCCCATCTACCTCCTGGGTGTCCCTCCCTGCAGAGCCACTGGTGGACCTAATCACCTCTAGAGCACGGAAGGAACTGGACCCCATGGACCCTATTCCAAAAAGGCCAAACAAAGTTCTTAGTTCCCTCAACCGACAGGACCAGCTGGAGTAAAGAGTCTTCAGTAGATGCTATGGTGGTGGCAGCTGCCACCAAGAAAGAGCTCGGGCAAGAGAGCTCCACCGTCCAGCCTCCTGACCGGGAGTCAAGGATGATGGATCATCTGGGGAAACGAGTCTATGCTTAAGCAACCTTCACCAGAAGGGAGCTGAATTACATGGCGTACGTCATCCGACTACAGTGTGACTCAGTCAAGGAAGTTGCTAAGTCTCCCCTAGAGCCCACGTCGGCAGAGGGCATGAAGATCTCTGCGCACATGGCCACTCTGAATGCGGTTGTGAATACATCCATGTGCCTCCTTTCCCATGCCACGGAAGGAGCCATTAGGGCATCAGGGTCCGGCGTTGCCATTAGGCACCATGCCTGGCTCTGACTCTGTCAATTTTCAGAACCCTTCAAGGCATCATTTGCTAATGCCCCCTAATATGGTTCTTCCCTGTTTGGGAAGTCCATGCGAGAGACTCTGGTCCAGAGTGAGAAGGATGGAAAGACACTGTCTCCCGTTGGGATCTGCATCTCCTTCCCTCAGAGATCCTTCTCAATAAATCAGTGAGGGGCAAAGATGATGTGGTTCCGGAAATCTCATATCTCCCGGGAAACTCAGGACTCTTCTTCCTCCAGTGGCAGAGGGGGTTATTAGAGATGCCATGCTAGAGGCAGAGGGGGGTCCAAAGAACTTCAGGTCTCGAGAACCATTCTTGGACAGATCCGTGCAATAGCCCTGAGGAGCTGCCTGACTGCTTATCTCTGGAGGTAGTCGGGGGCCATCTTTCTTTACATCCAACATAGTGGGAGTCCATTACAACAGGCCATTGGGTGTTACAAATCATATCCAGAGGCTACTTCATCCTGTTTGTGGATCCATGTCCCACACCAAAATTCCTCCCAGATGTTCCACCAGCCCAAAAGGAGGAAGCAGCACTGGAGATAGAAAAGCTGCTAAGAAAATGAATATCCAACCTGTCCCCCCAGACCAATCCAGATCGGGCACCTATTCCAGATTCTATTTAGTTCCTAAGGAAACGGGGGACCCAAAACCCATTCTGGATCTTTCCACTCTGAAACTTTTAGTAGCCAAGGAGAAATTCCAGATGGCTTCAGTCCATTCTGCCTTACCTGCAAGCAGAAGATTAGATGTACTCTATCGATCTCCAGGACATGTACTATCATAGCAAAATGAACAGGCGCTTCTGCAGGTTTCTTCGCTTCCGGCTGGGGGCCAATCATTATCAGTTCAGGGCCCTACCCTTTGGTTTCACCACAGCCCCCAGGGTGTTCAACAAAGTCATGGCGATGGTAGTGGCTCACCCGAGGCTTCAAGGAATCCAGGTCTATCCCTACCTGCACGATTGGCTCCTTGCTGCCCCTACCAAGCATCTACTATGCCATGCCAGGGATTACTTCCTTCTTCTAGCAAACAGACTGGGCATTACAATCACCCTCAGCAAATTGTCACTGACTCCAGTTCAGAGCATAGACTTCATTGGAGCTGGGCTCAACACCATACAAATGAAAGTCTATCGCACCCCAGAAAGGGTAAACAATCTGAAACTTAACGTCTCTTACATTTTTCAATCTCAACTCCCCTCAGAGGAAACAGTTCTGCGGGCCCTGGGTTACATAGCAGCCACTGTCAATCTTCTATCATTCACACGTCTTCACATGAGAGTCCTCCAGTTGATGTTAGCGGTTCAGTGGTCCCTTCTGGATCTACCTTTGTCCCATTTGATACGCATACCCGGGCTTGCAGGGAGTCACTTCTCTGGTGGACTCTCTCTCCGGAACTTGTCCAGGGACGGCCCTTTCTTCCATCCTTTCCCACAACCAGAGTGACCACTGATGCCTCCCAGCTAGGGTGGAGGGGCATTGCTCGGGAAGGACAATCCAAGGCACGTGGTCCCCTTCAGAGACCAATTTGCATATCAACATCCTGGAGATGAAGGCGGTTCTTCCAGTGTTGCAGGCCCTTCATGCCCATCTTCCTCTAGGGACTATTGCTGTTCAGTCAGACATGTCAGTGGTCTGATATATAAATATGCCAGGTGGAACCATATCCTACCCCCTTTGTCGAGAAGCCATGAGAGTGTGGGAATGGGGGATTTCCACCGGCCGCTTTCTGGTGGCAACGCACATTCCAGGACGGTCCAAAATTCTGGCGGACAGGCTCAGCAGGACTATTCTGATGCCTTACAAGTGGTCTCTGAATCCTTGAGTAGCAGAACAGATCTTTCTCCAGTGGAGTCGGCCTTGCTGCAATCTCTTCGCATCTACTTCCAATACGAAATGCAGCAAGTTCTTCGCTCTGAACCCCTCTCAGGGGTAAGTCTCGAGAGACGCACTGGTTCATGTTTGGCCTCCTGGTCTTCTTTATGCTTACCCCCCCAGTTACCTCTCATTCTGAAGTTTCTTCAGAAAGCTTGCAGGCTAGGGAGCACAGTAATCCTCACTGCCCCATTTTGTCCTTGCCAAGTCTGGATGTTCTTCATGTTTCACTGTTGCAGTCATCACATTTGGGTTATCTGCTTGCAGTAGCCCTCAGTCGGCCTGATTATCAAAGTCTTGGGTCCTGCGTCGGTTGCTGTCTCATCTTCCATGACGTCAAGTAGTCGGGGGTATAAGGCATGCAGCCAATGCCATTACGTCAGTCTGTCTTGCTGTGCGGTGCCCGAAGCAGAAGCAGTTCGCAAGTGCCGGACAGCTGACTCGTGAAATTTTCGATGTTATGTAGTCCAGTCTCGCCTTCATTCTTACCCGTGGGTTTGGAGCCGAACCTCGGCTCCAACTCGGCCATACTCTAGCTCGAAGTCTTCAATTGGCTTGTGGCTAAGAGGTATCCCATCATGCAACAGGTCTATTCCCTAGATCTTGTTTGCCGCTCGTTACGCTCAGACGTGGTCTCGCTTTTGGCCATGTCTAAGTATATTGTTTATAAAATTTTTATAAACAGTTGACTTGTTGCTCAAAAAAGCTGATTTCATAGCTCTGTGTGTGTGGTAGTGGGGTTTTACTGCCTTTGTTTTGTTTCTCTGGCTGTTTTTTGTGGCCTTGTCATTGGCCGTTTTGGTATCCCGTTTGTTTCCTTTCCCCACGGGCTAGGCTCGTTTAAGTTAGAGGACCTAGTCCTCCCCATTGTTTCTGTGTGGTCTTTGGTTTGGTGCTCCATTCTTTTAGCGTTTAGTGTTATGTCTGACTAGTGGTGCTAGCCTGCCTTTGTTTCCCTGTTCTAGGCCCGTTTAAGTTAGAGGACCTAGTCCTCCCAGTTTTTCCCGACAGTTTCTAGGCCATTTTAGTTAGAGGCTCTGTTTCTTGTGCGGGGTTAGTTGGGTCTAGTGTGTGTACATATTGTTTTGTTCCTTTCAGCATGTCCAAGGATTCTAAGGAACACAGGCGTTTGGGCTTTAAAAATTGTGTTGAATGCAACAATAAAATGTCTTTAACTGTTAGGCACTCTGTGTGCGTGTACTGCTTGGGGGCTATTCACCTCCAAGAGTCCTGCTTGTTTTGTCATTCCTTCAGTCCCCGTTTGCTACAGAAGAGGAAGAACAAGCTTATTTTGAAAGGACTGCTTAAATCCTCCTTCGAGGAAGACTTTGCTAAGTCTTCCAGTGCATTATCCTCTCCAGCTAAAAGGGACAAAAAGACTTCTAAGAAGCGCTCTCCGGCTCCGTCTGTTTCTTCGGAGCCGCCAGAGAAAGTTGCTATAACAGCTTCTCCTTCTTCGGTTCCATTGCCCTCAGTGTCCACATAAGGTAGTCTCTTGACTAAGTCCGTATCGGCTCCCAGCCTTTTGGAGCTGGTCACGGATATTTTGGTTCGGAGCCAGTCTCCAGTTATTTGACCGCATTCTCCTTCACGGAAGCCCCCTTCTGTAGGGAGATCCAGATCTCCTACTTTATCTTCCAGGTCCCTTTCCGATGAGGATGTTGATAGGGTGGTGAAGAAACTGCTTCAGTCATCGGTGCTGGCCAGATTGATTTCGGCTCTGACCTATTCGGCTCCTGAGCCTATGGCCTCTTCATCCTTTGTTGTTCCTCCTCTGAGCCTTTCTCGGCTTTCGGAGCCAGAGTTGTCTGTTCCGTCGGGTGCCGTTAGGTCAGTTCCAGTAGCCTGGCCTCTCTGTTCCGATTTCCGCTCCGTCCACGGGCTCGAGGGTCCATGGTTCTCTGGTTGGACCCGAGGGGAGGGATCGGATCGATCTTCATCGGTTTCGAGCCTTCCTCTCGGTGCTTCGGCTTGAGTGAGCTTGGACCCAACATCTGCTTCGGACCTCATCTCCTCGGCGCAGAGGGCTCCTACTGTTTCCTCTACAGTTAGTCGGCCTTCGGAGCTTGGGGCATCAGCCTTCGAGGTTATGAGGAGCGTGCTGGCCAGTTCATCAGCTGCATCCTACGGCACCGATACTCTGCCCCCTCCAGCACCGGTGTCAGTTTTGGATCACACTCTATCCATGGGCAGCGGAGACCCTAAGCCTCTGGATACCTCCATGAGTGGTCCCCAACTTTCTGACGTCTCCCCAGAGTTTTTGCCTGAGGAGCCCGCCAGAAAGAGATTGTGTAAGAGGAAACACCTTGACTCCCCAGATGAGTCTCTCACGTCCGACACCGAACTCGAGGAGTCAGAAGGGTCCCCCAAGTCATCTTCTGAATACATCTCTTTTTCAGATATTCTGGAGATCTTGAAGCAGAGAGGCGGCTGGCCCTCCAAATCCCCTTCTGATGAGGAGTCGGTGCTCCTGAAGGCTTTCAGGTCTCAACCCTCCGCCTCTTGGGTTTCTCCCCCTTTTGATGAGCTACTAGATCTTGTCTGTCGAAAGGTGTGGGAAACTCCTGACACTGTGGAACCGGTCCCTAGGAGACCCAATAAGTTTTTGTCCGCCCCCTCTGACAAGGAATATCTAGCTAAAGGCGTTCCAGTAGATGCCATGGTGGTGGCAGCGGCCACCAAGAAGGAACATGCTGAAACTTTGTCTACTGTCCAGCCGCCTAACAAGGAGTCCCGGGCTATGGACAGGTATGGGAAGTGTGTGTTTACCTCGGCGGCCTTTACACTGCAGCTGCTGAACTAATTGATGCATTTTACAAGGCTCCAGAGAGATCTCCTAAAAGAGCTATGAAGTTCTCTACAGGGTAACATTCCTGATGCCGTGGCACAGGTCAAGGTGCAGATGTTTACCCTAAATTCCCTTACCAACTCCTCCATGAGGCTGATCTCATATGCAGCTGACGGAGCGAGTAGGGCAGCGGGTTCTGGAATCTCTCTTAGGAGACATTCCTGGATGCGCCTGTGCAATTTCGCAAGGCCTTCAAGTCTACGTTCACCAACACCCCCTTTGATGGTTCATCATTGTTCGGAACCAAGGTGAAAACACTCTCACTAGGTGCGAACAGGAAGGAAAAACCCTGTCTGCCATGGGAGTCCATTTTTCCATGCCTTCTAGACCTTATCCCAACGGCCAGAAGGGTGGGAAAATGTGGTTCAGAAAGTCGCAGAGGTTTTTTCAGGGCGCAGAAAGTGATTCCCCCTCCAGAGGCAGGGGAGGGGGCGGAAATTCAGGTAGATGCCGCCCTAGAGGCAGAGGTGGCCCGTGTAACCAGGGGGACCGTGATTCCTTTCGTGGTTCTCCATACCAGCGCTCCTGAAGGGAGGCCCGACTGTGCATCTCTGGAGACGGTCTGGGGTCGCATTTCTTTATACCCAGAAGCCTGGCAAGACGTCACCCAAGATGAGTGGGTATTAAAGATAATTTCCAGAGGTTGTATTCCCTTATCTTCTCCTCCCCCGCTGACCAAGAGAATCCCAGACGTTCCACCCAGTCACAGGGATTCCGCAACTTTAGAAATAAAAAAGTTGCTTTCAAAGGGAGCCATCCAGCCTGTCCCCCGCAGACCAAGTAGGATTAGGGACTCAGCCGATTGAACCTTCATGTACAAATGTCCTGCATGGTCACCTTACAGTCAATACTCCCTCTGTTAAGGAAAGATGTGTGAATGTGCTCCATCGACCTCAAAGATGTTTACTACCATATCTAGATTGACAGGGCATTGAGAAGTCATCTACGCTTCTGGCTGGGAGCCAGTCATTTTCAGTTTCGCGCTCTGCCCTTTGGTCTCACCACAGCCCCCAGTGTGTTCACCAAATGCATGGCAGTGGTAACGGCTCACTTGAGACGTCAGGGATTCCAAGGGTTTTCCGTACCTGGACGACTGGCTCCTGCCACCGCCAGGCATCTACTGTTACAGACCAGGATGCCACCATTACACTGTGCCAAAGGTTAGGAATTGCTCTAAATTGGAAAGAAAATCTACCTTGTTGCCCTCGCAGCGTGTCACTTTTATCAGTGCCGAGCTAGATACGGTGCTCATGAGGGCCTTCTTACCAGAAGAGAGAATTCAGGCTCTACAACAGCAGGTCTACGCCTTACTACCGTTGAGGAAGGTCAAGGTAAAAGTGGTCCTCAAGTTATTAGGACCATGGCTGCCACGATCATGCATGTTCCCCTTGCCAGACTACACATGAGGGTTCTTCAGTGGCTGCTTTTTGCCCAGTGGTCACTACAGCATCTTCCACTCTCCCATTCTGTTCTGATTACGGACACGTGCAAGCGGGATCTACGCTGGTGGCTTCAGGCCAGCAATCTCAACGTGGGCAAGCCTTTTGTCCCATCTTCTCCATTTGCCACTGTGATCACGGATGCCTCCCAGATCGGGTTGGGGGGGTATTATCTTGGCAGGACTGTCCAAGGCACGTGGCAGGATCACGAGACCCATTTGCATATCAACGTCTTGGAGATCAGAGCAGTGCTATTAGCGTTGCAAGCACTTCAGAGCTTTCTACCTCTAGGGACAGTTGCAATCCACTCAGACAACATGTCGGTGGTATGGTACCTGAACAAACAGGGAGGAACCAAATCATACCCCCTTTGCAGTGAGGCTCTTCGAGTTTGGTAGTGGGCGGTATCTTCCCAACGCTTTCTAGTTGCAACGCATATACCGGGGAAGTCCAATGTGATTGCCGACAGGCTGAGCAGAGCTATCCCAATGCCTCACGAGTGTTCCCTGAACAATTATGTTGCGGAAGAGATATTCCAGAGATGGGAGTCAGCCTTGCTGCGATCTATTTGCCAGCCCCCTCAATGCCAAATGCAGCAGCTACTTCACCCTTATCCCCCCAGAGGGGGAGACGCCCAGGGACGCTCTGGCTCATGATTGGCCCTCCGGTCTTCCCTACGCCTTTCCACCGTTACCTCTGATATCAAAGGTCATTCAGAAAGCACAGTCTTTCGGAAGCAAAATGATCCTCATTGTCCCACACTGGCCTTGTCAGATTTGGTTTCCCTTCCTTCAGCCCTATCTAATGGACAAGCCCTGGATTCTGGACCCAGCTCCAGATCTGCTGACTCATATGTCAGGGCAGTTCTATCCCTCCATCCAGACCCTCAAGTTGACAGCTTGGCTGCTCCAGTTCCATCCTTAGTCAGGCTTCATGATTTTTCCCAGGAAGTGGTCCATATTCTATCATCTTCCCACAAGCCTTATACCAGGAAGATTTATTCCAGTAAGTGGAATAGATTTTCTGTTCGGGCCCTTGAGAGACATATTGATCCTTATACAGCGCCTGTTTCGGCAATATTAGAATTTCTTTCTCAGGTGTTCAGTCAGGGTTCAGCTGCAGCAACCATTAAAGTGCAATTGGCAGCAATTTCTACCTTTCACGTTGCTAATGAGCTCAACCTTATGGCTCATAGGCTTTGTAGGGCTTTTATGAGAGGGACATTGTTACTCCGACCTCCAGTCTTTGAGGTCCCATGGCATCACTGGATCAATTTTGTACTACAGAAGCTCACCTCAACTCCCTTTGAGCCCGCAGCTACGTGTAACATTAAATTCTTGTCATGGAAGACAGTATTCTTGGTAGCCATAACTTCAGCTAGGCGGGTCTCTGAACTCTAAGCATCATCGATTAGGCCACCTTATTTGGTGCTTCACAAAGATAGGGTCTCCTTATGAACCCAACCCTTCTTTTGTTCCAAAGGTTGCCTCTGTTGTCAATATCAACCAATCCATTGAGTTGCCTGTGTTTTTTCCTGAATTTTCCAACAAGGCAGAATTTAAGTTTCATCAGCTGGATGTTCATAGACAATTGCGTTTCTATTTACTTAGGACGAAAGATTTCAGGAAATCAGATCAAATGTTTGTCTCATTTTCAGACACTAGACTTGGGGTTCTGGTTTCTAAGGTAATCTTGTCTCACTGGATCTCTGATTGCATCTCAATTATTTAGGCTTCCAATGGCAAAGAATTGCCCTTTAAAATGAAGGCTCATTCTACACGATCTGTGGCTACCTCAACTGTGTTTCAGGCTAGGATGTCTATGGATGATATGTGTGCTGCAGCAACATGGGCTTCGCCTCATACTTTTTCACTGAGCCACCCAAGATCAAGGTGCTAGGGACACTGCCCCATGGGTAAGAATGAAGGCGAGATTGGACTACATAACATCAAGAAGTTTTGTATTCACCATAACGTTCGATGTATGTAGTCCATCTTGCCTTACATTCTTACTAACCCTCACTCCTTCCCCCTCCTGGAGGACCTGGAGGTATTGTCTCTAGGTGTCAGTAGTCCTTTCTGTTGGGGTTGTTCTTCTTCTCAGTGTGTATGTGTGTGAACTTGCAGCAAACAAGATCTGGGGAATAGACCTGTTGCATGATGGGATACCTCTTAGCCACGAGCCAATTGAAGACTTCGAAATAGAGTATGGCCGAGTTGGAGCCTAGGTTTGGCTCCAAACCCACGGGTAAGAATTTAAGGCGAGATGGACTACATACATCGAACATTATGGTGAGTACATAACTTCTTGTTTTCGAGTTTCAGAACTGAAGTCTTCAACTAAAGCCAAGTACCCTGTTGGAGAAACATTTTCTTGCTCTAAACCGATGTCAATAAAAGTCAGTAATTGTATTTCTTGTGGAAAGCAAATACCTCATAAAGATTTTCATTCGTACTGTATTCCCTGCCTAGGCCCTGACAATGTCGTACCTCGCTGTCGGTTTTGTACCTTATTTAAACAACGAACTATTCGTCGTTGGTATATTTACGCTTCTAAATATTTTGGTACTCTGTTCAAATATTCAGATAAGGCTTCGGTAAGCCACCCGACTACCGACATTCCGAAAAAATGCAAAGATAAAGACAGAGACAGGCTGCCTAGGTCCAAAGCTGCCGATGATGCTATTCCTAAGCTAGTCGCCCATTTGCTGGTACTCAGTGAGGCGCTTTCACAGCCCCTGATACCCGTTACTTCAGATTCGCAGGCCTCTACTGAGACCCATTCGGAGTCCGGTATGCCGTGAGATGCTTCAACTGTGGAACCTGCGGTTGTCTCTACCTTGGATACGTCCGGAGCCGCTGTGCAGGCGCCGGCTTCTGAGGGTGTATTCCGGCCTACTGACTTGCATAGTAAACTGACATCATCTACTTCTTCAAGGCCTAATACTCGATCCACGCCTAGAAAACTGACACCCAGACCGCATGTTCAGGCCTCTATGCCTAAAAAAGAAATAAGAATGCCTGAAGACCTTATTACTTTAATCAGGGGAAGACAACATTCCCCCTCTAAGAAACCTAGGACTAAATTTGCTTATGATTCTTCTGATCAGGATTCTGAAATTTCTGTTTCCTCTGATGACCAGGATTTACCCTTATCTACCTGTAAGGATTCTGATGCAGAGGACTCTATTCCCTCTGCTTCCCCTCCAGAGGATTTCTCTTTTGATGAAACCTTGCGTACTCTTAGGGAGCATTTTCATTGGGAAAGCCAGGATTACTCTGATTCTAAAAAGAGATTTAGGGATTTCTTACTCCTGCCCCAACACAGGCCTTATTCCTCCTGTATCGGACATTGTTGATGATGCCTTTTCGGAGTCTAGCTTGGCCCCTGACTCCTTACCTCCCGCTCTCAGAAAACCAGAGAGATATTACAGGGTTCTTGACACTCACAACTTCCTCTTTAAAAACCCTACTGCAGATCCTGAGACCATTTCACAGGGGCCCTAGGGCATTAAGGCTACTACTGCAAAAAATCCTACCCCCTCTGATAGAGATTCCAGGGCACTGGATAGATGGAGTAAGAAGGTATGCACTTCTGCAACCTTGGCCATTAGGGCCTTAAACTGCCAGTTTCATATGTTAAAGTATCAGCAACATATTACTGGATTGCTTAAAAAGAAATTATGTTGATTCCTGACTATGCTGAAAATAAGGATTTACAGAATTTTAATACATTCTGCTGAACAAGTTGGAAAACGTACTTTACAATGTGGTTTTGATTCACTAGAGGCATCCTGCAGGGCTGCTGTCACTGGGTCTGTACTTAGAAGGCATGCTTGGCTTAATATTTACCAGATCATGTTAAAGCTAAATTGCTGGATGCTCCTTTAAACCAGGACCGCCTGTTTGGCAACAAAGCAGAAGAAGTACTTAAAAAGATGGAGGAACAAGCTAAATCTATGCAAACTGCTAAATATTTCCTGCAAGTACAGCCTCTACAATTTAGTAGGTATTAGCCCTCTAAGAATTGGTCCTTTCCTGCCTCTTCCAGGCCTTCTCAGTCCAAACCCAGAACCAGCAGAACACTCAGGCTTCAGTCCCAAGGTACGCACAGGACTAAGCAGTGGGGGGCTCCCACTTCCAAAGCAGTGAGTAGTAAGACTCCCCCCTATGGCAAACTGTCTCAATGACTTAACTTTGAAACTTCCAATCCTTTCTCAACTGACTGCTCCTTTAGGGGGAAAGATTGCTCTGCAGGCAAAAAACTGAGAACTCCTTACCCAGGACAAATGGGTTTTACATATAGTTTTCCCAGGGATACAGATTCCACTTCCACACTTTACCAACCCCAAACGGTTGGCTAGACCTATCCCTAAATCAGTGGGCAGAGGCTGAAAAGCAAGTTCTCTCTTGTATAAGGGCTATTCAGACTGTCCCAGAAGAGGAAAGTGGACAAGGTTTCTACTCAAGACTTTTCCTGGTACACAGAAAAGACAACTCCTGACATCCTATCCTGGAACTCTCTATACTAAACACTTTTTTGGCGATCCCAAAATTCAAGATGCTAACTCTTCACCAGTTGCTTCCTATGCTAGGCAAAGACTGGATTTAAAGGAAGCCTACCTGCACATCCCAATCAGGGAATCTTGCAGAAGATAACTATGCTTCAAAGCAGGCTTCATGCACTATCATTTCTCTGCACTGCTCTTTGGCTTATCTACTGCACCCAGGGTATTCATAAAGTGCCTAGCTCCAATCATTGCATTTTGCAGGCAAAGAAATATTCATATATACCCATACCTGGACGATTGTCTAATTTGGGCAGAAAGACATTGAATCATCTGGCGTTTGTACAAAAAGTGCTAACTTGTCTGGGGTACACCATAAACAAAAAGAAATCACATCTGGTACCCTGCCAACAAATTCTATTCCTGGGAGCAAGCTTGAACACAGCTTCTCAGATGGCATTCTTCACGCCAGAGAAACAAGTTCATTTGACAGCCTACTTCAAAACTAATGGCCACAAAGACCCTGCTGTCTGCAAGACAAATACTGCAAGCCTTGGGGTTCATGGCTTCCTGCATTCTCCTAATTCCATATGCAAGACTGCATATGAGGAAACTACAATGGTATCTAAAAACCCTATGGTGTCAACATTCTCAGGATCTAGAAGCAATGATTCCTATCATACCTTGCCTACAGTTAGAGTTCCTTTGGTGGGCAGAGGCCTGCCACCAAAACAAGGGACTGCCTTTCACTTTACCCCCTGCCGCCCAAACCCTAACAGACGCATCAGTCTATGCATGGGGGGCTCAATTGGCAGGGAAGTGCATTCAGGGCAAATGGAACCCAAGTCAAATGCACCTGCATATCAATCAAAAAGAAATGTTAGCTGTACAGAATGCTCTGACAGCCTTCAAGGACCACAGTCTTCCAGGAAAATTAATGGTAAAGACGGACAACACCATTGTTATGTGGTACATAAACAAGCAGGGGGGAACCCACTCATACCCTCTCTGCAGACTAGCCATGGCTCTGTGGAACACAGCCTTGAGCTACCAAGTGCACCTGCAGGCTCAATTTCTGCCAGGAAAGCTAAATGCACAGGCAGACTAAGCAGAAATCTCATGGACCCACACGAGTAGAAACTGGAACAAAAGACATTCAACATGTTGATAAACAAACGGGGGAGCCCAGAGATAGACCTGTTTGCCTCCCCCCAGAACTACCAATTGGACTAATTCTGCACAAGGACTCCCACAAACAAGCTTGGAAAGTGGATGCCCTGTCCTTTACCTGGAAAAATCTATCAGTTTATGCCTTTCCTCCTCTGCCTCTCCTCTCCAAGGTACTACTAAAGATCAAATAGGACAAACCAAGGACGATACTGATTGCACCAGACTGGCCACGCCAACTCTTGTACCCCCTCTTATGCAGTGTGTCACTGCTGGCACCATGGCACCTGCCTCAGACCCCTACCCTGCTGTCCCAGCAGAAGGGCCAGATTCTGCACCCTCAGCTTCAAACCGTGAACCTGGCAGCCTGGCTAATTACCTGATCTCTCCATTACCATCCCTCAGTAAACAAGTGTTAGATGTCATTCTGGAGGCAAGGAGGCCTAGTACTAGAAAATCTTATGTTGAAAAATGGAAAATATTCTATTCTTGGAACCATACTCAGGGGATGGGCACAGCAGTGCCCAATTTACTTCAGATTCTTCAATACTTAACTGATATGCTTCACAAGGGCCTTTCCTTTTCCTCCATCAAAATTCATGCCTCAGCCATTTCAGCTCATTACAACACAGAACCCACCCCTCTTATCACATTCTCTGCTCAAGCAGTTCCTCAGAGGGGCCAAAAACTTAAGACCACCCAGGAGAGCCCCTATTCCAGCCTGGGACCTTAACTTTGTATTGGAAAACTTACTATACCTCCTTTTGAGCCAGCTGCAAATGCGGAGCTGAAATCCCTTTCTTGGAAAACAACCTTCCTTTTAGCAATCAGTTCAGCTAGAAGGGTGTCTGAATTACAGGCCTTTATGGCAGTGGAGCCTTTCATCATCTTTCATGCGGACAGGGTGTCCCTCAGGACCAATCCCTCCATGCCCAAGGTAGTATCCAGTGTAGCTCTTAATCAGTCCATTCATTTGCCAACCTTCTTTTCTAATCCACAGAACAAAGGAGAACGCATACTGCACTCCTTAGATGTGCACAGACAACTTAGATTTTACTTGGACAGGACTAAACCTCTTAGGAAATCTGAACAGCTGCTGGTGGCATTTGCTGCAAGGTCAGAGGGGAAGGCCATTTCAAAGCAAACCATTTCTAAATGGATAGGCCATTGCATTATTTTCTAAGTACCATGGAAAACCTACCCCACAGAGGGGATAAGACCTCATTTATCCAGGGCTGCATCTACCTCTACAGCCTTTCTCAGAGGTGTCCCTATCAGGGACATCTTAGAAGCTGCTACCTGGAGTTCTGTACATACTTTCACCAAGCATTACCATTTGACAATTTTCTCTAAATCCAGAGCTGGTTTTGCCACTGCAGTCTTGCAGGGCCTTATAGCTGGTCCTAATGCTATCTGAATTCCTCCTCCCATCCTTAGCTTTGGGAATCTACCCAAATGTGAATTCTGCAACAGTGAAACACGAAGAACATAGTACAGGTGTGTACACTTACCATAAATGTAGATGTTCGAATGTATTCACTGTTGAAGTCCTGGTTACCCTCCCTCCAGCCCCCTGACTTCTTTTAGCTATACCTCTATTCCTTTTTACTAGGCTTAAAAGTTTTTTGGTGTATTTGCTTTTTTGTTAGAGGTATAACCTTGTTTATATATATTTGATTGCTTCCCATTAGTGGGCACCTGACATCTGGGGCAAGAAAAACTGATGTAATGACGTCGGCTGCATGCTTTATACTCCTGACTACCTGACGTCATGGAAGATGACACAGCAACCGACGCAGGACCCAAGACTTTGATAATCAGGCCGATTGAGGGCTACTGCAAGCAGATAACCCAAATGTGATGACTGCAACAGTGAATACACTCTAACATCTACATTAATGTAAGTGTACACAACTGTACTTTCCCCTTACTTTGGTCTCGCCTAATAGTTCCACCATGGATCTTGGGTCTGGTCCCGGATCTCATTTCTCACCCCTCGGGGATTCCTCACCCAGACCTGGACAGTTTGAAACTCACATCTTGGCTGCTTCAGTTCCAGTAATGATTAGGACTCCCAGTTTATCCTCTCCGGTTAAAACCATTCTGGTGGCAGCTCACAAGTCTTCTACCAGAAAAATATATCTCAGCAAATGGAAACGCTTCTCTATTTGGGCCTCTCAATGGAACTTAGATCCTTTTATGGCTCCGGCTCCGGTTCCGGCTATTCTGGAATTTCTGTCTGGTATATTTCAGCAAGCTGCTAGTTCTACTGTTGAAGTCCAACTGGCTGCCATCTCCAACTTCTATGTGGGGGAAAACATGGCATCTGATATTGTTAATCCTCGTTCATTCCTTATGTGTGGGTATCGGTTCCGACCTCGGAATCTAGCCGGCCATCTTCCAAGCTCGTGTCATCTACAAACTCTTGAGCTAAAAACTCTTACCCAGAATTCCCCTCTCCCTGTTACCTCAGATTTCGTTTGCCGCATCACCATTCGGTCGTATCAAGCTACTTCTCTTGAGCTAAGCACAATATTTTTCTTCATACTAAATTCAAAAACAGCCTTTTCTTACAAAAATGTTATTAGAATTTAGCGACTATCCTTTCTTGAATCTTTTCAATTCCTTCCCTCCTCTTTACCACGAGGTAATTTCTTTTTTACCATCGTTGGTAAACCCCCTTTCCTTCTTACCTTCGGGTAATTCTTGTACCATTGTTGGCATTTTTTTCTGGGTTTCCTTCTTTCTTTCTAACATGACAGATAAAAAAGGTAGTCCAGTATTTAAAAGATGTTTAAATTGTGGCCATAAATTACCTACTTCAGATGCACATTCCCTTTGTGTCTATTGCTTGGATGTGCTTCATTTAACAGCTGACCCACCCTGCGGGATTTGTAAGAATTTCTCTAACAGGACGTTGATTGAGAGAAAAAATAAATTAATATTGAAGGGGCTACTTAAATCTCTCTTTTCAGAGGCTATTTCCGGGTTGGAGGCTTCAACCCCTCCAAGATCCCATAAGAAAGAGTCCTGAACATATAAAGCCCAAGTCTCTTCCTTCGTCCCCTGCTGGGGACTCCCAGGAACCGAGACCCAAGAAAGCTAAGCTTTCCAGTTCGGATTTGATTTCTGCGGCTCCAGCGCTTTCAGTATCTAGACCTTTGGCAGAGAGGCCGTTGGCACCACCTGTGACTTCGGCACCGACTAGCGTACCCTTTACCGTATCGGTACCGAGGGGCTCCTCAGTTCAGACTTCTTTACCGGCACCGCCTGTCCAGTTGACGCAGACTGTTATGACGTCGATGGATTTTTTGCTGCCCATTGCCTTTTCAGCTCCGACAACTTACCCGGCACCCTCTACCCTCTCAGCACCGACCATTCAGTTATCGGCACAGATTTTTTCGGTTCTAGCCTTAGCGCTGACAAGCACTTCGGTACCGACCTTCTTGTAGATGCAGACCATGACTTCGGTACAGATGATTTCCTCTGTGCAGACACCTGTAGTTCAGTCCTTTACAGCGCCGCTTTTTTCAGTGAGGGCCTCTGAGGTGGGCACAGAGCTTGCTCCGTCTTTGGATAGACCTGACTCTCCCTCAGCCGTGTCCGTGAAATCCACTAGAAGTCTCTCTGAACACAACATGTTGCGTCTTGTGGATCAAGTGTTTTTCGCCAGAGGTATTGCCCCCCCCAGGACCTATCCTTCCTCAGGAGGTGATCACCCTTTACCAAAGACCCCTACGTATTCTCCTCCTTCATTGCCTTTGAAGCCCCCTGATATAGCACAGTCTTCCCCCTCTACGGTTCCCTTTATGGACCTCACTAAGGAGCCGCAGTTGCCTTTGTGGCAGGAGAGTTTTATTACGACCCAGGATTTCAGCTGTGGCGTATGTAATTTGGTGTTTCACAGCCATCCAGGGACTCGGAATCAGCAGGCTGAGCCCATTAGGAGAGGTATGACCCCTGTCCTGGGCACTCACCCCTCTTCAGGTGGACCGGCCTTCCAGCTAATGGAGAATGCTCTGGCGTAGGTTGGCAATCCTGTGCTATCACTCTCCCCACCCTCCTCTGGACCGCAATGTACACAAGTCGCTCCTAGCGGACACTGGGCACAAAGGCCTCAGGATATACTCCCACAGGAGACCCCTTTTGCACTGTCTTCCCCTGCTTTTCCCTCTGAGGAAGTTCATCAAAAGAGCTCGTGCAAGAGGAAGCACATGGACTCCACAGAGGAGTCCCTTACTGAAGACACAGACTTTGATGATGGGGAAGGGTCCCCTCGCTCACCCTCTGAGGTATCCTTTGGTGATATTATTGAAATTCTTAAACAGAGAGGTGACTGGCAGTCCTTGAACCTGACCTCTGAAGAGTCTGTGTTCCTGCAGGCCTTTCGCACCCGGCCCTCTACCTCCTGGGGTACTCCACCTGCCGACGAACTGGTCCGGCTCGTCATGCAGCGTACGTGGAATTCTCGTGACACAGTTGAGGCCATTCCCCAGAGGCCAGATAAAATTTTGTCCCCTCCTGCTACTGATCCCCATTGGTCCAAAGGTCTTCCTGTAAATGCTTTGGTGGTGTCGGCCGCAACTAAAAAGGACCTGGTGGAAGAAGAAAGCCAGACTCTCCATCCGCCCAACAGAGTCCCGGGCTTTGGACAGAATAGGGAAGCGTACTTTTGCATTAGCGACCTTTGCAATCCAGTCCCTGAACTATGTGGCACACTTTACCAGGCTTCAAAGAGATTTAATTTCTGAGCTCTCTGAAACTTTGGTTGGAGCTGTGTCTGATGAGGTCTGTGACAAAGTGACCTCTCAGCTAGCCACCATTGAATTGATATCTAACTCCTCCATGCGCCTGATATCTTGCGCATCAGAAGGAGCAGCTAGAGCAGCAAGTTCATGCATTGTTCTGCAATGACACGCCTGGATGCACTTGTGTAATTTCGCGGAACCCTTCATGGCTTCCTTTCTCAGCGCTCCCATTGAAGCCTCTTCATTGTTTGGACCCAAGGTTAAAAGCACACTGGCCAGATGTGAACAGGACGGTAAGACCCTTTTCTGCCGTGGGTGTCCATTATTCTTCCCCTCAATGGACTTTGTCCAGAAACCCGAAGAGTGGGAAGATATGGTACAAAAAGTCTCAGGGTCCTTTCCTTGACACACAGGCTGAGTTCTCCCCCAGAGGCAGCGAGGGAAACTCACAGGGAAGACACCCATTTTGGGGCTGCGGGGGTTCGCGTAACCAGGGTTTCAGGGACTCTTTCCCTGGCCAATCCTACCAATCCTACCAGCACTCCTGAAGAGTGGCCCAACTGCTTTCCTCTGGAAGTGGTTGGGGGTCGTTTCTCTTTGTACCCTTCTGCTTGGCTAACCATCACCACTGATTCTTGGGTACAAAGGATAATAACCAGAGGTCATCGTATTCCCTTCGACCTTTGTCCCGCTCCCCTAACAAACTTACCCGACGTTCCACCCAGTCATAGGGAAGAAGCAGCTTTAGAGATTTCAAAACTGCTAAGAAAGAGTCATCCAAATAGTCCCTCCAGACTAGATAGGATCCAGATTCTACTCAAGACTATTTTTGGTGCCAAAGAAAACCGGGGACTGGAGACTAATTTTGGATCTCAGTGTATTGAACAATTTGTAAAAGTACAAAAATTCTGGATGGTCACTATACAGTCTATCCTTCTGCTTTTGGAAATAGATGACTGGATGTGCTCGATAGATCTTCAAGATGCGTACTACCACATAAAAGTGGACAGACCATCAAGAAGATTCCTTCGCTTCCATGCAGGAGCCAGTCACTACCAGTTCAGAGTACTGCCCTTCGGACTCTCTACAGCCCCCAGAGTGTTCACAAAGTGCATGGCAGTTGTTACAGCTCACTTGCGACTACAAGGATTCCAGGTGTTTCCATACCTAGACGACCGGCTCATCTCCGCCCCCACCAGATATCTATTGGAAGAAGCCCTGGCATACTCTCCTTTCTTCAGAAAGGCTAGGCATAACCATAAACTGGCAAAAATCCAATCTCACCCCATCTCAGTCCACAGAATTCATAGGGGTCATCTTGAATACAAAGAATTGCAGAACATCCATTCCAGAGCACAGAATTCTAAGGATAAAGCAACAACTGATCCCAATCCTTTCAAGGGAGAAATCCACAGCTCACTCTGTTCTACAGTTGTTGGGTTCCATGGCAGCCTCCATCACCATTGTCCCCCTGGCCAGGTTTCACATGAGGCTTCTATAATGGCTACTGCTCACCCAGTGGTATCCCTTTCAGTACCCTCTTTCAGCCAAGATTCGGGTTATTCGCAGGTGCAAACAGGATTTAAATTGGTGGATGGCCCACAACCCGTCACAATGGTCTCACCCCTTCTCCCCCCAACAGCCCAAGGCTACATTGACCACAGATGCCTCCCTGATGGGGTGGGGGGTGCTATGTCAGGGACAGACAGTCCAAGGTACTTTGTCCGAAATGGGGGCCCATCTGCATATAAATGTTCTAGAGCTGAGGGCGGTGCTTCTGGCGTTGCAAGCATTCCAAACCCTGCTGCCATCTGGGACTATTGCGATACAATCAGACAACATGGCGGTGGTCTGGTACATCAACAAACAGGGTGGAACTAAAGCTTACCCACTCTGTTGAGAGGCCATGAGGATATGGCATTGGGTGATGGCTACCAACCGTTTTCTTCTAGCAATGCACATTCCCGGGAGTTCCAATGTGATAGCAGACAGACTCAGCAGGTGTATACTACAACCTCACGAGTGGTCCCTGAATCCCTTGATAGCGGCGGAGATTTTCAACCGCTGGGGTCTTTCTTGCTGCAACCTCTTTGCGTCCCCGACCAACTACAAATGTAGCAACTATTTCGCCCTGATTCCCCTTTCTGGGACAGTCACCCAGGGACAGTCTAGTCCATGATTGGCCCTCTGGTCTACTTTATGCATTTCCACCTCTTCCCCCCTCATTCCCCAGTTTCTGAAGAAAGCCCGCCGGTTGAAGAGCAAAGTAATCCTCATAGCACCATATTGGCCTCGTCAGATTTGGTTCCCCTTCCTTTGGCCTCACCTGCTAGATCAACCGTGAATTCTCCAGCCAACCCCGGGGTTGATCTCCTATCCGCAGAATCTGATTCACCCCAACTTGAACAGCCTGAAGCTCACAGCTTGGCTCCTCCAATTCCCTTGATTGCCAGGCAGAATGATCTTTCTTTGCCAGTACGTGGCATTCTTATTGCATCTCATAAGTCTTCCACCAGAATTATATATCTCAGCAAGTGGAAAAGATTTACCTTTTGGCTGAAAGAAAAACAGGTAGATCCTTTTTCAGCACCTGTGTTGATAGCCACCCTATTTCAATCTGGTCTGTCTGCCTCTACCATTAGAGTTCATTTGGCTGCAATATCTAATTTCCATGATGGTGTCCAAGACTCCTCTCTTATGTCACGCAAATTATGCAAGACTTTCATAAAAAGCGTGAATCGTCTAAAACCCTCTTTTAGAGAACCTACTCAATCATGGGACCTGTCATTAGTCCTACAAGCTTTGACAATACCACCTTTCGAACCAGCTTCTTCTTGCGACCTCAAATATTTGTCATTGAAAACCTTGTTTTTGGTCGCCATTACTTCTGCCAGACGTATCTCTGAGCTTCAAGCCTTATGCATCAAGAGTCCATATTTGATTTTTCATAGAGATAGTGTCATTGAGAACTAATCCTTCTTTTCTGCCAAAAGTGATCTCTGAAATGTCCATTAATCAAACCATTGAATTGCCAGTTTTCTTCCCCGATCATTCAAACAAAGGAGAGTATTGCCTACATACCCTAGATATTCACAGGCAAATTTGCTTCTACTTGAACAGGATAAGGCCTCTTGTAAATCAGACTAGTTATTTTTGGCCTATTCTGGACCTAGATTAGGATGTGCTGTTGCTAAGGTCACATTGGCTACATGGTTGAAAGACTGCATGATCTTCATTTATAGACAATGTAATATTCCATTACCTACTACCATAAAGGCTCATTCTACAAGGTCGGTGGCAACTTCTGCTGCCTTCCATGCCAGAGCTTCTTTACATTACATTTGTGCAGCTGTAACTTGGGATACCCCTCATACCTTCATCAATCATTACAAATTGGATTTGGCCTCCAGGGTAAGAGCATCTTTTGGTTCTGTGGTGCTCAGGAATGTCCTTCCATGAGAGCCTCCCAGGAATAAAGGTAGCTGGGGACTCTGTCCCACATCTAAGGAATGAACGAGGATTAACAATATCAGATAAAGAAGTTATGTCTTACTACAAAGTTCCATCTGTATTGTTGATCCTCATTCAGTCATTACGACCCTCCCTCCTTCCCCCTCCTGTGGCTTCTAGTGGATCTCACCATCTGGTTCTATTAGGTCATTTGACCAGAGGTAGCCTCTACCTTCTTTTGACTTGCAAACTCAATCTGAGGTAACAGGGAGAGGGGAATTCTGGGTAAGAGTTTTTAGCTCGAGAGTTTGTAGCTGACGCGAGCTTGGAAGATGGCCGGCTCGGTTCCGAGGTCGGAACCGAAGCCCACACGTAATGACTGAACGAAGATCAACAGTACAGATAGAACGTTATGGTAAGACAACTTCTTTTTCCTTAGCTTCTTCCAGGCTTTCTAAGTCCTTCCTTAAACGAACGTTTCTGTTAACGACCCCCAGTGAAAGATCTGGCACCTCCCTGGGATCTCACCTTTGTTCTGCAAGCTATAGTCTCCACTCTCTCTGAGCCAGTGACATCAGTAGATTTACAATTTCTTTCTTGGAAAACTGCATTTTTGGTGGCTATCACTTCTGCCAAGAAGGTATCGGAACTTCAGGCTTTGTCCAATAAAAAGTTCCTTACATGGTCTTTCATAAGGATAGGGTTTCCCTGCACACTTGACCCTTCCTTTCTTCCTAAAATGGCTTTGGAAGCCAATATTAATCAAACAGTCATTATTCCTGTTTTCTTTCCAAATTTCCAAAGCAGGGGTGAATACAAGTTACATTATTTGGATGTACATAGACAACTGAGGTTTTATTTACACAGAACAAAATCCTTCCGTAAATCAGACCAACTGTTTGTGTCCTATTCCAAACCATTCTTAGGCAAACCAATTTCTAAAGTCACCATTGCGCGCTGGATTTCCCAGTGTATCATCTGGGCATATTCTGATTAGGGTTGCCACCTTTTCATATGGTCAAAGTGGGACAATTGTCGTACAAACATCAGATTTTGCAGGCCAGAATATATCCACGGCCAGTACAAAGGACATAACTTCACTTTTAGTTGCTTATTCTGTTTCTTATAACATTTAGGTGTTTTAGATACAGAATAACTGTTTTATGCAACTATTACATAAAATATAGGAAATAATTTTGCCCTAATATTTCAGGACAGTTGCCATTCTTACAATATTTTTACATGACACAACTGCCCAAAGTGGGACTATCCCTTGCAAAGTGGGACAGGTGATAAGCCTAATTCTGATAAAGGCATTTCCCCTCCGGTTCAGATTAAAGCCCATTCCACTAAATCTATGGCAACTTAAGCGGCCTTCTGGTCTAGAGTGTCGCTGGATGACATTTGTTCTGCAGCTACTTGTTCCTCATTTCATATCTTTATATCCCATTACAAATTGAACATTTTGTCCAGGAGTAGGGCATCCTTTGGCTCTGCGGTACTCCAAAATATCCTTCCATGAGGGCCACCCAGATATTGGTAGCTGAGGACTCTGTCCCACAGGTTGAAGACCAAATGAAGTAAACTACTTCAGATGATGAAGTTGTGTACTCACCATAATGTTCCATCTGAGTAGTTGTACTTCATTTGTCTTCAGACATCCCTCCCTCCTTCCTCCTGACCTCATCACTATTGTCCTATCCTGGTATATGGGAGGGGTGCACGCTAGTGGCTCTCCTGGTTATGCTTGGCTTAGGTTTGTGGGAGCCTTTAGTGGTAAGGTCCTTTTGGGTTGGCCTTATGTTTTCTGATACAGCAAACTCGATCTGAGGGAAAGGAGGAGACAGGAGCATTATGGGTAAGGGGAGGAGCTTGGAGCTCGGATCAGATGCTATTGATGTGTCGTCTCGGATCCGATCTGGATCCGAATACCCACAGGTTGAAGACAAATGAAGTACAATTACCCATATGGAACGTTACGGTGAGTACTTAACTTCTATTTTTAAATTTAGAGGTTATTGAGAAATTATTTGGCCGGCATGCTAGACCTACTACCATGATAAAAATCAAGAGATGCTTTGCTAAGGTATCATCTTGAACAGATGAAAGAGAAGCAAGCAGTGAACATAAATTTGTGACAGCATATACTGCAAACACATTTAAGGTAAAGGAAGTATTGGGTGATGTTACCATCTGACCATTTTTGAGGGGGAAAATAGTTTCTGTAAATGGGAAAATTAGCTTCAGAAAACAAAAAGGCTTGTGTCAACAGCTAGCTGTATTTAGAAATCTGAAGCAAAGCCAACAATGTTTAGCTTACTGTGGTTTAAAATCATAGGGTGATTATCCAGTTGCACTTTTTTGTTGCCAGTATGTATATAAATAAATTTTTTGTAGTGGATACATTTACATCTTATGCAATAAGAGAGCATGCTTAATACATCCTAAGTAGTTTACATGGTAATTTTCACTTGTCAGTGCATTTTATGTTGGCCATACATCCTGTTTCTGGGTGCACTGCAGCTCAGTCTGTTGGAGGAGTGATGACTTAAAGGTATAGAAGTGCTTTGATTAAACACAGTCAGGTGCATCAAAATGGACATTTCACCTTCATATAGTTGGATATGGTTTTAACCAGTAGTCCAAATAAGTGAATGGAGTAAGGTATTTGACCGAAAAGAGAGAGACTTTAGATATTCATGAACTGATTTTGAATTCTTTATATAATTTCTTTGGCAGCATAATCATATGACATTGAGATTAGCTAGCTTTCACAAGCCCTTCATTCCCTTTGTATAATTTTTTACTTTTTGTAGATATTTGTGTAAAAGTTAGTAAAATATGCACAGTAGTTTGTTTCTGGAACGTTTTTGTGATTATATATTAGATGGCTTGGTATTTTGCTTCTTGTGCAATTTTGTGACTTGTACACTAGATGTCTGTAGTTTGCTTCTAAGTACAGTGTTGTGATTTATACATTAGATGGTGATAGGCTTTTAATTGCTATTGGTTCCTGCATGTGAAAAAAAAAAGGATTTTGTCTAATGTTATGTAGTAATTTGAAATAATGAGTTTACAGTCTCCTCTCGTATACGAAGTAGTACTTTCAGGATTCATTAAAACATACACATATTGTCTTCAGATATTTAAAATAGAGCATGATATATTTTAATTAGGTTATTCACGTATGAGATTACTTAATTTTTATAAGACTGGTGGTTTTTCATCATTTTATTTCTGCACTGAAGAGCCTGGCAGAGAAAGCCAGTCTGTTGATGCTTGTTTATGATTCTGGATTCCATTCATGTTCATAGGTAGGTACTAAGCTAGCTGCCCCTGGGGACCATTTTAAGCCTGGCCACTTTTCCTTTGTGTACTTGAAATGTTCTACTCTATTTGGTTATAGATTGTCCTTACTCATCCCATGGTCAGTAATTTACTGCCAAAATGAGAATAACTGAGGTCATATCATAGGTAATTTGAGGGAACTCATGCATGGGATAGAGCATTTAGGAGCTCCCTCTGTCCAGTAGTAGTACAAGGAGCAGTTGTGAGGTAAATTTTCTGTTTCCCATCCATAGATCTAAGTTATACTTTTATATGGCATGAGTGTTTTATGTGGACGGGGAGTCTGCTCTAGAGCAGTGGTATCCTCTGTGAGATATACCTGTCCCTCCGAACCATTTTGCTGATGATGCAAAAAGGTTTAGAATCCCAAGTTTAGATCCCTAGGTAGAGTATTTCTGATACTGTTTAAATTGCTGATTTGCAGTAAATCTGTCAGTAATGGATCAGGGTATGGAAATAAGGTACATAAGGAAAGGTGGTGGTGGAATGCAGAAGTCCAGGAAGTGATCAAAAGAAAGGAGGAGTGCAGGAAAAAATGGGAAATAGAAAAGACTGACCAGGTTAGGAAGAAATTCTGGTTGGTTAACAAAGAAGCTAAGAAAGGAGTTGCAATAGCAAAGAATAGGGCATCGGAGGCACTCTACCAACTTCTGGAAAGTGACTCAGTAGGTGGTACAAAGAAACTATATCAGGTTGCTAGGCAAAGTCAGAAAGGTAAAGAAGATAGTCAGACACCCTTCATAAGGGATGCCAGCAACAACCTGCTCACCAGTCCACAGGACATCAAAGGCAGATGGAAGGAGTATTTCCAGCAGCTTCTGAATGAAGAAAAACCCACAGAAGCTGTACTGCCCCAGAAACAGCCTACAGTGAGAGAAGAGGAGGAGCCTACCCTAGAAAAATTAAGAACAGCACTAAGGAAAATGAAGTTAGGGAAAGCAGCAGGCTCAGATGAGGTCACAGCAGATATGATAATGGCTCCTGGGGGTACTCATAGCACAATGGAGGGAAAGGCGCATCTCAGATGACTGGAGAATAAGCATACTTGTGCCAGTGTACAAGAACAAAGGGGACATTCGCAACTGTGGGCAGTACAGAGGCATTAAACTCCTATCACATTATATGAAAGTTCTGGAGAGGGTGATTGATAAACAGATATGCATAGTAGTGGAATGTAAGATGGGAGATGAGCAGCTCAGATTCAGATGAGGATGCAGCACAACTGACCTGATGTTTGCAGTGAAATGGCTAGAAATGGCTAGTTGAGAAGAAGGTAGAGATGAAGAAAGAGTCTAACTGGGCATTCCTAGACTTGGAGAAAGCATATGACAAGGTCCCAAGGAAGCTGATTTGGGCAGTACTACGGTGGTTCGAAGTCCCAGAAACATTGGTAGAATTAGTACAGGCTATGTACAAGGATGCAATAACACAATTATGAACAGTGTTCGCCCTCATAGAGGAGTTCTCAGTGGAAATGGGTGTACACCAGGGTTCAGCTGTCAGCCCACTGCTGTTTTATACTGGTGATGGGCTACATTAGCAAACAGGGTGGAGGGGCAGATCAGTAAAGTTATTGTATGCAGATGGTGTGGCATTATAGGCAGATTCTGAGCAAGAAGTTCAGCAAAGAATAGGGGAATGAAATGCAAAACTGAAGGCACATGGGATGAATCTAAGCACAGATAAGACACTGGTAATGGCAGCAAATTGAAGAAATCAGAATACGCTGAGAATTGAGATAGAATGGAAGATAGTGGGACAGGTAAATAGCTTCAAGTATCTGGGAGGGGTTGTTGAGGAGAAGGGAAGTCTGAATGAAGAGATCAAAGCTAGAATCAGAGGGGCTGAAGCCAATTGGCAATAGAGCCTAAGGTGCAGTATATCGGAATAATGCCATAGAAGCTGAAAAGTAAGGTGTACAAGACCAGTGGTGTGACCAGTACTACTGTGTTGTTGTTTGTCTTTTGGCTTTTTCCCGATAAGGGGTCGCCACAGCGGAACTCCGGTCCACTAATGATTGGCAGTAGATTTTTTTTTTTTTTTTTTTTTTTACAAAACGCCGAGGTGCCAGCTCGACACCCAACCTTCAACGAAGGCACACCCATCAGAAACCAAGGTAGTAAAGACAGAGCAGAAGAGGAAGCTAGAAGTGATGGAAATGAAGTGCTTGAGAAGGGTGATAGGATGCACACTGTGTGACAGATGATGAAATGAGGATATAAATGCAGAAGCCAAAGTAGCTCCAATTACAGACAAGATCAAAGAGAATAGATTGTGGTGGTTTAGACACATGCAGGAAAGCAGAAGACAGTCTGATGAAGAAGATTTGGGACAGACAATAGAAGGTAAGAGGAAACAAGGACGTCCAGCAAAGAGGTTTAAGCGCAACCTGGATAACTGAATGAGGTGGATGGATTGTGTGAAAGATGATCTGCGACAGCCAGGCATGAGTGTTGAAAGCAGAAGTGTGGCACTGAATCAAGAGTGATGTTGACAGTTAACAAGATACCCTGACCCCATGTAGAAAATGGGAACAAGGTGGGATGATGATGATGATGCTGATGACTATGAAGAATGGATCAGTGCAATCCATCAGTAATGAGTTAACAAATATCTTTGTTTCCATGCACCATGCGAGTTCCCTCACCTTGTATACACACACGAGTGTGCATGGTTGATATGCAGAAGCATCTATGTTCAAAACATCAATGTCTAAATGTCGAAAACAAAAATAAGTCAATTACAACTGAAAAGCAAGCACTTTCCTTTCATAATTGGACAAAAAATAAATAAATATCATCACAGACAGACCTGGTTTGATACTCTCAAGAGTTTTTTTTTTTTGTTGCTTTTGCTAGGGTAAAGTATATCTGGCAGGGGTTAGAAGCAGACATGAGTATGGTGTCGCTTTCTCACCTTACTCGTGTTTGCTAACCCTAACCGTACCCATAACTCCAGTCCAACACATTACCTTTACAGTCCAGCACATTACAAGACAGGTAAAGAAACACAGACACATACACCATATGCGTACCGGCACACTTGTACACCATAAAAATTTAATTGTAATCATCAGAAGCACTTGCACAAGTACTACAGAACACACACACACACACACACACACACACACACACACACACACACACACACACACACACACACACACACAAACAACTAAAGCTGTCTGCTACCCTGCCCTTACTGTAACCCTAACCACAAAATCCCTTTCATCACACACATGCAAAATTCCGACAGAACAAAACACTGTGCAATTTAATGTCCTACGTCTTCTAGCATTGACAAAGGATTTGTTTGTCAACAAAATGCCAGCAATTATAGTTTGTCAACCTAGTAAGAGTTCAGCAGAGTGTAATGCAGAGTACAGGTATCTGTGTGTGTGTGTGTGGTGGTGGTGGTGGGGGGGGGTTGCCCTTGCAGCTTGAGACAGATGCCTGCTGCAGGCATGCTCACTCCCCATCCCCTGCTGTCACTGTTAAGTGTTTTGAAAATTCATAAAAAAATATGTAGCAGCATGTGAGGGAATAAACTTGCGTGAGCCTGACAATGGGACCTTTTTTCAAGAGGAAATGAGAGCTCAGTGCAAATCAGTTACCCGACTGTGACTGTCAGGAGAGGGAGGAGGGGATCTTTGCCAGCTCTGGGCAGCTGTGTTCTCCCCTAGGTTATGACACATATGAGGAAGAATTCTCATAATCTGCTACTTTTCCTGAGAATGCCTATTGTTGAGGAACCTTCAGCTTAATGCAGGAGCATTTTAAATGGGTAGCAGGCCCTTTGAGTTAGACACCCACATGAGCTATCTTGAAATGATGGGTATTGAATAGTAATTTAAAGATTCCCTTCAAACATATACATATTGCCTTAAATATTTAAAACAGAACATGATATATTTTAGTTAGCTTATCCAGGTATGTGATTAGTTTCTTATACCAATGTGTGGTAACTGTTCATGAGTTCTTATAACCGAAAAATGCAGCCAACAGCTTTTCCCATAGTTTTCCAGATGTTTAGAGACACTTTATGAACTCCCAGCACTCTAGAAGGCAGGAAGGTTTTATAGGATTGAGTGTAAGTGTAAGTTCCTCTATTAAAAAAAAAAAGTCAGACCCTGCACTAAGTTCACTGGATGTCAGTAGAGGTTGTGGTTGGTGTCCATCTGTAGTAGTCTTCCCACTGACAGATTCATATTCTGGCCTAGATTGGTTTTGGAAAAATACTTCTCCAGTTTGGGATTAAGGGCTACTAATTGCCATGTCCTTATGATACCATAGAAGGTAGGTATCCTTGTGCTGTGTGGGAGGGTTTGATGTAAACCTAACCTGGAGCCCTGAAATAAAACCTCTTAAATTGTCACAGAATGCTGTGAAGATCAGCAAGCATGCAGCTGTGATAGAATGACTCTTAAGATGCCTGTACCAGGGCTTCTGCTTTTGAGCATGGAGATTAGAAGGTATGAATAGCTGAGGGTTCAGTCTTTGCCAGAATTTTTGAAAGGACAGCTGCTCAGCATTGTTTTTGGCAATGAACCTTTATTTGCTTCTTCTTCCCAAAGAAATGTTCAGAAGAGTGGATGAAAGGGTAAGATTGTGTGAACAGCGAAGCAGTTGTCCCATTTTCCAACTTCCCCTATTCAGTAAGAAAGAGTAATTTTCCCAATTGGCAGTAAGCTAATTATAGGAAACACTCGCAGGTGCACTAGTACCTCTTGGGAAGGAGAGTGGCTTTGTTCAAGGTTTAATCTGAGGATATGGAAGTGATTGCATCAGGCTGCAGAACTGAGTTCAGTGCCTTCTCCACTTCATAAAACTGCTTCAACTGCCCACAGACATAGTAGTCTTATCAGGCCCATTCTGGACCCGCCTTGTTCATCAGCAGCTATAGAAGTGGGCACACAACCAGAACGGGGCCAGAGGTCTACTTAAGACTCTTTCTGGTATCCAGGAAAGACTGGCCCTGTAGGACCATACTGGAAGTGTCCAGATTAAATTTCTGAATGTAAGAAAGTTCAGGATATTAACCTTAGTCCTTTCTTCTTGTGCCTCTGTATGATGTCCCTTTGGCCAGTTCAGCTGTATGATGTCCCTTCGGTCACTTCAGGTATAAAGTACACATCCTAATGTATGTTCAGGTTCATAGCAAAGATAGAACGTTTCCTTTTCACCTTCTTGCATTTTAGGTTGTCCACTCCTGCCAGAGTGCTCAAGTAATGCTTAGCTAGAGTTTTTGCCCACATTGGATCGAAATTTGCCTTTAACCTTACCTGTATGACTTCCTCATACAGGCTACAGGCCAAGAAGACATTACAAGAACACTGGACTACACTGCCACATGCCTGACCATTGTGAGAATTTTTTCTCAGCTAAAACCCACTCTTGTTCCATCTTACAGAAAATCTTTCTGGGGGATAGTAAACAAGAATCAAGATAGCCAGAAAGAGTACTGTGATGTGCTTACTTATTATTCGGGTAATATGAAGATCAAAGTAACAGGAGGATCACTCCTCAGGGCACTGGGGTACATATTTGCCTCCATCGTTTTGGTCCCCTTAGCCAAGATGCACATGAGGAGAAGCCATTGGTAGCTAAACAACTTACGGCAGCAGCACCTCCACTTGCTGGGAAGGGTCTTGTCAGTAATGTCTTCAATTCATAAGGAGTTCAGACGGTGGTAGATTGCAGTGCAAGCCACTCAGGGATGCCAGTTGACATTTCCTGAGGTCACAAACCCTAATTGTGAGTTAGTCTGACCTTGCTTGAGGTGCTCATAGTACAGGACTTTCAAGGACTACTCTTTGCCTTCCTTATGCCACTCAAGCTTATGAAGGGTATATCTGGAGGTTTTACCCAAGTGTTTTTAACTACAGAATTACTTTCATTGAAAGTAAGCTCCTCACTGAAGAACTGTTGAATGCTTGATCCTTTGTTAGCTTTGAATGTATGAGTAGGAGATTAATGTAAGTTTGAGCTAAACTTCGAGTACCGGTGGTAAGTCATGCAAACAAAGGAACTGAAGAAAATTAGACTGTCAGATTTTATTGATTGTAGAAATACTTTTTCAAAATCTGTTGAGATAAGTATGTCATTGATCTCTTCTTTCTAAAGTCTTTTTGAAAAATATATAGATCTTCATCTAATGATATAATGTTGCTTTGAACCTGTTTAGTACTAACTTAGGACAACAAAAGTGATACAGATATAATTATCCCCCTCCCTTTTTTGTACCAAACCTTGCAATATTCATTATACTGTACTGACATTTTGCAGCACTGTGTGTTGTGCAACGTGCTACATGCATTTCTGTATTTATAATAAATATACAGGGTAGAGGACTTAAAATTAAAGTATCAGTAGTGTATGCATTTGTGTGAATTTTGTTTAATATTTTGTTTATTCACTGTCACTCCTTATCAGTGTTTTGTATATGCAGTCTTTGTCAGTTGTGTTTTTTTCTTTGTATTCTTAAGCTGTGTTTTGTACATGCAGTCATTGTCAAGTGCCTTAGAAGCAATATTGTGTTATTTATTTCTTTGTATTCCTAAGTATGCTTCTTTCTTGTTAGCTTTGCCATTGTGGTCCAGGCTGTGGCTTAAAAGTTTCCCTGAACCGGTTCACTTACCCAGTTAACCAAGTATAAATACATAAGTAAAGTGTTGCATGTTAATAAGGCTGTTAGTGTTGTTTACAACTTTCAAGGCACATTAATCCTTACTTATCAGCTTTTTATTTTTAACATCTTTCCTTTTATACTGATGGTACAAGTACAGTCTTTTAGCCTCAGCACAGAATATTTTTGGCTAAGGAAAATACCTTTTCGACTTCTAGAGTCTCACAAAGCTGTGTAATTTCTGATACCTTTCCAATTTCCTTTTTGGGTTCTCTGTGCCTGTCTTGGATATTGTGCCCCATCCCTCGCATTTGTTTCCAGTAAGGCACCAACTCCTCCATTGTCCAAACGCAACGCAGTTTATTTTTCTCTGTAGAACTGTCACTTGTTGGATATGTTTGGGTGCTACATTTATAACAGCATCAGTACCTACCAGCATACATAAGTTACCTCTCTGCTTGACCTGATAAACATACTGAATTAGGGAACTTTTAGTTTAATAATTTGTGGATTGCCCAGTGTCTCTACTTGGCAGTTATCCAGAATAGGTATAAAACCATTCAGTTTATCTGCAGTCACCATTCCTTGCAATTGCCCAGATTTTTGTAGAATGTTAAGATTTTTTGATTCCTATTTTTGGTCTGTTCTTCATAAAATCTGTGGTCATGAGGAATTAAGAAACTGAATAATGGCAGACATTTGATTTTTGTTCTTCATATCCTTCAGAAAATGCATACTAATACAAATCATGTTATTCTAGCAACTGTTTAAGTTTATAAGAGCAATAATTAAAATGTGTCCCTATTTTTGGGCTTTAGTTCCCTGTTATTTTTGGCTTTGCCCAGACTTCTCTTGCTAGGAGGTTGATAGGTATGTTTGGAACTGAACAATAAAAAAATGAACTAGATATGGTTCAGGATTAAGTTACCACAATTCTTGAAATTTCTTCTTTTGACTTCAGTGGATACCAGTTCCACTCTAACATGAGCTTCATTGCATACTTTTGTAAGACACTGTAACATGTATGTAATCTCTAGTTCTTCCTTTTATGGCAACCATATTGTTGTGGTATTCTGTCATGATGCCACCCAAGGTGTTCAGCTGGGAACTGTGTCCTTAAGAATTAAAGTGGATGGATTGAATAATTTAATATACAAAAGCTACATACTTGCCATAATCATAGGAGCATGTCTTTTTTTTCATTGAATCCCAAATTAATTAAAAATGTTTACTTAAAAATGTTTTGTTGAATTGCATTTCATAAAAAAAATCATATATAGCAAATATATCTTCTAAAGCTTTTTTGCAGGGTGCAAGCCCTGCTGCACCACACCCCCTTACTTAAATATACTTGGTTTACAGTCACAAAGTTGAAGAGAAAAGAGAAACAACACACACACATACACAGAGACACACACACCGACACTGAATCATTGCTGGCACACAGGCACAAACTTCTAGAGCTGGGGGGGTACAGCATAAAAGGGGGGAGTATTGGCCAGACACAAATTGTCTTCTACAATCACCTGCCTTATAATTCCCATGATGCTGTGGTTCTGTAATTGTCTTCTACAATCACCTGCCTTATAATTCCCATGATGCTGTGGTTCTGTAATCTTAAATCATACCAAGAGTTATTGTCTGTAGCATTCTACAGTTTTCTATGAATTGTGACTTGGCAAAATATGCTTATGGGTTTTCAGTTATTTTTTTCAATGATTTGTGATTCGGTGAAAATGGCATTCAGTGGAATGTTTGGTAACCAGGAACAGATCTTCATTATCAATATCAATCCACTACAGCAATACTACTTTCCTTCCCCCATGCTAATTGTCACAATATCATATTCTTGATGGACCTTGTTGATTTCTACTGAGACCTTTCTGGGTTAAGTTTAGTAAACCTGTGCTATTGTTTGGATACTTTTGTAGTTCCTTTAGAGTACAGCAAACTCACTCTTGGATAATGTAGTACTTGAGCAGTATATTAAGGGAGCAAGGACAAGAGTTTGATGTTTGGAAGATGTGCAGATGCTAAGTCAGTTTCGCCTGTGGCGGCCAGTTCTTCAGTATTGAAGTGGACAGGCATGAATAATGATTCATTGTTGTGATGAGTACATAGCTTATAAAGCTATCCAGTAACCAGTGTTTTCTCCTCCTCCCCAGAATATGGGGAGGGGGAGTATTTTGCATTCTGTATATGTTCACAGTTAACTGAGATATTATTTGGACAAAAGAAATGTTTTTAGGCTCCTAGATAAGTATTAGACTAATTGTTCTTGTGGATTATTTAAGTTTAAATAGCTTTCCTTTGTGAAAATCAAATTCTGTAACTCTTTGTTTGTGAAGTAAAGACATATCCGTTATTCCATTCCCCAACCCCTAATATGTGTTTGGGAAAAGGGCGAATGTGAAATGACTTGTGTGATGCAGTGGGTTTAGTTAATGTGAATGGGGAAATGTAGATGTTTTTTACTTTGTCATAGGTAGTTACTAGGCTGTTAGTGCAAGGAACCATTGCGAAGCGTAGCCCAATTTCCCTGTATTCCCCCAAGCATTGTGTGGTTAAGTGACTTGCTCAAGGTCACACATTAGGCAAATGATAGCTAAGAGAATCAAACCCTGTACCACAAGAACTACAGCTCACAGTCTTAACCCTCTTCACCAACTGTAAGACTAATAAATTCAGAGTTTAACACTTCCGTAGGTAAGTACTAGGCTAGCTGCCCTTGGACACCATTTTAAGTCCAGCCAGTTCAAAGGTAAGAATTATGTTCTGTATCTTGAGTCTTTGAGGTAAACACCTTAACTGTTATACCAACCCCGAATAAAATTTTAGAAGAACTGAATAGCTTTTAATAGTATATTGTGAAAACAAAAAAGCCTACCTTTATCCAAGCAAACCATTGCCATGTGGATAGCTCCATTGTATTTATTTCTGCCATGAACACCATGGTAGAAGTGTGCTGGACAAAGGCAAGTCTCATTTTACCAAGACCATGGCCACTGCCACAGCTTTTCTAAAAGGGGTAACAAGATATCCTGTAGGGAGCCATCTGGACCTCTTTCCACAACTGTTCCAAATATTATAGATTAGATCTCATGTTTAGTGTTAAGACAATGTTCACACTGCTATCAGGTAGGGTATGCTGCCCTCATCCATGTGATACCTCCCCCCCATTTTGAGCACTGCCAGCTCTGGTAGTCTTCCTTAAAGTAACGACTGTAGCAGTGACCCTCATGATGAAAATAGATGTTCTTCATTCCACATTGCTGCAGTCCTAACTATTGGGTAGTCCGCTGTCCAGTCGGCCCGAATACCAAAGTATATGGCTGACGTCGGTCAGGGCGCATTAGACTGACGTCAGTACGTCAGGGTACTAATGCGCATGACCGACGTCATATCCTCAGTCTTTTTTGCCGCATGGTCCGATGCAGAAGCAATTTTGCGAGTGCAGGTTGGCGTTCTGAAAGTTTCTGAAGTCAGAGTTTCAGACCGAATCAAAGTTGGCTAAGTACCCCGTTGGGGAATATTTTGTTTTTTCTTGCCTCAGTATTTAACCGGATGTCAGAAAAAGTGAATAACTGTATTTCTTGTGGGAAACAGATACCTCATAGGGATTACCATACTTTGTGTATACCTTGTTTAGGGCCTGAGCACGACGTTGTTGGATGCCGCTCTTGTGCTAGATTTAACAAACGCACTATTAAGAGAAGGTTAGACTGTGCCAGGTTAGTTTTGGGAAGCGTTGTAATTATAAAATGCCGCCGGAGGCTCCGGCCCGCTTCGCCAAAAGCGCAAGGACAAAGCAGCAAAGCCTAGAGTGGAAGAACCGACAGTCCCAGACGCCGGATCTTTAGAAGGCTCAGTGGAGCCGGAGGTTTTGCCAGGTGTTTCTTTGGAGTCTCAGGGAGAGACTTTACTGTTACAGGATGTATCCTCGCAGGAAGTAGGCCAGGCTGAGGGGCTTCTCAGGTGGCTGTTCTTCCCTCTCTTCCTAAGGTGGTTAGAGCCTCCCTTCTGTTTCCAAGGCTTCTTTGAGAGGCAGGCCAAGTTTAACTTCAGTGGGGGTTTCTCCTAGTGCTTCAGGGTCTTTGCCTAAGAAACATATGCTTAAAATGGCAGAGGATTTGATTACTATGATTAGAGGTTCTATGCCCCTCCTGATAAGAGGCCTAGGGTGGAACCTGAGTTTGAGAGTTTTGAGCAATGTTCGGAGGCTTCTGAGTCTTCGGCTGAAGACTTGCAGGAGTATCCTCCTTATTCTGATTCTGATGTGGATGATTCTACTCCTTCAGCTTCTCCTCCTGAGGATTTTTCATTTTCAGAGACTCTGCATTCCATGAGGGAGCATTTTAAATGGGAAGGTCAAGATTTCTCTGATTCCAGGAAGAGGCTTAGGGAATTCTTGTTTTACCCCAGCATAGGCCTTTAGCTATACCTCCCGTTCTGAATGTGGTGGAAGATGTTTTTGCAGAGGCTTCCCTCAATCCTGATTCTTTGCCTCCTGCCCCAGTTTAACCGGATAGGTACTATAGGCTGCCTGAAGCTCATAAGTATCTTTTAAGAGTCCAAGGGCAGACCCGGAAACTGTCTCTCAGGGGCCTAAAGGTGTGAAGGCCTCTGTTGTTAAAAATCCTGTTCCTCCTGATAAAGAGGCAAGGGCTTTGGATAGATGGGGAAAGAAAGTGTATACTTCTTCCACTTTAGCCATGAGGGCGTTGAATTGTCAGTTTCACATGTTAAAATATCAGAATTATCTCCTTTCACAATTGAAATCTAAGGTGGATGCTCTGGCAGAAGGTATTGAGTGTAAAGAGTTGCAGGATTTAGTTCATGTGTCTGAACAGGTGGGTAAACATTCCTTGCAATGTGGTTTTGATGCTGTGCAGGCCTCCTCGAGGGTGGCTGCCACTGGTTCTGTTCTTCGTAGGCATGCCTGGTTGAGAGATCAGAATTTAGCTGAGCATGTTAAAACAAGGATTTTGGATGCTCCTTTGCAGTCTGATGTGTTGTTTGGTTCGCCTGTGGAAGCAGTCTTAAAGAAAATGGAGGACAAGGCTAAGTCTATGCAAACTGTTAAGGATTTTTGCAGGTGCAGCCTCCAAGTTTAGTAGAAATTGGCCTACTAAGGGATGGACTTATCCTGCTTATGATTCCCAGTCTAGGGGTAGGTCTAGACGTGGTAGGGGCAGAGCTCAAGGTTCTTTTAGGCCTAGGACAGGGAGTTCCCCTGCTCAGACTTCTGGTGAGGGCAGGGGTCAGTCCTTTCGTAAGCAGACCCAATGACCTGCCTTTTCAGCTGCCAGTACATTCTCGCCTGGCAGCACCTTTGGGAGGAAGGCTGTCTCTTTTCAAAGAAAATTGGGATTTAATTACCCAAGACAGATGGGTTCTGGATATCATTCACCACGGTTACAGGTTTTATTTCCATACCATGCCTCCTTTCAAAGGCATGCCAGACATTCCTCCTCTACAAAGACAAGAGGCTCACAAGCAAATTTCTCTGTTGCTCCACATAGGGGCCATTCAGCCAGTTCCTGTGCCAGAAAGGGGCCTAGGATTTTATTCTCGCCTGTTCCTAGTACCGAAGAAGGGGAACACGTGGAGGCCAATTTTGGATTTATCTATCCTCAACACTTATCTGGACATTCCCAAGTTCAAAATGTTGACGTTACAACAGCTTTTACCTCTGCTGGGCAAGGATCACTGGATGGTAACTTTAGATCTCAAGGAAGCTTACCTTCATGTGCCTATAAGACTAAGTTGCAGGAAGTATCTGCGTTTCGAGCTGGAAATTCTCATTATCAGTTCTCTGCATTGCCCTTTGGCTTATCCACTGCCCAGAGTATTCACAAAGGTTCTGGCTCCAGTGATAGCTTACTTCAGGCTAAAAGGAATTCAAATCTATCCTTACTTGGACGACTGCCTGATTCTAGCTCAAGAAAAGGAAGACCTTCTACAGCATTTGGATTATGTCATAGCAGTGCTAAGATGCCTAGGGTATTCTGTGAACGAAATAAAGTCCAGTCTAGTACCCTCTCAAGACATGTGCTTTCTGGGTGTGAGACTGAATACAGCAGCCCAGATGGCCTTTTAACCCCGGACAAACAAAAGAATCTTTCCAGTTACTTCCATCAACTATCTCTTCAGTCCGGGCTGACTGCAAGGACAGTCCTTCAAGCCTTAGGGTTCATGGCATCTTGTATTCTGGTGCTTCCCAATGCCAAACTGCATATGAGGAAGCTGCAATGGTATCTCAAAATGTATGGACACAGCACTGCCAGGATTTGGACACTGTCATTCAAATAATACCTTGCATTCAAAAGAAATTTTTGTGGTGGGCTCAGGAATGTCACCTAAACAAGGGACTCTCTGTGACCCAGCCAGAGGCGAGTCAGATTCTAACGACAGATGCCTCAGACATTGCTTGGGAGCTCATCTAAATGGAAAGTGGATACAAGACAAGTGGCCTGCCAGACTACAGCATCTACATATCAACATGAAAGAGATGTTAGCAGTCCAGTTTGCATTAATGGCTTTCAAGGAGTTACTTCTTCCAGGGCAGGTGTTGATTCTAACAGACAACACAACTGTCATGTGGTACATCAACAAACAAGGGGAACACATTCTTACCCATTGTGCAGGCAAGCAATGATTTTATGGGAGACTGCTCAGCTTGCAACTAACTCTTCAGGCAAGGTTTCTGCCGGAGCACAGAACTCCTTAGCAGATGTGTTAAGCAGACAAATCATGGATCCCCACGAAAGTGGAAACTGGATCTTCATGTATTTCAAAAATTGACAGTGTCATGGGGAACTCCAGACATAGATCTGTTCGCTTCTCCACTAAACCACCAGCTGCCAAAGTTTTGCACAAAGAGGTTTCATCACACAGCTTGGAAAGTGGATGCTCTTTCTTTCAGTTGGAAAAATCTTCATGTGTATGCTTTTCCACCTCTGCCTCTTCTCCCAAAGGTGCTTCTAAAGGTCAGACAAGACAAGCCAAGGATGATTTTAATAGCTCCAGAGTGGCCTCGGCAGCACTGGTACCCATTACTGAGGAGTCTGGTAAGGAAGCCTCCATGGCCTTTACCCTTGATTCCACACCTGTTGTCTCAGAGGGACGGTCACCTGCTCAATGTCAAGCTTCAATCTCTTCATCTAACAGCCTGGCATATTCTGTTTTGAAAGACAGCAGGTCTCAACTTCCTCAACAAGTTTTAAATGTGATTATGGAAGCCAGAAGACCTAGTACAAGGAAAGTGTACGCAGAAAAATGGAAGAGATTTTTATTTTGGAGTGCAGCAAACAATTTGGAGATTTCTGAGCCTAATTTGAGTGTGGCTCTTCAATATCTTACTGAGTTATTGGACAAAGGTTTGTCTTTCTCTTCCATTAAGATTCATGCTGCAGCAATTTCAGCTCACTATGATTGTGACCCACCATTGTTTTCGTGATCCTTTGTTCAAGCAATTTCTTGGGGCAAAGAATATAAGACCCCACGTAGAGCTCCTACTCCTGCTTGGGATCTCAATTTTGTGTTGGAGAAACTTACTCTACAACCTTTTGAGCCTCGCGGCTACTGCTGAATTGAACTATCTGCCATGGCAGACTCCCTTTTTGTTGGCCATTATTTCTGAAAGAAGGGTGTTTGAGTTGCAGGCCATTAAGGCGGTAGAGTCTTTTGATTTTTCATAAGGATAGGGTATCTTACGCACTAATCCTTCCTTTATGCCTAAGGTGGTTTCTAGTGTGGCTTTAAACCAAACTATTCATTTGCCTACTTTTTATGCAGATCCCCAAAATAAAGGGGAAAAGATTTTGCACACTTTAGATGTACACAGGCAATTGCGTTATTATTTGAGCAGGACTAAGGATTTTAGGCAGTCTCAGCAGTTGTTTGTTTCTTTTGCTTTGGGTTCGCAGGGCAAGCCTGTGTCAAAACAAACTATTTCTAGGTGGATTGGGTTTTGCATTGCATTTTGTTATTCCCATCATGGCAAGGAGATTCCAGCTGGAATTAGGCCTCATTCCACTAGGGCTACTGCCACTTCTACAGCATTTCTAAGGGCAGGTGGCCACTAAGGATATTTTGGAGGCAGCTACTTGGAGTTCAGTGCATACTTTCTCTAAGCATTATCACCTTCCTCTCTACTCTAAGTCTAGGGCTGGTTTTGCCACAGCTATTTTGCAAGGCATGTTGTCAGTTCCTGCTTCCTTATGATTTGCCAGCCTCCCTTACCTCTGCTTTGGGATTCTACCCAATAGTTAGGACTGCAGCAATGTGGAATGAAGAACATAGTACAGTTTTGTACCTACCATAAATGTAGATGTTCGAGGATCCACATTTCTGCAGTCCAATTTACCCTCCCTCCTTCCCCTCTGTGTTTAAGGGTGGTTGTGTAGGTGAGGTTATATTCTGGTAATTTTGTATATATTGTACATATTTTTGGTGCAGGTATGTTTGGAATTTTTGGTTTTGGCCTTAGCTTTTCAGGGTCTTCTGACATCTGGGGCAAGAAAAGACTGAGGATATGACGTCGGTCATGCGCATTAGTACCCTGACGTACTGACGTCAGTCTAATGCGCCCGGACCGACGTCAGCCATATACTTTGGTATTCGGGCCGACTGGACAGCGGACTACTCAATAGTTAGGACTGCAGCAATGTGGATCCTCGAACATCTACATTTATGGTAGGTACAAAACTGTACTTTCAGTTGTGCAAGTACCTTAACATAATTTCAGATGTCAAATGTAGTCACTTATGCAGTCTATGTTCCTCCCACTATTCCCTTTGAATCTGGTCTGGGATTGGTAATAACCCTCCCTCCTCCATCCATTTGGTGTGCTCCCCACATCTCTTTTTGTTAAGGTGACAAAGAAGGATCTCTTATTTGGATAATTAGCCTGTTACATTCTGAGAGAACAAGATTTATTGGTTAGATATTTCTAACCTGTACAGTTGCACAAGAAAGAACCAAAGTTGGCCAGCACATGGAGGTATCCATGGTGAAGAAGATATGGGCCTGGGTAGTGGAAGGCTTGCTTGGGTTTGAAAGTGTGGCAGGTTTAGATATCTGCCTTTTGCTGAGCTCCTTGAATAATGACTGCAGGGTTGCCATATCAAACATCTAGAGTTATAGTAAGGTGACTCCACAGCTGTACTTTCTAAATTATCTGCATTTATTTCCCAAAGGTAGTTGCTCTCATCACTTTGTATTTCTAAATTATCTGAATTTATGTTAACATCATGTGGCAGTGTGTCCACCAAATGAAAGACTTTGTTCATGATCGGTACTGGGGTCTTTCTAAGCAGGAGTGAAGGATGATTATTTCCTTTGGCTCTCTACTGCCCATTCAGAATAGTCATTCATGGTATCAGCTTCACAGAACTGTTTCTGATCCCTGATAGCCTCAGACAATTTTATCAAGTAACAGCATTTCTTTTAGTCAGTTATGCCTTTCAAACTGCAGACTGCAAACATCTAGACAAAGACTCTTGGAAATTTGGTGCAGCTGCCCAAAAATCTGTGCAGTTAAATACCACGAAATGTGCTTATGTAATAGCATGGTTCCTCCCACTCCCAAAAGGATTGTGGGATACTACCTCTCCAAAACGCAGTTTTAAAATTTTGAACAGAAGTGACATGACAGCATAATTCAAACTTAAGCATAATTATGTTTTGAAGTTATGAAGTGGTATAAATTTTTTTAAAACATTTTTCCTAAAAAAGTCAGTAACATTTATTATATGCTGCTTCTTATAAAGAGTTTCATCTGAACAGTTCCTTTGTTCTATACCTTTTAAGTCACGTGGTACTTAAGAGGTATAAAATAAAATTGTTCGGCTGCATCTGTTATTTACAACAGTAGCAGCTGTTATAATTCATTTTTTGGTATGGATTTTATAAATTGCAGTAGATATAATAAATGTTCATTTTTTTACAATTTCCCGCATTAGCAGAGAGGAAATTTGCTTACTTAACTGCCCACAAACTTTGTGCCATGGCCAGCTGTCACTGGTGGGAAGGAGGATGTGCTAATGGTATTGCAATTTAGAAGACATTACATCTCTAAATTACTGTCTGGCATTTTACATAGTTTCTTACTGTATAATGCATTTTGTATTACATACTTAGGAATACAGCATGCCAGAGGATTCAGAAACAGACCCATATCACACTGTACAAGCTGCTGTAAAAAGCTGCATTGCAGTATTTTGCAGTTCAGTGACGCTTTAGCCACAATGAGGTAATATGTCATGAATGGATAATACACATGTCTCTGAATAGCAGTGAACTACCGTGAGTGATAATCTTCACTTTGTTGCAGTATTTAACACTGGTGGCCCATGCATTGCATTGGCATAGGCACCCCCCTTTCACTTTCTAACATACACACACACCACATCACATACCTCTTACCTGAGTAAGTAGAATGTCCCTTGATATCTCTTATTTGTTCCTGCCCTCATACATCACAGATCCTTATAGTCATCTTGTTAGTGTTCGTAGACTGCATATTGATGCTAGAGCTGTTGCTCTGTTACCATTTTTTAATGTAATAATCTCCCTGGTATTCTCTAGTTGTCTCCTGACTTTGTACTGAAACCTCTTCCGATTGTCCCTCGTGATTTACATAGTGTTGCAAGCACTAAATCATGAGATCATGCCAGTTAGAACTCTATACTTATAATATTAAAAAATAGATTAATTGATTAGATTATCAGATTAATGTTTTAGCTTGCTGAGTAAATTGTAAGTGAAAGTTTTTTTTTTTTTTTTTGTCTAAACACACAAGTTGTATTTTCACATATCCGTGGTGTCTAGTGGTAGTACAGAGGCCTGTTATCCTCTGTCTGAGGTGGGAGTGTCCTGGCTTTGAATCTTTTAAATGTCATTATGGCATGCTGTGAAAAGTATCCAAGGAGTCTAGTGTTCACCTGACCCTAAGTGCCATTAAGACAACGATGTGAGAGAGTTCTCATTGGTAACTAGTGTTTTTTTTTTTAACTGGGCTTATGGTGTACATGAAACAAACAGAAATTTGCGCATCATTTCAAAATAGTAATATAGTACTACTTAGTATAATTTTAACATACCGAAACTGATTCTTAGCTGCATTTGATTGTTTGAAGAAGTTTAACGGATTACAAAAGTGATACACAGTCATTTCAAATAAGTGCGTAATTTTGGAGTACCTTGTGTATTATAAGTATTTATAAACATCAGTAGTACTGATATTGTGGCAGTCATTTTCCCTTTTACCTTTATAGATTCAGCTGTTCTCTTGCTGTGTTGAGTGTGCACGGGTCTGGACTGTACTTGGTTGTCTGGATCCCATTTTCTCTTATTCAAGAACTCTGACAGTAAATAACTGGCATGGCTGACTGTCATGTTATAATACCTAATCAGTTAATCTTTTATGTGAAATTTATAAATATTGTACCAATGATTACATAGGACACTTTTATATACTCCCTTGTGTATTTGCAAAAATCCACTTAAAAACTATACCAGGGCAGTATTAAATTGGTTAGTATCCCCTTAATAGGAGTTTATACACTTTGAAACGGTGAATTTGTAGAACCTGAGTTAAGGAAGATTGAAACTTGCCTTACAAAGTGTATTACTTCACAATATTCAGATATTTAGCTTTAATGCTCAACAGTGGTTAACAAATCTGACTTTTAGTCAACTATTTTTTTAATACTTATTCCCTAACCACAGTATTTAAAGTAAGCATGAAAGTGCCTAATTCCATAGTTGCACAAACTTAAAATATTACCATAACTTGCAAACTATGCTTAACAGAACATCAGCAGCATAATAATCATCAAAATGTAGAGGATTATGATAGTCTGTCTTGGATCCTAACTAGCTTGTTATGTTCTGAAAACACAGATGTCAAGAAATTCACCTTGAGAGTGAAGCTCGAGAGGTGATGCTTGGCATCCTTGTTGAGAACACATAACCTGGATTGTGACTGTAGAGACTCTATCCTAATTCTTTGTATGTTTGGAGCGTCACCTGCTCCCACATACCACAGTAGTTGGAGAACAAAGTGCAGGAGCCCTAAGCTTTTTAAAGGTTTGAAACTATAGCACACTTATTGCTGACACACAGAGAATGGCCACCACAGCAGAACAGCGGGAAGTGCAGAGAGGTTTAAGAAACTTTTATTCACTTCATCCGTCTAGAGGAAGTGGTTAGCCTTTTTTTTTTTAAAACCTCTTTTTGCTTCCTGACACACTTTTGTTGTGGCCACTGACCACTGTTAATACTATAGGGTGAGATTAGAGTTTATCAGCAGTGAGGGGTACTTAACAAAGTTTGAAAACTCCCCTTTGGACTGTGATCATGGCACTGCAGTAACTACATGTTTTTGTTAAGCCAACTGCAGAACTGTAGGTAGGCAATCCGTCTGTAGACTGTTACATGTTTAGCCAATGATCAGACAGTGACCAGAGATGAGACAACCTTGTGTTTGTGATGTAAACATCTAAACCATTATACCAGACCCCAACCTACAGGAAACTATAAGCTTAGAAATATAAACACTGGCTAACATTTCCCAAGGTTGAGGGAATCGCAGTGCACTTACTAACTGCTAAAAGCTGAAGCTTCAGTATTACTGCAAAGCAATAAGTTAGTACCTGCACTGACAAAGACTCCCTGTGCGTCCTTGATAACCCACATAGTGCACTGTGATAACTGCTCACACAAGGAAGGAAAATGGTATTCAACTCCCCTGTGCAGCTTTCTAAATGCTTGCACTTCCCTGCCAGTCAGAAACAACTTAAAAAGTATAAAGGAATTTCCAGCCCCTTGGTAATCAAGGTACAAGCTGAAAGTAACAACTTAAAAGAAAATAAAACAAAGTATGGCACTATGTACCCCGTACTAATTAATAAACATGCACATTCCCACTGTCTTCATCCTTTCCGTCCCCCCCCCCCCCCCCCCATGTTTTTGACTACCTCACTTCACTCTCTAATAATTGATGTGTAACATTTTTTGGGTCAGGACTGCTGTTATCCTAGTTCATGCTTCTCCCTTAACTAACAAAATTACTTCACTTTAGATTCTGCCTCACCTCTATGAATAGCTCTACAACAGTACCTGTTTCCCAAGTATCATTCCTCTCACTCTTCCATCAAGTTTTTATTCTGTTTTCCTTCTGCACTTTCACATATTCCTCTTTTTTATGTCCATCTGTCTTCTGTATCATTCCACTTCCTTTTCTCAGAGTAATAAAATCTGTTCAGATGTGTGAGAAAAATAGAGACTGCGCTGTTGATAGGAATTAACTGAATTCAGAAGTTGAATATTTTTTCCTCAGCAGTATGGTTACTCAAATTGAGATTCTTAATGTTATGGGTGCATGATATTGCTTCTCTTTTTTGTTTATTCTGGTGTGTGTGTCCCTTTCAATACAGAGTATGCTCATATGAGCGAACATAGGAAGATTGAGCCGGGAAGCTCAAATGGAATAGGATATACGCACACAGCACAACTGCTTTTTGCAGGAGGGAAGGCCACACTTCTATACCCCTCTCCCACTAATTATATATACCAGCTCCGATATCCCACCACAGTAGGGAAGGGAGAAAAACCCCTATCCTGACATTACCACAGTTTTGTACAGTGAAGGTCCATTCCTTTCGAGCTTCTGGGTTTTCAAGATTCCAGGCTCGATCTTCTAACATTTAAGAGTGTTAGATGTATGTGTGTGTATGTATGTATGTACACATCTCTATATATATATCTATATAGTAAATTCTAATTATATATATATATATATATACATACATATATAAAATGTGTGCGTATGTAAATTCTAATAATATATATATATGTGTGTATATATATATATATATGTATATATATATATATATATATATATATATATATATATATATATATATGTATGTATACATATATTTATTTCTTTATTTGACATTTGTTAACCGGGCTAGTCCAACTGAGCTAGTGCCCTTTTTCAGTGGAGACCAGGGAGAAAAGCTCCACAAGAGTCAGACAATATAAATGTAAATACATACAGAAATAAATATAACGGCTATACATACAAAGAGAAGGCGACTACTTGAAAAATTACAATATAATGCATATAAGAGAAATGGGGATAGAAACATAATAAACAGGCGAAAAGAAAAAAAGTGATTGTCCACAGAGTATGAGAAATTAGGGAGGAAATTCAAGTAGGGTGGTTACAGTGACATATCCAGGTACTACATAGGTAATTTTTTAGAGCTTTCTTAAACTCCTGGACTTGAGTAATGGATCCGAGGAATAGAGGGAGATTATTCCAAGCAAAAGCAGGAAGGTAGCTGTAAAGATTTTGGCCAATAGATTTATTTGGTTTGCATATCTGTAAGAGACACTTATCTGAACATTTGAGGGACCGAGAGGGATTATAAAGGGTGAGAAGTGTGGATAACTTTGGGCAGGCAGCGGGCTTGTTAAGGATAGAATGGATGATGAGCAGCTGAGTGGAGAAGAGCTGGTTAGGAAACTCTAACCAACTGAGTGTAAGAAGAGCATGACAGTCTTGTGATTTAGGAGGTAGATTGGCTGCAAATCTTGCAATTTTATTGTAGGTGGTTTCCAATTTAGAAAGAAGAGAGGTCTGTAAGTTATTTAAGATCTGAGAGCTATTAGAATAGGTTAGGGAGAAGGTAAGCTTGGGCAAGTGAGATTCTGGAGTTGGGTGTACATACGCATGCGCACACATGCACACACATATTTATACCCCTGCAAACAAGTTTTTAACCTGTTGGTGATAGTACACCTATATTTGAAGTATCTGAATACAAATTTTTTTACTAAGTCTAACATTACCTTTCATGCTGTTTTCCTCATTCCTTCCTGCTGTTACTCTCTCACCATTTCACTACCCCCAGTGTATCATTCTTTATGAACTACTCATTTTTTTACCTGCTAGTACATAACCCATAATTCATAGGTGTCTTTTCCGTCCAACTCCGTGAGTTAATGGATCCGACCAGATTTGGCTCAGTCACCTTGTTTCCAAGCTGTTGGCTTAGGCTCCTTCCCTACCCATGATTCCCTCTTCTCTGTTGCAGTACCTCAGATAGTTTGCCCAATTGTATCTCATATTCTGTCTGACTCAAGAGAATAATTTTATGTTATACCAGTAGTGATAATAGGGAGAAGTCAGCTCATTGGCTGAAAATATGACGAGGCCCTGGACAGGTCCAGTTAGTCAGTCGACAGCTGTATGTGACAGTTTTGGCAAGGAGGATGCAGGAAGGGAGGTTGAACCAGATCGGTAAAGACAACTTGGACCTAGCATTATGGTAAGTAGATAACTCTCGTGTCTGATCTTGTCTTTTCTGTCCAACCAGATTTCTCAGCTGCTAGAACTCCAGGGTGGTCTCATGGAAGGATATTACAAAGAATGGTAGAGCCAGCAGGATCTTGATTGTATGTCTAGTTTTATAGTGAGATACAGAGGTATGAAAGGTAGAACTGTAGCAAAAAAGACAATGGAAGCTGCCACTGCCCTGGTTGTGTGAGCCTTGGGTTTGTATGGAAATGCTTATCCTTTTTCATTATTGACAATGGCAATTTAATTGGAGAGCCACCTGGACAGTGTGACTTTAGAAACAGCCTGTCCCAACTTGCCTTGGAAAAGGAAATAAGAATTTGATCTCTTTTTCCTGACTTCTTGAGGCAGTGTAGATAAAATCTGAACTGATGAAGTACATCCATCAGGTGTAAGGTATAGTTAGCTTTGTTAGAGAAATTTAGAAAGAAAACTGGTAAGTTCATTTAGGCCATTATGGGAAAAATAGGGTTAGTCTGAATGGAAACCCTGTTCTTGTGAAAGATTAAGTGGGGGTGGGGGGTCTGCAAGACAAGGCTTGAAATCCTGAAATTCACCTGGCAGAAGTGCTGGCCATTACATTTTTTTTCAAGACAAAAACTTTAAATCTGCTGATGGTGCTGGTTCAAAGGGTGGTCTGGTTAAATCCTGAAGCATCAGCATAATATCCCAAGGGGAAATTGGATCTTTAATAGGAGATCTAAATCAGATAGTTCTCTTTAAGAAAGCATAAGATAGCTTTAAGGATACAATAGGGTTATTTGATCGAACCATGTCAGACCTTGACCATTCATTGAGCTGGATAGATAAAGAAAACACAAATCTAGCTGTGATGTCCTACCTCTGGGCCAGTGATCAAGGAGCCACAATCCTCACCACTGGCACCAGTGGGCAACGTTCACTGTGAGAAAAGTAGACACACACAGTATTTTCAGATGCAGTCCTCTGCATGAAGTACAATTTCCCTCAAGAGCGCACAGGGAATGCACACTCCAGTTTGGGGCTGGGCTTTCTCTCCAGGCCCCAGGAAAGACTCCCCACTGACCATTATAGAACTGAGTCCTTAGCTAGGCATTCCGAGCCAAGTCCTCCACCACCCTCTCTGTGAAATCAGTGCTCTCAGTGTCTCTCCTCAAAGTAGCTGTCATGCACACAGCATTTCTAGATGCAGCTGTCTGTACCAACCACAATTTCCCTTAAGAGTACACAGTGAACACACTCCCATCCTGGGGCTGAGTTTCCCTCTCTCTCACCTGGACCCAAATAAGACCCTACACTTACCACAGCTGTAGAGTTGAGGCCTCAGCTGATTGTTCCAAGCCAAGTCCTCCACCACCCTCTCTGTGAAACCAGTGTTCTGTATCCCTGCCCCAAGTAGGTAACGCACACAGTATTTGAGATATGATTTACACACACACACACACACACACACACACACACACACACACACACACACACTCTCACGGAAAAGGCTGGCACAGCTTACCCACTCTGCCACCTCCACCCAGACTATAAGGTAGATTACTAACACCAGAACACTTGAAGCCAGCTACCCTAAGGATCTTGCCAGGGTACCCAATTACACTTTGTAAAATTAATACTTTTACAAATGGTAGTGTTTAACCAAGCAGCAAGCCTTTCATGAGTGTGGAGCCACAGTGCCACTAAATAAATGCAAGTGCTCTCAAAGGTTAAATGTTTTACAAAAGACCAGCCACAATGAAAGGTTTAGATAATAATAATAATAATAATAATACAGTGACAGCACTGAATGTCTGTTTACAATAATCACCAGTTTCAAAAGCATGAAAGTACTGAATATCTGTTTACAATAATCACCAGAGTTTCTGTCACAAGAAATATATAAAAAAAAAAAAAACACAAGTGGAAACATTCAGACAGATGCAGAAAAAAGCTAATCTCACTATATTTTTTAACTAACCGATGAATTAATGTTCCCTAGTTACTTACTAAAGCAAGGCAAGATGAAAGTGGATGAGTGTCTTCTCAGGTCCAAAAACAGAATACACTCCTCACATCTCTCACTAGTATTTAAATACAATTTCAGTGCTGGCTACAGAATGACATCACATCTGGTCATCTGACTCTCTAGTTCCCACACTACTGTCTCACTAGAAACTGAGCCAGGATCTGGCACTGATGTGTCACAATGCACACACAGAACTTTAGCTAAGGTTTATTACAGATTCTGGAAACTGTAAAATAATTACAGCACTTCCACCTTTCCTGCGGAAACTAACAAGCCATTTTCTGGCACCCTACGGTAGCAATTACTTCACCACTAAGGACACTAGAGCAGGAACTCAGCCCAGGCTTTTCACAGACATTGTGTCTCTGAATGTATTCAGGCATGTGAGATAAAATCTTTATGACCTAAATCAAGTCATTTAATTTCAGGCTATTTTTCTTAAGGTTAGCTGTGCTGAGCTTAACCCCTTCCCTTCCAGTATCCCATGTTAAAATATATTCATTTCATCAGTTAAAACAATAGTCTGGCATACTTTTATATTTCTTTTCTGTCCAGCAGGACCCACTGTTGATGCATTTTTAACACAAGCAACTTTACAAATACATTTTTAACACAAGTGTCTGTATAAATCAGTTTGGTATTGGAATCGCATATAATTTACAAAATTCCAGCTAGCTATGCTGGCATATGTTACACATGGACTGCACTCTCCTACTCCCCCTGGAGCAGCTGGCACTACCTTACATCATTACATCTCTCCCTCCCTTTGAAGACTCAAGCTAGTTTTTCAAGTTACCATGGAGGAATGTTGCTTGAGAGAAATAAGCATGTCTGGGAACATATTAACACACGCCCTCCCTTTAGAGCACCTCTGCATTGGCATTGCTGATCCCACTATGGTGCTGCACTGTCATATGCCTGCAACCCTAGGCTCCACCTTAATAACTTGGCATTTTGCTGGCTGGCTCGATGTAGACATGTTAAGGGATTGTGGTCTGTAACCGCAATGCATTTTCTTCTGTACAGATAGGGCTGAAGTTTTTCCAGGGCTAGACATTGTTTTTCTACAGCTGCATAACATTCCTTCCTGGGTTGGAGTATGGCTGAGATGTACAAGAGGGTGCTCTTCTCTCTGTGAAGGAACCTGGCTGAGTACATCCCCCACCCCATGGTTTGAAACATCCACCTGTGCAGCAAATTCTCTGTGTTATCTGGACTGGCTAGCTCAGGGGGTCCTCCCAAAGCCCCTTTAAGCTTTTGGAATGTTTGCTCACAGGCTGGGGTCCACAAAACCTTATCTGGCCTGTTTTTCCTCATCAAATCTGTGAGGGGAGAAGATGTTGCATTACAATTAGGAACAAACATTCTATTACCCCATTGTTCCAAACAATGCCCTCACCTGCTTTTTGGTAACAGTGGCAGGGCATGCCTGAATAGATTCAATTTTTGGCAGGTTCTGGCTTGATCTTACCTCTCCCCACTCTATGTCCCAGGTAGGAGACCTCTGCCATACCCACCTGACACTTACTGGGCTTAATGGTCATCCCTGTCTGTCCAGGACCTCCCTGACATGCTGAGGTGCTTTTTCCAGGAATGGCTATAGATGGCAGTATTGTCCAGATAAGCAAGGACATTATCTCCTTCTCCTGCTAGGATACAATCTGCCAGCCTCTGTAAGGTCACTGGGGCATTTATCATCCCAAAGGGCATCTTCATGAACTCGTATAATCCGAAAGAAGTCACAAAGGCTGACCTCTCTTTAGCAGTGGGAGTCAAGGGCACCTGCTAGTAGCCCTTGGTCAGATCAGTAGTTGTCAGATACATAGTCCCCCCCCCCCAGCCTCTCTAAGGCTTCATTTGTCTTAGGCATGGGTTAAGCACCTGACTCTGTGTGACTGGTGTAGTCCACACACAGAACCTGGTGCTGCCATCCTTATTTGGTACTAGCACCACTGGGGAGGCCCAAGGACTGCTGGACTCCTGGATTACTCCCAGTTCCAACATTTCCTGTATCTCCTCTCTCAGAATCTGTCTGACTCGCTCAGGGACCCTGTAAGAGGCCTGCTTGTTAGGGCTTTGGGGCACTGTATCCACATGGTACTGCACCAGGTGGGTGCACCCAGGTTTTCCAGTGAACATGTCCCCAAACTCCTGTAGTACTGTTCGGATTCCTCAAACTTTGGTAGGGGATAGCCGATGAGACATTGCTACCCCTTCCACTGAGGTGTCAATCCGAGCCTGACTGAGGAGATCACTCAACAGATCCCCCTCAGACTCCTCCTGCCACCCACTGCAGATACTCTGCACAAGGGCCTTTCTATCACTGTAAGGCTTCATTGTGTTACCATGGTACAGTTTGTGCCCCTGCATCCTGCCTAGCAATTTTACCTTGTAGTTAACATCACTGACCTTCCTTACCACTTAGAAGGGTCCTTCCAAAGCTGCCTGCAGCTTATTGTGTCTGACAGGAAAGAGCACAACCTGCTCTCCCAAATTCTCTATTTGCGCATTCCTGTTGTACCAGACCTTTTTCTGCTGTTGGGCCCCTGCCAGGTTCTGATGTGCCAAGCCCATGATTTCCCAAAACCTTGTCCTGAGGTTTAGGACGTAGGCCACAACAGACTCCTTGTGGGATTCACACTCACCCTCCCACTCATAACAAATCAAATACAAGAGCCCCCTCACCATATGCCTATACAACAACTCAAAGGGTGACAACCAGGGTGACAACCCTGTGGATTCCTTGGGTTACTTCTCTGTATACATACAGTAGATGGGACAGATATTTATCCTACTGTCTCTTAAACTGATCTGCAAATGCCCTTAGCATGGTCTTCATTGTAGAGTTTAACCTCTACACAACATTAGTCTGGGGATTGTAGGGGGTAGTATTTAGGTGCTTCACCCCACAATGCTACCACAGACAAGCCAGCATATCTGACATGAAATTGGCACCACTATCAGTCAGTATTTCTCTCGGGAATCCTACCCTGCTGAAAATATCTGGCTATGCATTTGCCCCCATCTCTGCCTCGACGCAGGACAGGGACACTGTCTCAGGGCACCTAGTAGCGTAATCTACTACCACTAGGATATATTTCTTCATTGTAGAATTTGGAGTACTCGGAGGCCCCATAATATCCATAGCTACCCTCTGAAATAATTCCTCAATCACAGGCAAAGACATCAAAGGAACTTTGACTTATCTCCTGCCTTTCCTACTTTTTGGCACTGCTCATAGATTCTGCAGTACCTGTTACATCACTTGCAATCCCAGGCCCATGAAAGTTCTGCATGCATAATACGTCTCTTAGTACACGTTATGCCCATATGATGGGCTACGGCTACCTCTGTCTCTCCTTTGTTTCTTTCAGAAAAGGGCATGTAGTGGCTAGACCCTTTTGCTGCATTGTTTTTGCTATCAACAGGTTAACCATCTTCTGGCAAATACTACCTTGCCTCATTTTCTTTGTTACCAGTATTCTGTCATCTACTTGACAACATATTTGCATCTCACTTGCATAAAAGTACATCACCATACAGAAGATGCTGTCATTCCACATTCTCCCATAACTTCTGTCAATTTAATTTTCATCTAGCTATGTGTTCAAGTTTGAAGTATGTAAGAGAGAGGGAGAACATTGTTATTTTTTATGTACTTTTTAGGAAACCGTAGTTTTAAAGCACAATATTATAACATATTGTATTCTTTCATCTCAAAATTTTATACAAAATGAGTAACAGCATCACAGTGGTTCAGTGGTTAATTTCTAGTCTTCATAGTGCCACAGACTAGGTTCAGCACTGACTTCCAGTCACTCTCTGGTGAAATCATGTTCTGCCAGTGTCTATGTGGGCTTCCTCTATGTACTCCAGTTTCCTCACATATTGCAAAAACTTGCTAATTTATTGTATGCAATATGTTGCCAGTATTTTTTGCATTTAGCCGTGCCCTTCTGGCCAAGGTCAGTCTTGAAAAAATACTGCTGAATACCTGCTGGCTTAGCCACTTAAATGAAAATTTGTATTTATTTATTTATTTCAGTTTGATTACCGGGAAAGTCCACTGGGCCATGAAGGACCCCTTTTCAGTGGAGGCCTGGGGAGAAAAGCCCCAAAGGCAGTACAACCAAAACAAAAATGTTGAGAAGAATACAAAACATAGTAAGAGACTGCTAAAACAAATTTACAATAGGATGTACACACCGTAAGAACATTGTAAGAAGGCATATTTACAATAGGATGTAGACATAGTAAGGACATTGAAATGCAAATATACAATAGAATGTTTACACTCCAAGAATTCATAAAGGTCACAGTAAAAAACTTCAAATTAGGAGTTTTTTTTTTTTTTTTGTACTTTGCAATATTTCTTTCATACAGAGAAGTAGAGCCTGCTAAAATATCGCTAGAGTTTGAAAGTATAAAGGTGGAGGAGAAGGGGCTTAGTCAAGGGGCACCTTGGGATTAAGTAGGGTGAAAGCAAGAACATTTCCACTTTGAAGAGAGGTGTAAGAAAAGTTGGGTTTTGAAGTAATCTGAGTTAGGTATGATTCTAAGAGTAGGAGGGAGAGAGTTCCATTTCCTACCTAGAGAGAAGGATAATAATAGTTGGCCAGCGGGATGTTTAGGTCTGGGGATGGAGATTAGATTTTGGTGTTCAGATCTTAAAGATTGGTTGGGAATGTAAGGGGGAAGGATGTTGGATAGAGCAGGGCATTTTTCTGGGTAGAATATTAGTTTATGAGTGGTTGTTAGTTGGAGATAGTCGAGGTGGTTTGGGAGTTCTAGCCAGTTTAGAGAATGAAGGGAGAGGCAGTGGTGGGTTGAGTTTTTGGATTTGGTGGTAAATTTTGAGATTTTATTATAGCAAGTTTCAAGTTTAGAGGAGAGGGAGGCAGAGAGATTAGTTAGGAGAGGAGCTCCATAAAGTAGAGAGGGTAGGAGGAAGCTAGTAGCTAAGGCTTGCCTGGAGGATTTGGAAATAAATAGATGCTTCCTGTAAAGCATGCCAAGTTTTTGGTGTTTTTTTAAATGTTTTGTTGAATGTGGAGGTCAAATTTAAGACGTTCGTCTATGGTTATGCCAAGGAGTTTAGCAAAGGGGACCACTTCTATAGGAGTGTTAGATTGGCTGAGGATTTTGAAAGAGTTTTTGTCCAAGAAAGAAGTTTTAGAAGGGAGGAAAATTAGTATTTTGGATTTATTGGAGTTTAGGGAGAGATGGTTATGGTGCATCCAGTTTTCTGTAGTGGAAAAAGCTGTTTGAGTTTTAGAGAGAAGATCAGCAAAGTTGGGGGTGGAACAGACTAAGGTAGAGTCATTGGCATATTGGATGACTGTAGTGTCAGGTAGAGCAGTGTGAAGGTTGTTTATGAAGATGTTGAAAAGTATGGGACCGAGAATAGATCCCTGAGGAACACCAGTAGGAGTAGGTAAGAAGGAGGAGGTAGAGTTCTTCCATCTGACAGCCTGGGATCTGTTAGAGAGGTAGCTGGAGAACCAGGAAAGAGTATTAGTGGAAAGATTAAGATTGGAAAGCTGGCCTAGTAGGTGTGAATGGGAGATGGTATCAAAGGCTTTGGAAAGGTCTAGCAGAACTGTGGAAACTAGAAGTCCAGAATCTCGGGCTTGATTAACTGTTTCTAAGAAGGAAAGTAGGGCTGTTATGGTGCTGTGGCTTGGACGGAAACCGTGTTGGGTGGGTGTGAGTAGCTGATTCTCTGTTAAGTAGGGTAAGAGTTGGCAGTGGACACATTTCTCAATAATTTTGGATATAGGAGAGAGTAGGGCTATAGGGTGGAAGTTAGAAATGGAGTTGTTTTTACCTCCTTTATGAAGTGGTAGAATGTAGGCAGAACGCCAGAGTTTGGGAACGTATGACTCTTGTAGGAATCTGTTAATTAGGATGCTAATAGGAAGAGCTATTCCATCAGCTGCGTGTTTGAGGAAGGAGGGGGGAATGTTATTGGGGGCATTGGAACAAGGTTTTAGTTTGGTTAAGAGCTTTTTTATGAAAGTTGTGGAAACTGGTTTGAGTTGAAACATAGGGAGACAGTCATTAGGAGAGTTTAGAAGGTTGGAAGGGTTGTTGTCAGGGAATGTTTTGGTTAGTTTGGCAATAGAGTCAGTAAAGAAAGTGCTGAAGAGTGAGCTTAGTTCATTTTCAGCTAAGCTACAAAATGTATTTGTATTAAAACTTAAAAGAGATAAAAAAAGTTACATTAAGCTAAATAGAACTTTAACATTTATAAACAGCAGCTAAACATAGTTTTTCATATTTTGTCATGCAAATTAAGAATGATATTTGAACTGTGATTGATTGTGTAGTATTTTAAACAGATAATTATTCAAATAAGAATTATTTACAGAATTGAGTAGTCTTTCATTTGAGGGTGTGATGTAGATGTTGAGTTAGTTAAAAAGGAAAATTGCATTTGTTCTTTTTTTTTTTTAATGCAAGTATTTTTACTTTTGATCTGATGTTTTTTCCTCAATGAATGAGTCTCTGATCCTACTTTGGATATGGCAATGGCCACTTCCAAGCTTTGGATCTGGTGCTGCGGCTCCTCCTCTACCCATAATCCCTGTGAATAGAGCAAGCTACCTCAGATCTCATTTGCTCCACTGGATCTTGCTTCTCAGAGTCTTGCATAGAACATTTGAAATGTTTTCCCCTTTAGATACGTAATTCCTTCCTTACTTCTTTCCTTATAGTTACACATACTTGTATCTATGTATACTTCTAGATCTTTCCCTCCTCCTTCCTTTTATTACTAAATTTCCCTCTTTTAGTGGTAGTAATTTATCTGGTTTATTTTTCCTTATTATAAAACTTAATTTTTCATAAAGACAGAGTATCTCTGAGAAACTCGGGAAGAAAACAGGAAGATTTATGGATTGATTAATGGATGCTTCTGAAACCACCTTGGGAAGGAACGAGGGCTGGTTCTCAAACAAGGCCAAATAAACTCTGCATTTACTAGATGTTCATAGACAGTTAAGTTTTTAACTATACCATTTCCTTCAGAAAATCTTACCAGTTATTTGTGTTTTTCTGTAGTGCTAAATTAAAAAAAAGCTGTGTCACTCTTTCTTGATGGTCAACTCTGTGTAGTTCATTTGTTTACAAGAAAAAGAGAATTTGTCACTCTTCCATTCCAAAGCCACACTCCACCAGATCTTGCTTCATCTTTTTCTCCAGTGTTCCAGTTGATGAAGTATGTGCCTCAGCTACTTGGTCCAAGGTTCATACCTTCATCTCCTGTTACAAACTGGATATGCAGTCCAGATCTAGGGCCTCTTTTGGTTCAGCTGTGCTCTGGAATATCTTTCCATGAGTCCTCCCAAGTACAAAAGTAGCTGGGGACACCATTGAGGAATAGATGGAAAAGACAAGATCATATATGAAAATTATGTACTCACTTTAATGACAGATCTGTGTTGTCTGTTTCCGTTCTTTCCTCAACTTCCTTCCCCTTCCTTATTTTGTTTTGTATAGTCTGTTGAATTAATTTCATTCTGAGATGGACCTAACTGACCTACCTCTGGCTCCTGAAAGTATTGTCTTTTATTCCTCCTTTTTTCTCATACAAGTTGTAATGCCAGCTATGCCAGGAGAAGCAGGGCAGTGGATGTGTAATGTATGCCAGTAAGTTAGCTGGAATTTAGTAAACATTATATGTTAATTTGAATATCAAACTGATCTGTATAGATGCTTGTGTTGAAAATGTATTTGTAAAGGTGCTTGTGTTAAAATGTATCAACAGTGTGTCCTGCTGGACAGAGGAAGAAATGTACATGTATTATTGTAAGTGTTAATGTGTATATTTTAACTGAGGGTACTGGAAGAAAAGATGTTAATGTCAATCTATCTAACTTTGAAAAATAGTAAAAAATATTGTATCTTATAGATTTTCTTTGTGTTTCACTGTTGCATTCCTCACATATGGGTTATCCGGCTCCCAGTAGCACTGTCAGCCCAAATACCAGAGTCCTTGATGTATGACGTTGGCTGCCACCAGTTGTAAAACTGATGTCAGAACGTCAGGTATAAAGGGAAGCAGCCGACACCATTTCCTCAGTCTTTCTTGCCGCGGAGCCCGAAGTGGATGCAATTCGCACTAGTGCCGGTCGGCCATTTACCTTTGTTTTGCTTTCCGACTACCAAGTTGAAGACGCCTTCAGATAAGTACCCCGTTGGGGATCCTCTTTTCTTGCTTTAACAAATGTCAGATAAAGTTAATAACTGTCTTGCCTGTGGAAAACAGATTCTGCACCGTGATTTCCATTCCTATTGTATAACTTGATTGGGCCTTGAGCACGACGTCCCTAACTGCGATCTCTGTGCTTCCTTTAACCCGCGTACCATATGCCGTAGAGCTACAATTTTGTATAAACATTTCGGAGTCTGACCTAAGTTCGGTATGGCATCTTCTGGTCTCCTGACTTCAGATATACCTAGGAAACGCAAAGACAAGGACTGTGACAGGCCTAGGGTTAAATCTGCTGACGACGCACTGGTAAAAGTTGTCAGCACAGCGGTAGTCATTGAGGTGCTTTTGCAACCCTTGCAGTCCGCAGATTTTCAGCCGCAAGTCTCTGACGAGACCTTTACGGAGTTCTCCATGCCGCAGACTGCTATTTCGTCTTCAGACCCTCCACCTGTCGTCGCCTCAGATGTGTCCGGAGCCGCTTTGCAGGCACTGGCTTCTGATGTCTCTTCTTTTCGACATGAGACCAGAACCAGACCGACTACCTTAGTTCAGACTTCTGCAGTTGCTTGGCCTCCCGAGTCCCTCCGGATTTCAAGTAAACCTTCCAGCTGCAAACCTACTCACAAACAGGCATCTGCCTCCCCTCCTGTGTCTCAGTCCCAGTTGGTAAAGATGGCTGGTTATCTTCTCTCCTTGATTAGGGGCTCTCATCCCCCCCCTTCTCTTCAAAGAGGGCTAGGGAATTATCTCCTGATGTTTTGTCTGTCTCAGATTCTGAGATTTCCAGTATGTCTGCTGGTGAAGAAGGAAATTCTCAACTTTTTTCTGGCTTTGAGGATTCTGATGCTGATGACTCTATCCCTGCTGCCTCCCCTCCAGAAGATTTTTCCTTTGGGGATACTTTGAATACTTTTAGGGAGCATTTTAAATGGGAATGTCAGGATTTTCCACAGTCTAAGAAAAGAATCAGGGAATTTTTGGATTTGCCACAGCATAAGCCTCTGGCTATACCTCCAGTTTTGGAAGCTGTGGATGATGTTTTCATGCAAAATTCTTTAACTCTTAATTCTGTTCCTCCTGCCCCCAGAAAACGTGATAGGTATTATAGGGTTCCTGAATCTCATCAATTCCTTTTTAAAAACCCTACTGCTGATCCAGAAATTATTTCTCAAGGCTCCAAGGGTGTTAAGGCTACTATTGCTAAAAACCCTGTGCCTTCTGATGAGGAGACTAGGGCCTTGGACAGGTGGGATAAAAAGTGTATACCTCTGCAACTCTTGCCTTTAGATCCGTGAGTTGTCTTTTTCACATGCTTAAGTATCAGCAGCATACTTTGGAGGCTATTAACACTAAACTTGAAAATATTCCTTCCATGATGGAGAACAAAGATTTTACAAGACTTACTGAATTCTGCTACTTTAATTAATAAGCATTCACTTCATTGTGGTTTTGACACTTTGGAGGCTTCCTGCAGAGCGGCAGCCACTGGTTCTGTAACTAGAAGGCATGCTTGGCTCAGGGAGCAGCCTCTTTCTGAACCTGTTAAGTCTAAATTGCTGGATGCTCCTTTGCACAAGGACAATCTTTTTTGTAATAAGGCTGAGGAGGTACTGAAAAAGTTGGAGGGTAAGGCAAAATCTATGCAAGCTATAAAGGATTTCCTTCAGGTTTAGCCTCCTTAGTTTAGTAGGTATTATCCTTCCAAGAATTGGTCTTTCCCTGATCCTGGCAACCAGGTTCGCTCTAGGCCTAGAGGTTTCAGATCTTCGAGAGGGCAGGCTTCTGCCCCTCAAAGGGCTAAACAATGGCATTCTTCTGCTAAATCGGCGAGTTCTAAGCCAGCTTCCCAAAGCAAACATTCTCAATGACTCCGGCCTTCTTGTGCCTACCTCTGCAGGCCCTGGGTTTCCTTTGGGGGGAAGGTTAGCCAGGTTTGCAGAGGTGTGGTTTACCATCACAGATGACAAATGGGTGCTCAATATAGTACACCAAGGTTACAAGTTTTACTTTCACAACTTCACTGTTTTACAAGGGTACCCAGACATACCCAGAACTCTCAGGGCAGAGGTGGAAACTCAAATTTCTTCTTTACTGACTATGGGGGCTATAGAGCCAGTTCCTGCAAATCAGGTAGGCCTAGGTTTTTATTCAGGACTTTTCCTGCTACCCAAGAAAGGGGGCACCTGGCACCCTATTCTGGATCTGTCTATTCTAAACACTTTTTCTGGTGATTCCCAAATTCAAGATGCTCACCCTTCAACAGTTACTACCAATGCTGGGCAAGGATTCATGGCTGGTAACTTTGGATCTCAAGGAGGCTTATCTGCACATCCCAATAAGGGAAAGTTGCAGGCAGTTCCTTTGCTTCAGGGCTGGGGAGCAACACTTTCGATTCTCTGTATTACCCTTTGGTTTACCTACTGCTCCCAGAGTTTTTACCAAGTGCCTGGCTCCAGCCATTGCTTTTTGCAGGAAGAGAAACATTCAAATGTATCCTTACCTGGGCGACTGTCTCATTCAAGCACACTCCCCAGAACAACTAGAAAAGGATTTGGATTTCGTGAAGTACACTCTCACCTCTTTGGGTTACACACTCAACGAAAAGAAGTCAAAGTTGGTTCCTACAAGGGAGATTGTTTTCCTGGGAGCGAGTCTGAATACAGCCAGCCACCCAAATGGTATTCCTCCCTCAACAGAAGCAATAAGATCTTTCGGCTTACTTCATGAACTTGGCAAGCATGACCTAGCTCTCTGCAAGGCAATTCCAGCAAGCACTGGGGTTCATGGCTTCATGTATTTTGATGATCCCATATGCAAGGCTGCATATGAGAAAACTTCAATAGTACAGCAAGAATCTTTGGTGTCGACACACACAGGACTTAGACTTGATTCTTCCTCTGATTTCCTGTCTACAAATGGAGATGATGTTCGTGTTTCACGGTTGCAGTCATTACATTTGGGTAATCTGCTGGCAGGTTGCCCTCAGTAGGACTGATTAACAAAGTCTTGGGTCCTGTGTCTGTTGCTGTCCCTTCTTCCATGACTTCAGGTAGTCAGGGGTATAAAACATGCAGCCGGCGCCATTACATCAGTCTTTCTTGCTGCACGGTGCCCGAAGCAGAAGCAGTTCGCAAGTGCTGGTCAGTCGACTCTTGAAATTTTCGTTTTCGAGTTTCAGAACCGAAGTCTTCAACTAAGAAGCTAAGTACCCCGTTGGGGAAACTTTTTCTTGCTCCTTACCGATGTCAGTAAAAGTTAATAATTGCATTACTTGTGGGAAGCAAATACCTCATAAGGATTTTCATTTGTACTGTATTCCGTGCCTAGGCCCTAACCACAACATACCTTGCTGTCGGTTTTGTGCTAAATTTAATCAACGCACTATTAAACGTCGGTATATTTTTGCTTCAGAATATTTTGGCTCATGCTTTAATTATCCAGAAATGTCGTCGGTTAGCAATCCGACTACCGGAATACCTAAAAAATGCAAAGAAAAAGACAGAGACAGGCTAAAGAGGTCCAAAACTGACGACGACGCTTCTCGTAAGCCAGTCGCCAGTTCGCCGGTACTCAGTGAGGTGCTTTCGCAGCCCCTGATACCCGCTACGTCTGATTCGCAGGCCTCTACTGAGACCCATTCGGAGTCTGGTATGCCACGAGATGCTTCAATTGTGGAACCCGTGGATGTCTGTCTTAGATGGGTCCGGAGCCGCTGTGCAGGCACCGGCTTCTGAGGGTGTTTTCAGGCCTACAGATTTGTATATTAGACCGACGCCATCTTTAAAACTAATGTCTAAAAAAACGACGCCTGGGCCACATGTGCAGCCCCTATGCCTAAAAAACAAATGATCAAAATGGCTGAAGATTTAATTACTCTGATCAGGGGTAGCCACCTAAGCAAGACAATGATTATGAATCTTCTGAACAGGATTCTATTTCTTCTGACTCTTCTAATGAACAGGATTTGTCTATACCTACTTATGAGGACTCTGATGCAGAAGATTCCATTCCTTCTGCTTCTCCCCCTGAGGATTTTTCTTTTGGGCAAACTTTACATACCTTAAGGGAACATTTCCACTGGGAAAGTCAGGACTTCTCTGAATCTCAAAAGAGACTTAGGGATTTTCTTCTTCTTCCTCGGCATAGGCCTTTGGCTATACCTCCTGTTCTAGACATTGTTGATGATGTTTTTTCAGAATCTAGTATGGCTCCTGATTCTCTGCCTCCGGCTCCTTGTAAGCCAGACAGATACTACAGGGTTCCTGACTCCCACAAATTCCTTTTCAAAAATCCTATTGCAGATCCTGAAACCATTTCTCAGGGTCCCAAGGACATTAAGGCCAATACTGCTAAAAATCCTACCCCTTCTGATAGAGATTCTAGGGAGCTGGATAGATGGGGTAAGAAGGTTTACACTTCTGCAACCTTGGCAATCAGGGCTTTAAACTGTTCATATGCTTAAATATCAACAGCATATCATGGGACTGCTTAAACAGAAAATGATGTTAATTTCCGACTGTGTGGAAAATAAAGATTTACAGGATTTATTGCATTCAGCTGAACAATTTGGAAAACATACTTTGCAATGTGGTTTTGATTCTTTGGCAGCCTCTTGCAGGGCTGCTGTAACTGGGTCTGTGCTAAGAAGGCATGCTTGGCTCAAAGAGCAAACTCTGCCTGATCATGTTAAAGCAAAATTGTTGGATGCTCCTTTACAACAGGACCGTCTCTTTGGTAATAAGGCTGAAGAAGTTTTAAAAAAAGATGGAAGATAAAGCTAAATCTATGAAAAGTGTGAAAGATTTCTTACAAGTGCAACCTCCAAGATTTAGTAGGCACTGGCCTACTAAGAACTGGTCCTTTCCAGTTCCTTTCACTCAAGTCAAACCCAGACATTCCAAAGGCTCCAGGTTTCAGTCACAAGGGACTTTTAGAACAAAACAATGGGGTGCCTCCTCCTCCAAATCTGGAAACAACAAGGCACCTCCCTATGGTAAACAGTCTCAATTACTTCCCTTTACACTTACCAAGCGCTTACCTTTTAGCCACCCCTTTGGGGGGAAAACTGTCACATCATGCAAGAAATTGGCAACTTGTAACCCAGGACAAATGGGTTTTAAATATAGTATCCCAGGGATACAGATTTCATTTCCACACACTGCCAATCCCAAACGGATGGCCAGACCTGCCCCCAAATCAGTGGGCAGAGGCCCAGAAACAAGTACTGTCCCTCATGAACATGGGGGCTGTTCGACCAGTACCAGAAGAGGAAAAGGGGCAAGGCTTCTATTCAAGACTTTTCCTGGTACCCAGAAATGACAAATCATGGCGTCCAATTCTTGACTTATCTACTCTAAACACATTTCTGGACATTCCAAAATTCAAGGTACTAACTCTTCAACAGTTAATTCCTATGCTAGGCAAAGATGCTTGGTTGGTAACTCTAGACTTAAAAGAGGCTTATCTGCATATCCCAATGAGGGAATCTTGCAAAAGATACCTCCCCTTCAAAGCAGGCTACTTGCATTACCAGTTCCCTTCAAAGCAGGCTACTTGCATTACCAGTTCTCTGCACTGCCCTTTGGCTTATCTACTGTGCCCAGGGTCTTCACAAAGTGCCTGGCTCCAGTAATTGCATTTTGCAGGCAAAGAAATATTCAGATATATCCATACCTGGACGATTGTCTAATTCAGGCAGAAAACAAGAATGTTCTTCTAAAACATCTGGTGTTTGTAAAAAGGGTTCTGACTTGTCTAGGGTACACCGTAAACGAAAAGAAATCACAACTGGTACCCTCTCAAAAATTACATTCCTGAGTGCAAGCTTGAATACAACTGCCCAGATGACTTACATTACGCCAGAAAAGCAAATTCATTTGGTAACTTACTTCAAACAGGTGGCCACAAAAACCCTGCTATCTGCAAGCCTTTGGGTTCATGGCCTCCTGCATTCTTCTAATTCCATATGCAAGACTGCACATGAGGAAACTTCAGTGGTACTTAAAAAGTTTATGGAGTCAACATTGTCACAGCCTGGAAACAATGATTCCTGTCATACCTTGCCTGCAACTAGAGTTCATATGGTGAGCAGAGGCCTGCCACCAAAACAAGGGACTGCCATTCACTCCACCCCCTGCCGCCCAAACCCTAACTACAGACGCATCAGACTATGCTTGGGGGGGGCTCATCTGGCAGGGAAGTGCATTCAGGGCAAATGGAGCCCAAATCAAATGCACCTTCATATCAATCAAAAAGAGATGCTAGTTGTACAGAATGCACTGACAGCCTTCAAGGACTACCTTCTTCCAGGACAATTAATGATAAAGACAGACAACACCACAGTTATGTGGTACATAAACAAGCAGGGGGGTACACACTCCTACCCCCTTTGCAGACTAGCCATGGCATTGTGGAACACGGCCTTGACATATCAAATACAACTACAAGCTCAATTCCTGCCAGGAAAGCTGAATACTCTGGCAGATGAACTAAGCAGAAATCTCACTGACCCACACGAATGGAAACTGGAACCATGGATTTTCAACACGGTGACATGCAAATGGGGGAGTCCAGACATAGATCTTTTTGCCTCACCCCAGAATTATCAGTTGGATAAATTCTGCACAAGAACTCCTACAAAAAAGCCTGGAATGTGAATGCTCTATCATTCAGCTGGAAAAACCAACTATGCTTTTTCCCCCTCTGCCTCTGCTCTCCAAAGTTCTACTAAAAGTCAAACAGGACAAACCAAAAATGATTTTGATTGCTCCAGACTGGCCTCGCCAATACTGGTACCCACTCCTGCGTAATGTGTCACACCTTCCACCGTGACGCCTGCCTCAGACACCTTACTTACTGTCTCAGCAGAACAACCAAATTCTGCGCACTCGGCTCCAAACTTTGAATCTTGCAGCGTGGCTAATCACCTAAATTCATCCTTGGCATCCCTCAGCAAACCTGTGATGGATGTCATTTTGGAGGCAAGAAGGCCTAGTACTGGAAATCAAACACAAGGGATAAGCACAGCAGTGCCCAATATTCCTCAGATTTTACAATACTTAACTGAGATGCTTCACAAGGGCCTGTCCTTTTCTTCCATAAAAAGCCATGCCTCGGCCATTTCAGCTCATTATAACACAGAACCTCCTCTCTTCTCTCATCCTCTGCTAAAGCAGTATCTCAGAGGGGCCAAAAACTTAAGACCACCCAGGAGAGCTCCAGCCCCTGCCTGGGACCTCAATTTTGTATTGGAAAAATTCGCTGTCCCTCCTTTTGAGCCAGCTGCTATTGCAGACTTGAAATTTCTCTCCTGGAAAACAGCTTTCCTTTTAGCAGTCACTTCATCTAGAAGGATTTCCGAATTACAGGCTTGCAGTGGAGCCTTTCATTATTTTTCATGCTGACAGGGTGCCTCTCAGGACCAATCCATCCTTCATACCTAAGGTGGTATCCAGTGTGGCTCTTAATCAGACCATTCATTTGCCAACTTTCTTTCCCAATCCACAGAACAAGGGGGAGCGGATTCTGCATTCACTGGATGTACACAGACAACTTAGATTTTACTTAAACAGGACAAAATCTCTAGGAAAATCTGAACAACTTCTGGTGGCATTTGCTGCAGGGGCAGAGGGAAAGGCTATTTTAAAGCAGACTGTTTCCAAATGGATAAGCCATTTTATTAATTTCTGCTATTTGCACAATGGTAAAACTATCCCCCAGGGGATCAGATCTCATTCCACCAAGGCTGCATCTACTTCTACAGCCTTTCTCAGAGGTGTTCCTACCAGAGACATTCTAGAAGCTGCTACCTGGAGCTCAGTTCATACGTTCACCACGCATTACCATTTACCTTTCTTCTCTAAATCCAGAGCAGGCTTTGCCACTGCTGTCCTGCAGGGCCTTATAGCTGCTCCTAATGCTATATGAATCCATCCTCCCAATCATAGCTTTGGGAATCTACCCAAATGTAATGACTGCAACAGCGAAACATGAAGAACATAGTACAGTTGTGTACACTTACCATAAATGTAGATGTTAGAGTGTATTCACTGTTGCAGTCTGGGTTACCCTCCCTCCAACCCCCTGTTTTTCTCTTACTATACCTCTACTTTCCTTTACTATGCTTAAAAGCCCTTTTGGTGTATTTGCTTTTGTTTGGAGGTATATTTTTGTGCTTTTTATTGCTTAAATATTTGGCTCCCCATTTGGGGGGCACCTGACATCTGGGGCAAGAAAAACTGATGTAATGGTGTCGGCTGCATGTTTTATACCCCTGACGACCTGACGTCATGGAAGAAGGGACAGCAACCGATGCAGGACCCAAGACTTTGTTAATCAGGCTGACTGAGGGCAACCTGCCAGCAGATTACCCACATGTAATGACTGCAACAGTGAATACACTTGAACATCTACATTTATGGTAAGTGTACACAACTGTACTTTCCCCTGGTGGGCGACAGCCTGTTCTCAGAACAAGGGTCTGCCTTTCTGCCCACTGACTCTCACCACAGATGCCTCAGATGTTGCATGGGGGGCTCATCTGGAAGGCAGGTGCATACAGGGGACTTGGAGCAACAAGCAGATTCATCTGTACATAAACTTAAAAGAATTGATGGCAGTGCAGCAGGCCTTGCTGGCTTTCTAGGACCTACTCTACCCTGGGACTCTGCTGATCAGGACAGACAATACCACAGTCATGTGGTACATCAACAAGCAAGGGGGCACACTCTTACCCCTTGCGCAGACAAAGCATGCGACTATGGTTCATAGCAGCATCCATGGGCTTACATCTAATAGCCCAGTATCTCCCAGGGAGGCTAAACTCCTTGGCAGATCTTCTGGATCCTCACGAATGGCAACTGAACAAGGACATTTTGCATCGCATCACTCATCATTGGGGCACCCCACAAGTGGATCTTTTCTCCTCTCACAACAATCATCTCCTTCCAACCTTCTGCACCAGGGAGTTTCACAACAAAGCTTGGAGAGTGGACGCGTTGTCCTTCCCATGGACACATCTCTCAGTTTATGCATTCACTCCTCTGCTTCTTCTTCCCAGAGTGCTACTAAAGATAAGGGACAAAAAAACAAAGGCTATTCTGATAGCACCAAATTGGCCCAGGCAGCATTGGTATCCCCTCCTTCTCAGCCTTTCACAGGCTTAGTCTGGCATCTTCCCCTGGTACCAGATCTGTTGGTTCAGGGGGGGGGGGGGGGGAGTTCCTTCATCTTCAAACTCTGCATTTGACTGCCTGGCTAATAATGTAGATCTTTCCCAACAGGTGGTTCAAGTTCTTCATGAGGCCAGGAGGCCTAGCACCAGAAAATCCTGTGCAGATAAATGGAAGAGATTTTGCTCTTGGATGCTGGCTAAAGGAGAAGACTCTTCTCATCCTTCTGTTTCCCTCATTCTTGACTACCTAGCAGGACTGCTTAATGGTGGACTTTCCTTTTCTTCAATCAAAATTCATGCTTCAGCAATTTCCGATCATTGTTCTTTTGAGCAACCCATTTTTTCTCACCCTTTGATGAAACAGTTCCTGAGGGGAGCTAGTAATCTTAGACCTCCTAGAAGAGCTCCTACTCCTGCTTGGGATCTTAATTCTGTCCTGAAAATCTTACTCTGCCTCCCTTTGAACCAGCTGCCTCGGCAGATATGAAGTTTCTATCCTGGAAGACTGCTTTCGTTTTAGCTATTACTTCAGCTGGAAGGGTATCTGAGTTGAAAGCCTTAATGGCAGTAGAACCTTTCATTATTTTTCACTCAGATTGAGTTTCTTTGAGAACTAATCCCTCCTTCATGCCCAAGGTAGTTTCCAGTTTAATCCTTAACCAGCCTATTCACCTGCCTACATTTTTCAACAATCCCCAAAATAAAGGGGAAAGGATTTTGCACTCTCTTGATGTGCATAGACAGCTGAAATTTTACTTAAACAGGACTAAATCCTTTTAGAAAATCTGAACAATTGTTGGTTAGTTTTGCTCCTGGGGCTCAGGGCAATCCATCTCCAAATGTATTGCTCATTGTATTCACTTTTGTTACCTGCAGCATGGGAAGGTTCCCCCTCGGTATTAGGACCCATTGTACTAGAGCAGCCTCTACCTCTGCAGCCTTTCTGAGAGGTGTGCCTAATAAGGACATTCTAGTAGCAGCTACTTGGTCTTCTGTCCATACCTTCACAAAGCATTACAGTCTACCTTTGTTTTCTAAATCCAGGGCTGGTTTTGCCACTGCATTTATGCAGGGCCTTCTTACCAACCCTTAATCTGTGATCCTTCCTCCACCCTTTGTCTTTTTTCCTGGGCTTTGGGAATCGACCCATATGTGAGGACTGCAACAGTGAAACACAAAGAACATAGTACAGTTGTGTACACTTACCATAAATGTAGATGTTTGAGTGTATTCACTGTTGCAGTCCTGGTTTCCCACCCTCCATTCCCCCTTTTTTCTTAATATATATATATATATATATATATATATATATATTTTTTTTGTATGCCGTGTCCAGGGTGCTACCTTCCTGGGTTAGCCTTCTTTTGGAGGCTGCTGACAGTTAAGGCAAGAAAATTGCGTTGACTGCCTCCCTTTATACCCGATGTTCTGTCATCAGTTTTACAACTGGTGGCAGTCGACGTCATATACCAAGGACTCTGGTATTCAGGCCGACTGAGGGCTACCGGGAGCCGGATAACCCATATGTGAGGACTGCAACAGTGAATACACTCGAACATCTACATTTATAATAAGTGTACACAACTGTATTTTCTCAATGCAGCCAGAGACAAAAAGTGTGTACTAGGAAGCTTTTCTGTATTTTCTTTGAGGTGAACTAGTTGCTATTTTAGAATGACGGAGATTTGCAACTGTTTTTTGACTTCCAGAAGCTATATCAGATCTTTGCATGCTCTGTGTCTGCATTGTTGACACATATGTGCTAAATCCTGGCAGTTTCTAGCAATGGGAGGTTGCGTGGGAACCAGAAGTCAGATGACCAGATGTATGTGATGTCATTCTGTAGTCCATCATTTTGTAGTCCATCACTAAAATAATGTTTTAATACTGGCTGAGACTGAAGTCTCAGGGCATTCTGATTTGGAACCTGACAAAGAAAGATAACTCTCCTACTTCATCTTGCCTTGCTCTAGTAAGTAACCAGGGAATAATAATTCTTTAGATTAGTCAGGAAAACATACTGAGTTTAGTTAAGTACTGTTTTTCTGTATCTGTGTGAATCTATTCATCTGTGTTATTTTAATATTTTTTGTAACAAACTCTGGTGTTTATTGTGCATAGATGTTCTGTATTTTCATGCTTTTTTATTCTTTATTATTAAATATATTTAAACGTTTCATTGTGGCTGGTCATACTCTTAGAGAATATTTTAATCTGAGAGTACTTGTATACATTTGGTGACCACTCTGGCTGCTCTTGAACACCTTGCTGTTGGTCAAACTACCATTTGTATTAATATTAATTTCACTCAATATAATTGGATATCCTTGTAAGAGCCTTGGAGTAGCTGGCTTGGAAATGTCTGGTGGCGGTATAACTACCTTATAGTCTGGGCAGGAGGAGGCATAGCTAGTAAAATCTGTACCTGCCTTTCCTGTGTGTGTGTGTGTGTGTGTGTGTGTGTGTGTGTGTGTGTGTGTGTGTGTGTGTGTGTGTGTGAGAAAATCAGGTCTCAAAGAATGCATGTGTCAGCTGCTTGGAGCAGGGATGCGAAGCACTGGTTTCACAGGGAGGGTGCTGGTGGACTTGGCATGGAGACACTGCTCAGGACTCAACCCTACAGCTGTGCCAGTGGGGAGTCTTACTGGGGATCTGGAGAGAGAGAAAGGACCTAGCCCTGAGAGAGGACCCAGCCCTGAACTGACTGTATTTCCTGTGTGCTCTTAAGGGAAGTTGTGCTTGATACAGAGAGCTGCATCTGGAAATACTGGATGTATCCATTTTGCTCCAAGTGAATGTCCCTGGCCAGTGTCAGTAGTGAGGTTTGAGGCTTCTTGATTATTGGCCCAGAGTGGGGATGTCACACAAGTTACCACTGCTCTTTTAGTGTAAATTACAAATATGTTTTATAATTTGCATTGCCTTTTCTTTGGATGGGCAAACTCTATCTGAGGTGGATCTTTCTGTTCTCCGGGATTATGGGAAGGTGTGGAGACTGAGCTTTGGATCACATCTTGGAAGTGGACGTGGCAGATCCATGACCCATCTGTTTAGGAAAGGATGGAAACGGACAACACTTATCTGTTATGTTGAGTATATAACTTTTGCTTGTCTCATATGTAAGCTAAGCTTCATTTTACTTATGATTTTTTTTTTAATTGCAGAAGACTCTATCAAGTAAGCAAATTAACTCTAATAACCATAAAGCGTGGTTTCACAATTTTGAGATTACTTAAAAGTGCTGTGTATCTCTAATTTAAAGTTGTTATTATATCCTCTGCTTCTATGCATATTTTAGGTGAACATGCATTCCACACATGCTCATAATATGTAGATGTACTTGTATGCTTTTGCACACGGGTGTATAATATACATGCATAAACTTGGTTCAGGAGAGACTACTGCATTGCCTGGCTGAAAGTATATTTTTCCTTCAGACAGCCTGTAATGTCTTACGAGTGCATAAATAATGCTGCCTTAACATGGGTTCTGCAGAAAGTATACTTCAATGAAGCATATGGAGGTGTAATGTGAATGTAAAACATTGCTTCATATGTTAAATAAATAATGCATATATGTTTACATTTTGTAGTGCAAGGGATGGAGTATTCCATAGGTACCATGGCTCAAGGACCACAGAAGATCTTCAGAGTTACATTAAGGAAAAGAAGTGGGAAGTTGTAGAACCCGTACCAGGATGGAAGTCACCATCTTCTTTCTTGTAATTATTTTTCTACTTTCTTGGATAATTGACTTTAGTTTGTTGTGATCATAGGCATCTGCTTGAAGATAGGTAAACGACGATAAACATAATAAGAGATAAAAGTACTTATCTTTTTTTCTTGTGTTTTTCATATATGGGTATATGCCACTCACATCTGGCTTTACTGAAAATAATTATTCCAGCTTTGATAAGTACTTGATTATAATCATGTTATTGAAATTGAAGAAGGAAAAAAAAAGTAAAATTGACACCTAAGGACCTATTTTCCCTTACTGCCAAACTAGCTACTTGGAGGACAGCCTGTACACGTACAGGCAGCATTGAGTCTTTAGCTGCATTTTAGATGTCATCCTCTGAATGCATCATTGGCTTTGGGACTCTTCTTTATTTTTACATTACGGAAATATTTCTCTTCAGGATCTTGAGCTGTGGTATATACCCATTTTATTTTTGTTCTGATTTATCTAGATGCAGTTAATTTAATTTTGTCTGCATGTATGCAAGTGTATTATTTGTACCATTATACACACAAACATATACACCGAGGTATCACTTTCAGTATCGATTAAAGAAAAAGGCTTCTTATATGAAAGAAACATAGTCACAAGTCTGTTCTTTATCATTTGTTTATGAAAATTTAGTCGGCTTTATATGTTTAAGGCAGTTTCAAGGTTTTGTAGTAACCTCTGCACTCTGTACATTCAGATTTCCGCTTCAGTTTTAATTTGTTCAAATTGTTTTGGTGCTGTTTTTAGTAATGTGAAGTAAACTCAGCAAGAAAAAAGTGATGTTATGCCTTCAAGTTTCTTCCAAAGGGATCACAAATAAGCCTTCTTGATTGTGTAAAACAAAAGGAAATGAGATTTTCGAAACCACAAACAGTGGTCAAAGCAGAGTTCAGTGGCTTTACATTTTGCTCACCCTTCTCCCCAGAGGCAAACGTTGCAAACAAGTCTAGCTTCTGAATTTTATGAGTCTTTCTGCACTATGGAACTTGATTATTATTTTAGATAAGTGCATCTTTGAAAAATAATTCTGACATTACTTTCCATTCCTTTTCATAGCACTTTCAGTAGTAATATAAAAGAAAGAAGGAATACCCTTTCCTGCTACATTAGGATATTACATAGGCTTAAGGGTGGTGATGGTATGGGGTTTATTACTTCTAATAAGGATGATTTTGTAGATATTGCCAATTTTGATGATGCTAACTTTGGGACCATCTTGCAGTTTATGGCAAAGATTTTGACTGGTCTTGTTCTGATGTATTGATGTTATCCCATGCCTTTTTCTTATGTTATCCCTCTGATGCTTGTTTGTTTTAAAAAGTGTCAAAAGACAGTTTTTCATACTGTAGAGATGCACCCTCTCTTGCATTTAAGAATACAGACAAATTATACAGAGTGTTTGCAGAAACTGTTTAGTTGTATTCGTGGTCGCAAAATATTGACCACATTTCTTTTCATTAAGAAACACTTTTTCTGCTACTGCTGTACTCCAGGATGAAGGCAGTAAGCTATTGATAGTCTTGCTCGGAGAAATTATGCTTTCAGTTCCATTCCTGTCAAAATGGTTCTTTATTTTTCCCTAGATAAACCACAGACTGAAGTAATTCAGTAGTCTCAGCTTGCATTATAATTTGAGACTTGGAAAGTCAGTCTCATGTATATATTGCAAGCCTTTAAACTAAGATGCTATAGTTTTTCTAGATGTGCCTGAATAACATCTATAGCCATGATTAGATGCCAGTCATGCAAGAGGAAGGCCTATACTATCAGTATTTTGAGCAAAATAATATCAAGGCCTGTAATATCAGTATTTTGAGCAAAATAGTATAAATTCCAGTTTCTTCCAGCTTGCTATCTCCTCAGAAGTCCATTCCTAGGATCCTGAAGTTAGAATATGAAGTCCTTACTCAGTTTCGGAGTTCCCTTACAATAAGAGACTTTGTTGATGGCAGCTAGATTACTGAGGTATTTACTGTTTTTCATTGGCTTACAAGAAATGCTGCATGCCATCTGCAATAGTGACCTCTGACCATAGTACCCACTAGAATGCAGAGGTAGTTTGATCTTTCTGTCCTGCCTGCTGCAATCAAAACCTTTAGAAATTACTTTTTCTCTTTCTTCTTGTTTACACATCCATTTTTAGAGTTTGAAACCCTAGCCTATACTTTCTCTGCTTGTCACATATGATACAGTTAATTACATATGTAGTGCCTTTACACTGTTATAAAACCAGTATATGAACTATGTGGTCTAGTTTCATGTACACTGTTACCACAAGCCAAGTACCCTGAAGGGCTGTTAGTATGTCTCCTTGTCTATGCTGCCTTTATTTTGAATTTCACATGCAGATGTTGTATGGCTTTCAAAGTAAATTCTGAATTAAAGCTTAAAAATCAGAACAAATATGCTTAATTGCTTCTGAGAAATGGTTCATCTGTAGTGTCAGGAGGCTCTCCCACAGGGAAACCTAAGTGCAAGCAGAATACCAGAGAACTCTCCAAAGGTTTAGCGTATCACTAGAAGCCTGCAAATGTACAGTGTGCTTAAAACTTTTAGATTTCAAAAGGGGCAGAACAAGTATTGCAGTGATAAGACAGAATTCTTGGTGGTACTGATAACTGGGAAAAAATCTTCCAATTATATTCAGCAATTATTCTTCACAAGAGCACAACGTCCTAATGAAAGTAGTAATATTTTTTAATCAAGCCAAAAACTTAATTTGATGCATACTATGATTCATCAGTACAAGACAGAATTGTTTACTATAGTCATACTGATATACTAAGATGCAGTTTACTGCAAGACAAAGATAAAAATGTTAAAGTAATAGCTTTCTTGATGTGAGGTGACATAGCTTTTCCTTTGGTAAGCCACTGACTGTAACATTAGAAGTTTACAATAAAGCTGAATGTGATAATGGAGGCTAGAGCAAGACCAAAAGTAGATTAGAATGAATTATGGGAGTCATAAAAGATGTGAATGCATGAAAACAATGATTAGGTTCTGCAGAAGGTGTTAAACACAATGAAAGCAAATAGCTTTGTGCTGAAATAGCTGTGTAGATACTGTGGCAAGAGTAATCATTTTATTAAGGCTTGCAAATTATGAAAAACAGTTTCATCTGAAGGATTGCATGTTTTGGAAAAAAGCATTGGAATCTGTTCATTTGTGGGCACAGGAAGTTTTGAAAAGTGGGACTATTGTTTAAGAATGTAAAACAGAAATTTTTAAAGATTTGGCATTGTATTGGGCAGAGAAACTCAACATTATCAACACTGTGGTGCCTTAACCAGCTAGAAGTGCAGAGTTTAATTGAATGCCTGATCAAATGTTAAGTGTTGACCTTGATGTGGTAGAGGGAAGTCTTTCTGCATATTAGTGGGAGTGGTAAGCATTGAGCTTGCCTATCTGTCGCTAGATGCGTGGTTTCATGCTCAGGAATTGTACCTTATTGGCCATTTGGGACTGCTTTTTATCCCTTTCAACTTTCTGTCTTAAAAACCCATGTTTGTGCATCGCGCAGTGCCGCTTAGCTAGGGTTAAACTATTACTGGCACCAGGAATTGTGCTCTTCAAATTTTCCCTTTGAACTAGCCAGTTTTTCAGTTTTATCACTCAAACCTGATTCTTTCAGCTCAACACTTGCTTAGAACTCATTGCAAGCACTCCGTGTTCTATAAATTGCTACAACACTCAACTTTCCTTACTAAGTAAAGGGAAAAACAGTTTTAGTACTTAAATAAATAAGCACCTATCCAGGCATGTCTAGGGGTCAGCTCCCAGTGTTTTCTCCTGTCCACCTGGTGAATCTGGCCATCTTGGGGCAATGTAGCATTTGCCTCTTGTACACAGACAACCCTCTCGTCCTACCACCCAACACTTTTATAGCCAAGCTGGACTACTCAGTCAAGAGGAGAAGGTAAACGCCCGCACTACACCATGCACAACACATAGTCCTTCAAAACCTACACCTCCAAATCCCACACATAGTAACACAAAACACACACCTACATATGCGGAGGCTCATAATATAAATCTGCCCAAGCAACAGACACCTCCGAAGCTGAAACACAAACAACCATCACCCCCCAACACAAACCCAAGTGACACATAGCTCACAAAACCAGTGTGCCATTCAGCCTCAGCCCCTAAGGCAAAACAATGCACCCGACACACTAGTCATGGGTGATTCTATAGTCAGGCACACTGATGTCCCACTTACCAGGCTAAATGAGGAGATAATTACTGTCAGTTGCCTGTCGGGTGCCAGGATCTGCCACATAATGCACGCACTCAGGTCACTCCACAGCAAGTACAAATACAACTCAGTCATTGTCCATGTTGAAGTAAATGACCTGAGATGTACCTCCCTGGACTACATGAAAAGAGACATGGAGGAGCTCTCGGATCTTGTAGCCCAGGCAGGTATGACCCTAGCTCTGAATAGCATCCTGCTATCTCCCAGAATGATACCACAGTACAAGGACAAAATAATTGACTTCAGTAATTGGCTAAGCTTCTGGTGTCATTCTAAGGGGATCCAGTATCTGTTTGCTGTGATGACATGATTGACAGACCACGATGCTTTGCCAGAGATCGCCTGTACCTGTTGCCCCTGGGATTCCAGATACTGGACAAGGCTCTTGCCACCCCTATAGTGACTTTTTTAGGCAAGGTTCAAATGACAAAATTACCACCGTAACAGGTACAAGCAAGCAAAACCTGAGGGTAATGCTACTCTGTGCTAGAAGTCTAAACCTCAAAATGCACTCCCTCGAGGCACTCCTTATAATGGAGAACATCGACATCTGTGCAGTGACTGAGACCTGGTTCAAGGCTCCAGAGAGCACCCCTGCAATACCAAGCTACAATTCATACCACACCTTTCGGCCTCTTAACCTGGCCCGAAACACTAAAGGTGGAGGAGTGTCTGTATTCACCAAGGATATCCACACCTCCAGGCTAGTTGCCCAACATAATGCATCTGGAATTCTCCAGATGCAACTAACACTAGGCAAGACTGCAATCTAAATTGTAGCTTGCTACAGATCCCCCACCATGCCCCAAGATTCCCACTCCACTTTTCTTAACATACTGGAAAATATTAGGGTACAACCAAGTACCCTAATACTGGGCGACTCCAACTACCCCGCCACTAACTGGGAAAACTACTCATGTACCAACACATTTGCTCAACGTTTTTTGGAATTCATAATGTCCAATGCCTTGGTTCAACTTATCCATACCCCCACCAGGGGCAACAATATCCTAGACCTGGTCATTACCAGCATTGCCGACAGATGCTCCACACCAGAGATCAGCTTCTCGTTGGTCAGATCTGACCATAAGCTAGTCACCCTAGACATCCACATCCTGCCCCCCCCCATTAAGGTAACCACTGTAAAAAAAAAAAAAAAAAAAAAAAACTTCCCCAAAGCCAACTTCATGCTTCTTAAGACAGAAGTGGAAAACTTCACAACACCCATGCAGATGGAAAGTAGAAGTACGACTGCTGAATCTTACACCACTGCACTGTATGAAGACATACATGAGTGCATGGACCACGCCATACCAAATAGAAACAAGACTCTGTCCTCCAAAAAAAGGAAGCCAATCTGGTGGTCCCTTACCATAAACAAACTCTACAACAGAAGAGAGAAACTGTTGCAGAAAAGAATATAATTCCATGATTGGAAAAACTCCCTTGTCAGTCTCAGTAAGAAGCTGAGATCCCTCACAAAATCCTCCAGAGCTAGTTACGTAAAAAATATCACCACAGATTCTAAAGACAACCACAAGGCATTCTATAGTTATGTCAAGAATCTCAATGGCAATACTCAGATCTGCACTGAGTTACAGCACAATGGCACTAAATATACAGAACCAACTGATATTGCCAACATCCTGGCAGATAGGTTCAGTGCTAATTTCACCTCACCCCCCCTCTCACCCCCTAAAGTGCCCACCTCAGTACTGGAAGAATGCCAAGTCCCGGTAATCACGGCAGCACAGGTAAAAAAAACGCACTTTCTAAAGCCAAGAATACAGCATCCCATGGGATCAGACAACATCCTGGGCTGTGTTCTGCATGAACTACAAACAAACTGGCACCCCACCTAAGTACCATGTTCAGTCATAACCTCACTTCATGCTTTGTGCCTACTGAATGGTGCACAGCTACTGTTATCCCACTCCACAAGGACGCCGGGAACTACCGCCTCATTAGCCTGATGAGCCGGATCTGCAAGGCCATGGAACATATCATCATGGAACTTATAAACAAAGACATAGGTAACCTTCAGACTCTGGACCCCACCCAGTTTGGGTTCGTGAAAGGTAGATCATGTCTCCTAAAACTGATTGATGTCTTTGAAGCAGTCACCAGAGCTGTGGACAAGAGTAAGGTGGTCCACACAACCTGGCTAGACCTCGCCAAGGCCTTTGACACCACCCCCCACTCAGGAATCATAGAAAAACTCGCTAAACTAGGCATAAATCCCTATGTCACACGATGGGTTGCCAACTGGCTCACTGACTTGAACCCACACCGTGAAAGTAGCTGACTCCAAATCCTACTCCAGACCAGTGACAAGTGGACTACCATATAGAGTTCATTCCTGGGTCCCCTCCTGTTTAGCATCTACTTCTCTGAAGTTCAGGCCAACACAGAGGGGTCTATGGCTAACAAAGTTCGCAGACAACTACAGACTGGGAGCCATTATTGAATCCCCAGATGATGTGGACATTCTACAAAAGGGCCTCACTGAGACAGATGCATGGTGGCAAAGCTATGGCCTCAAGCTCCGCTCCAAAAAATGCATAGTCATCTCCTTTGGGAAAAACCACGTGCCCATGAACTACCACATAGGTGGTAGTCCACTTAACACTGAAAGTGTGATAAGAGACTTGGGTTCACAGATGGACAGTAGTCTCCCCTTTGATAACCACATAGCCACAGTAGTCAGGAAATCCTTCTCTGTGGCACACCTCATCACAAAAGGTTTCTCGTACAGAAAAAAAGGAGGTGATTGTTCCTCTCTACTCATCCCTTATCAGACATATTATAGAGTGCAAAGTTTGATATGTAACGTGCAAGACATTTGCAACAACTGGAAAGACCACAGAAATGCTTCACAAAGAGGATCACCAGTCTCAAACAGATGACCTATCCAGACCGTCTCAAAAAAATCCAGCTCTACTCTGTCGCATATTGCCTACTCAGAGGTGATCTCAGTCTAACATACAAAGCCATGTCAATCCCAGAGCTGTTGGAAATGCTACACTTAAAGAAATACCAATCCCTCTGAGCCACACACTCCAGGGACCTAAACTTATCACCACAATAAACCAAACATGCTTGAGGAATAGGTTCCTGTCCCAGAGACTTCCTATACTCTGGAACAGACTGCCCATTCATATTAAACAGAGTACCTCATTAGCCCTCTTTGAGAAAAATCTTGACGATTGGATGGGAAATAGGAAATTCATGCTGTGGATCACTTCTGTGGCTCTGCTTGACAGGGCCACAGGAAAATAATTTTTTGGGTGGCGAAAGACAGGGAATCTTTGTGGCTAGGCTTATGTAGGGCCGATAGCCTAGTAACTACCTATGAACCTATGAAAGAGAGCAAATACAAACTTCCCATATGTAAGGTATTTAGTTACAAGGATCATCAGGTGTTGCCAGTAAGAGACTAATTGCATATTTATAAACACAAGAGTAAAAAAATACAGGATCCATTTCCACTTTGTTGGAATAGAACCTGTCTGTATTCAGAAGCTTTGTAAGTAGATGATACACTCAGAGCTGTGTTTATTCTGAATATGGAAGGAATATGTAGTTGAGTTTTGGAACAAGATTTATTTTGGCATTAGTTTGAGGAGAAAGAAAATTAGATGTTCTTCGTGTTTCACTGCTGCAGTCATCACATTAGGGTTATCTGCTTGCAGTAGCACTCCGTCGGCCTGATTATCAAAGTCATGGGTCCTGCGTCGGTTGCGGTCTCATCTTCCTTGACGTCGGGTAGTCAGGGGTATAAAGCATGCAGCCGATGCCATTACATCAGTCTTTCTTGCCGTGCAGTGCCTGAAGCAGAAGCAGTTCGCAAGTGCCAATCATCCGACTCCTGAAATTTTCGTCTTCGAGTTTCAGAACCGAAGTCTTCAACTAAAAGCCAAGTACCCCGTTGGGGAAACTTTTTCTTGTTCTAAACCAGTGTCAGTAAAAGTCAGTAATTGTATTTCTTGTGGAAAGCAAATACCTCATAAAGATTTTCATTCGTACTGTATTCTTTGCCTAGTCCCTGACCACAACGTACCTCGCTGTCGGTTTTGTGCGTTATTTAAGCAATGAACTATCAGTCGTCGGTATATTTACGCTTCTAAATATTTTGGTACTCTGCTCAATTATCCAGATATGTCTTTGGTAAGCCATCCAACTACCGACATTCTGAAAAAATGCAAAGATAAAGACAGAGACAGGGCGCCAAGGTCCAAAGCTGCCGACGACGCTTCTCCTAAGCCAGTCGCCAGTTTGCCGTTACTCAGTGAGGCGCTTTTGCAGCCCTTGATACCCGCTACTTCAGATTCTCAGGCCTCTACTGAGACCCATTCGGAGTCCGGTATGCAGCGAGATGCTTCAACTGTGGAACCTGCAGATATCTCTAACTTGGATGGGTTCGGAGCCGCTGTGCGGGCACCGGCTTCTGAGGGTGTATGCAAGTCTACTGACTTGCATATTAAACCGTCATCTTCTTCTTCAAGGTCTAAAACACGAACCATGCCTAGAAAACAGACGTCCAGACCACATGGTCAGGCCTGTATGCCTAAAAAACAAATGATAAGAATGGCTGAAGACCTTATTACTTTAATCAGGGGAAGCCAACCTTCCCCTTCTAAGAGACCTAGGACTGAATTTGCTTATGATACTTCTGTCCTGGATTCTGAAATTTCTGTTTCCTCTGATGACCAGGATTTACCCTTATCTACCTATAAGGATTCTGATGCAGAGGACTCTATTCCCTCTGCACCCCCCCCCCCCAAAGGATTTCTTTTTTGGTGAAACCTTGCATACTCTTGGGGAGCATTTTCACTGGGAAAGCCAGGATTACTCTGATTCTAAAAAAGGCTTAGGGATTTCGTACTCCTGCCTCAGCATAGGCCTTTAGCTATCTCTCCTGTACTAGACATTGTTGATGATGCCTTTTCGGAATCTAGTTTGGCCCCTGACTCCTCTACCTTCTGCTCCCAGAAAATCTGATAGATATTACAGGGTTCCTGACTATAACAAGTTCCTTTTTAAAAATCCTACTGCAGATCCTGAGACCATTTCACAGGGACCCAAGGGCATTAAGGCTACCACTGCCAAAAATCCTCCCCCTTCAGAGACTCCAGGGTGCTGGATAGATGGGGTAAGAAGGTATACACTTCTGCAACCTTGGCCATTAGGGTCTTAAACTGCCAATTTCATATGTTAAAGTATCAGCAACATATTATTGGATTGCTTAAACAGAAAATGATGTTGATGCCTGACTGTGCTGAAAATGGATTTACAGGATTTAATGCATTCTGCTGAACAGGTTGGAAAACATACTTTGCAATGTGGTTTTGATTCACTAGAAGCATCTTGCAGGGCTGCTGTCACTGGGTCTGTACTTAGAAAGCATGCTTGGCTTAAAGAGCAATTTTTGCCATATCATGTTAAAGCTAAATTGCTGGATGCTCCCTTAAACCAGGACTGCCTGTTTGGCAACAAAGCAGAAGAAGGTCTTAAAAAGATGGAGGAAAGAGTTAAATCTATGCAAACTGTTAAAGATTTCCTACAAGTACAGCCTCCAAGATTTAGTAGGCATTGGCCCTGTAAGAATTAGAACAGTTGGCAGATCTACCCCCAAATCAGTGGGCAGAGGCTCAAAAGCAAGTACTCTCTCTCTTAACCATAAAAGCTATTCACACTCTACCAGAAGAGGAAAAGGGACAAGGTTTCTACTCAAGACTTTTCCTGGTACCCAGAAAAGACAATTCATGGCATCCTATCCTGGACCTTTCTATCCTAAACACCTTTTTGGTGATTCCAAAATTCAAGATGCTAACTCTTCACCAGTTGCGCCTTATGCTAGGCAAAGATGCCTGGTTGGCAACACTGGATTTAAAGGAAGCATACCTGCACATCCCAATCCGGGAATTTTGCAGAAGATACCTATGCTTCAAAGCATAGCCTGCACTATCAGTTCTCTGCACTGCCCTTTGGCTTATCTGCTGTGCCCAGGGTATTTACAAAGTGCCTAGCTCCAGTCATTGCATTTTGTAGGCAAATAAATATTCAAAGATGCCCATACCTGGACGATTGTCTAATTCAGGCAGAAAGCCAGGACATACAAGGTGCTAACTTGTCTGGGATACACCATAAACGGAAATAAATCACATCTGGTACCCTGTCAACAAATTATATTCCTGGGAGCAAGCTTGAACACAACTTCCCAGATGGCTTTCCTCACGCCAGAGAAACAAGTTCATTTGACAACTTACTTCAAACTAAATGCCACAAAGGCAAATACTGCAAGCCTTGGGGTTCATGGCCTCCTGCATTCTACTAATTCCATATGCAAGACTGCATATGAGGAAACTACGATGGTATCTAAAAAGCCTATGGTGTCAACATTTTCAGGATCTAGAAGCAATGATTCCTGTCATACCTTGCCTACGGTTATGAGTTCCTTTGGTGGGCAGAGGCCTGCCACCAAAACAAGGGACTACCATTCACACTATCCCCTGCCGCCCAAACCCTAACAACAGATGCATCAGAGTATGCATGGGGGGTTCACCTGTCAGGGAAGTGCATTCAGGGCAAATGGAAAGCAAGTCAAATGCACCTGCATATCAATCAAAAATAAATGTTAGCTGTACAGAACTCTCTGACAGCCTTCAAAGACCACACTCTTCCAGGACAATTAATGGTAAAGATGGACAACACCACTGTTATGTGGTACATAAACAAGCAGGGCGGTTCCCATTCTTACCCCTTCTGCAGCCTAGCCATGGCTCTGTGGAACACAGCCTTGAGCTACCAAGTGCATCTACAGGCTCAGTTCCTGCCAGGAAAACTAAATACACTGGCAGACGAACTAAGCAGAAAACTCATGGACCCACACGAGTGGAAACTGGAGCCAAAGACTTTCAGCATGTTGATAAACAAATGGGGAGCCCAGATATAGACCTGTTTGCCTCCCCCCAGAACTACCAATTGAACAAATTCTGCACAAGGACTCCCCACAAACAAGCTTGCAAATCAGATACTCTGTCCTTCAGCTGGAAATATCTATCAGCTGGAAACATCTATCAGTTTATGCCTTTCCTCCTCTGCCTCTCCTCTCCAAAGTACTACTAAAGATCAAACAGGACAAACCAAGGACGATACTGATTGCACCACACTGGCTATGCCAACACTGGTACCCCCTCTTGCGCAGTGTGTCACTGCTGGCTCCATGGCACCTGCCTCAGACCCTTAACCTGCTGTCACAGCAGGAGAGCCAGATTCTGCACCCTCAGCTTCAAACCCTGAACCTGGCAGCCTGGCTAATTACCTAATCTCTCTGTTACCATCCCTCAGTAAACAAGTGTTGGATGTCATTTTGGAGACGAGGAGGCCTAGTACTAGAAAATCTTATGCTGAAAAATGGAAAAGATTCTGTGCCTGGAGCCAAACTCAAGGGATGGGCACAGCAGCGCCCAACTTACCTCAGATTCTTCAATACTTAACTGAGATGCTTCACAAGGACCTTTCTTTTTCCTCCATCAAAATTCACGCCTCAGCCATTTCAGCTCATTTCAACACAGAACAACCCCTCTTCTCTCATTCACTGCTCATGCAATTCCTCAGAGGGGCCATAAACCTAAGACCTCCCAGGAGCGGCCCAACTCCAGCCTGGGACCTTAACTTTGTATTGGAAAAACTCACTCTGCCTCCTTTTGAGCCAGCTGCAAGTGCAGAGTTAAAATTCCTTTTTTGGAAAACAGCCTTCCTTTTAGCAATCACTTCAGCAAGAAGGGTATTTGAATTACAGGCCCTTGTGGCAGTGGAGCCTTTCATCATCTTTCATGCAGACAGGGTGTCCCTCAGGACCAATCCCTCCTTCATGCCCAAGGTGGTATCCAGTGTGGCTCTTAATCAGTCCATTCATTTGCCAACCTTCTTTTCTAATCCACAGAACAAAGGGGAACGCCTACTGCACTCCTTAGAGTTGTCTGTGATTTTACTTGGACAGGACTAAACCTCAAAGGAAATCTGAACAACTGCTGGTGTCACTTGCTGCAGGGGCAGAGGGGATGGCTATTTCAAAGCAAACCATTTCTAAATGGATAGGCCATTGCATTCATTTCTGCTATAAGCACCATGGAAAACCTGTCCCACAGGGGATTCGACCCCATTCAACCAGGGCTTCACCTACCTCTACAGCCTTTCTCAAAGGTGTCCCTACCAGGGACATCCTAGAAGCTGCTGCCTGGAGTTCTGTACATACTTTCACCAAGCATTACCATTTGCCAATTTTCTCTAAATCCAGAGCTGGCTTTGCCACTGCAATCTTGCAGGGCCTTATAGCTGGTCCTAATGCTATCTAAATTCCTCCTCCCATCCTTAGCTTTGGTAATCTACCCAAATGTGATGACTGCAACAGTGAAACACAAAGAACATAGTACAGTTGTGCACACTTACCATAAATGTAGATGTGCAAGTGTATTCACTGTTGCAGTTCTGGTTACCCTCCCTCCAGCCCCCTTACTTCTTTTGGCTATACCTCTACTCTCCTTTACTATGCTTAAAAGCTTTTTGGTGTATTTGCTTTTTTGTTGGAGGTATACCATTGTATATTTATATTTAATTGCTTCCCATAAGGGGGGCACCTGACATATGGGGCAGGACAAACTGATGTAATGGCGTTGGCTGCATGCTTTATACCCCTGACTACCTGACGTCATGGAAGATGACACAGCAACTGACGCAGGACCCAAGACTTTGATAATCAGGCCGACTTAGGGCTACTGCAAGCAGATAACCCAAATGTGATGACTGCAACAATGAATACACTCGAACATCTACATTTATGGTAAGTGTACACAACTGTACTTTTCTTAAGCAGTTGGTGGCAGGAGTATCCAGAGTGAAAATTTTCATATGACTAAAGCAGTTATAGGCTAGTCACTTAGCTTTTTAAAGATTGACGCAAGGTGAAAGTCACTGTAGATGTGACACTGTGACCTAATGTACAGAATGGAAAGAAGGGAGTTGATGCCTATGCCAATTAGAAGTTACTGTGAAAAAGATTTGGAATCATATAGTGATTCTATAGGATGTTAAACATTTATTTGTTTTCTGGTCATTTACTGACCCCTCAAACAATCTGCTCAGATATGTGGTTGTCATACTTTTTTTTTTTTAATTTATCCAAGCCTTTTGGGTTTCTAATACCATGACGGGAATGGACCCCATTCCTAAGTGAAAGTGCAACCAAAGTTCATGAAATTAATATTATTTCAGTCTTTGACATCAGCCAGAAGTGTTCTTTGCAGCACCCTCAGTGTACCCAGTAATGACTCCGTCTGCAATACGTACAGGGTTACATGGATTGGTACCATGTCTAAATACAATTATAGAGTCTTTTTTTATAAGACTCATTGCTCCTACTATACTACTACTGGAACTGTCTGAGTATCTTTCTTCCACATTGCTCTTGTTTCTGCCTGCAAATCCTTATATTTTATGACTTTGTGTCTCTCTCTATGCAAAACACTGTAGTCACTGGGTGTGGTGATTTCTTAATGATCAGTGCTACTTTCGTCTGCTTTTCATGGAACTGTTGGTAAAGGGTGATGGGTGGTAGACCATCATTTTCTATGATGCTTTGTGGCTCTTGTTTCCAGTGTTTTTCAGCCACTTCAGTTCCATAATGTTTGCACAAACCCCAGTGCAGCAGACTTGCCACGTTATTATGTCTCAGTTGCAACTGTTTCCAGTTCAGTTGGAAATATGTATTTCTGTGTGAACGTTAAAACCAAAACCAGAAGCAAAGTTTCCACAACAAATACGTATAGGATCAAGTACAAAATGGCCCTGTAAAAAATGGAGTGCCATTTAATAAGAAAATACAAACCTATCTTAATGAAGAGACCTTAGTAGATGTACAAATGATCTCACTAATAAAATGACTTTTGAGTACACAGTGAGTTTTTATTAATATGTGCAGATCAGTAAGTATCAGTAATTGTTGATACATGTTTGTTTATTTTTTGTGGGGGGTATCACTAACTGAAGAATAGCTCTGCTTTGTAACACCTGGCATTTGAAGCTCCTAATGTGCATTGCATTGCATTGCATTAGGGATGAGTCCCAAATAAGAGCCAAACCAAAAGCAAAAAAAAAAAAAACGCCACAGCAAGATCACATAGGGCCAAAACATAAATACCCTAGCAAAACAGAGCACCATATCTGAAAATTCCATTGGTTATTTCCCTTAATGAGTGTACCATATGTGGTATGCAAACTACCCCTTAAACACAAAAATAAATGTTTCAGAACAGTAGCTTCTGAATGCAGAATAATACACAAGTCTTTATTAATAAGTTAAAGTTCTGTAGTTACAGACTTGACATTAAGGGATATTTTTTTTACAGACAGTCCTTTCGTGTTTGATCTTAAATGCATTTTGCTGATGGCGCTTTTTGGTTTGGACTTTATTTGGGATGTACTCCTAATGTCAGCAGTTTAGCTCTGGTGATTTCTTTTCTGGGGTTATTAATGTTACATTTAATAAGGAGATGTCAGAACTTAGCCCTACCAACAAAAAGTATTTCCAGCATTAATAATGGACACTGCTGTGGATAGAATGTTCCTAATACAGTTAAAAATTAAAATTATGATCTCCTTTAATGTCTTATTCAACTTTCTGCCAAATAACCATGTCTGTTTGTAGGAATGTTTCTCTGGATCCAGAGCCACATGCCAGCTGGTATTCTGATGGGGCAGAAAGCGTGACTGCATATGAGGAAAACAAATTCCTTATTAAGGAATGTTTTGTCAAGCTACAGATTTTTTTTGCGGTGGGGGAGGGTGTAATCCTTTACTTGATTTCACCTACTGATTGAGGAGCTGTCGTGGTATTTGGAAAATTGTAAGGCAGTTTAGGGAACACCCCCCCCCCCACTTCCTGTCTGAAAATACATAACAGAAGCATTCATTAACTGCTGCGTGATAAAGTGGATCTCCATGCCATTTTGAGGGAGTGAGTCATTGGCTCAGTTGTCCCTACACAACAGTTTAAAGTAAGTATTGGCAGCAAAATTTTCGGGGCATTAAACTGTCTGCACCCTGGAATGATTCATGTTTTCATAGAAAATATTGCAGTGATATGGTACGTAAACAGTAGGATTACCCATTTCTGATGTGTAGACTGGCTGTGACCCTATGGACACCTGACCTGTCAGTGAACATTTATTTCCCTGTGCGTCTACCAGAGAACATACTCTGGTAGCATACAGTCTAGGTTGAAAAATTTGTATGGACTATGTCATCAGATGCATCCAGACATTTTCGTAGACCTTTCAGGTGGGAATTTCTCCAGCAAATATGCTGTTCTCTCCAGCGAATGGTCAGCTTTGTCACTGCCTTTTAGGAGCCTGTGAAGCTGTTTGATAGAATTCAGGAACATGCCTGTTTTATGTTTACTGTCTTGTCTTTCTGGTTGAAACAGTCCAACTGCATTCAAAGCAGGAAAAGTCTATTTGATTATAGCAGATCAAGATAGACATTTATTCTGTAGAAGACTACTCATCAGTACAGTCGGCTTCCGGTCAAAGATGAGCTGTTTTTAAACAATGGGGGGAATCTAAATTGTTCTTTTGGGGGGGGGGGGGTCCATTGTCTTTCATTCTTTCCTTTAAGCTGCTGTTAAGCAGAGTTATAAATGATAGAAACTCTGTGAAGGTCTGGCCTAATACAGGATTCAAAATATTGCTTTGGAGGGCTTATCCAAGGCATCTTTTAAGCTGGTTCATACTGATGTTCATCGTGTTACACTGCTGCAGTCATCACACTTGGGTTATCTGCCGTCAGGCAGTCCCGCAGTTGGCCCGAGTTCCAAAGTCTTGGTCCGGCGTTTTTTTAGAGGCAAAGTCTGTTTTGTTATTAATCTCCCTGTTATGCATAAGGCCATGTCTTCCCTTCCTCTTTGTCATGAAATTCAGCAGGCCTGCTTTTGTCCTCGTACACAGAACAAAAGTGAATGACTTATTGTTTGAATCCCCAGATACTTTTTTTTAAAATTTGGATCGACAAGGAGATGATGTCTGACAAACTGTTTTGCTATTTATATACTTTTCTCATTGTTACTGGGAGAATCGGGGGGAAAACTGAGCATTTGAGTTCATAGACAACTTCATTTGCTTGTGTTATGATGCTGCTGATGAATCCTCATTGAAGAGGTAAAGATTATTTTTCTGGAGGAAGGTTAACAACGACTTTTCTGGAAGATCTGCCTTATCTTCATGAGTTTTTCAGTATAGAATATCTGGGATGCTGCTGCTTGGTCACACGTTTACACAGTGCTAAAATTGCTTGAACTCTGTACAGCACCAGTGATGTATGTTGGCAGCAGCAGTAATGTATTTTAGTAGATGCTGACCCCATCTTCACCCCCCCACCCTCATACATGGGCACTTGTTTGTCATTGTCTGATGTGTCACTTGTACACAAAGGACTTGAACCTGGAAAAGAGTAAGTGTACTATATATTGGTTATGTAAGACATCGTAATAGCAGATAGATGGTATCTTCTGCTGGTCTCTATATTAGCTCTTGACATGAAATTCATAAATTCATTTATCCGCGCTCTTTTCTTTCTTTATATTTATTTACATGATATAATGGTATGAGTGGTATTTGAAGAGGCTAACAGATTGAGTCTACCTCTGATGAGTTAGGAGATTTTATTGATATATATATATATATATAATATATATATATATATATATATATATATATATATATATATATATATATATATAAGTAGTATGTATGCAGATGGTATACAGGTTCTTTGCTGTTGTGATAAACATTTGCACAATAAAGTTGCCTTGAATGGTGATGAATTTACTTGTATTATGAAGAGGTAGTCTTAACCTCTTCCAATGCTAGAAAACTATAAAGGAAAATAGACCCCTGTTGATTGTTATTAAATATCTCAAATTTATTTTATAAGCTGTTATGTAGACATTTCTTTAGCAAGTATTTCAAGTTGTGCTAGCTTTATACACGTTTATTTTAAATTTCTTTAGTAGTAGCCAGCCATAGATCTGAAAACTGAGGGTTCAGTGCTGCATGTACTTAGACATGTTCTCCCTCTGTTGGCCATCATCATCATCATCATCTTTCAGCTTTTCCCGTTAGGGGTTCGCCACAGCGGATCATCTCTTTCCATTTCTTCCTATCCTCTGCATCTTGCTCTGTCACACCAACCGCCTGCATGTCCACTCTCACCACGTCCATAAACCTTATCTTAGGCCTTCCTCTTTTCCTCTTACCTGGCAGCTCCATCCTTAGCATCTTTTTCCCAATATACCCATCATCCCTCCTCAGCACATGTCCAAACCAATGCAATCTCGTCTCTCTTGCTTTGTCTCCAAACTGTCCAACATGAGCTGACCCTCTAATATACTGATTCCTAATCCTATCCATCCTAGTCACACAGAGTGCAAATCTTAACATCTTTAACTCTGCCACATCCAGCTCTGACTCCTGCCTTTTTGTCAATGCCACTGTCTCCAACCCATACAACATAGCTGGTCTCACTACCCTCTTGTAGACCTTCCCTTTCAATCTTACTGGTACCCGTCTGTCCCAAATCACTCCTGACACTCTTCTCCACCCATTCCACCCTGCCTGTACTCTCTTCTTCACCTCTCTTCCACATTCACCATTACTCTGAACTGTTGATCCCCTCGTCCACCTTTACCAACTCTACTCCCTGCATCCTCACCATTCCTCTACCCTCCCTCTCATTTACACACATATATTCTGTCTTAGCCCTGCTGACCTTCATTCCTCTGCTCTCTAGAGCATATCTCCACCTCTCCAGATTCTCCTCAACCTGATTCCTAGTATTTCATGCAGAAATGAGGCGCAAATGATTTTATTTATTTATTTCTAACATTTCATTACCGGGTAGTGTCTGACTGGGCATGTAGCCCGTTTTCAACAGAGACCTGGGGAGAAAAGCTCCAGTATAAGTTACATAGATACATAATATTTTGGTTTGTGTTATTGAACAAAATAAGCATTCATTTAAAAAAAGATTGCTTGTTTTGCATGCCCTACAGCTGACCATCAACTACTGCCTGTCTTTTTTCATTACTCCAGTTACCTTACTGTCCCCTGTACTTCTCCACCCGGGCTAGGTCCACTTCTTTGGTAGGTTGGAAAAGGGGAGATAGATTAGAGCAGTGCAACTGGCAGTGTACCTCATGCTGTCCTGTATGCCAGGGGAATTTTTTCTTTACCCTTACTGAGTGGAGCTACTGATGTTACAGGCATCACCCCTCACAGAGTCTGTTAGCAACACTTTGCCCTTCTGTGCCAGACTTGTAAAGACATTCTGCAGTACAATTAATTATGGCACTGCCTTCATTGATTGGGCATTTCAGATAGTAGACAGAATCCATACCATCACTCCCCCCAGTGTGTGCAACCTGACAAAAAGGCCATCATCTCCCCTCACCCAGCACCAGATCTGCTAATCAAATTTTGTTTTTTTTTTCTCCGTTGCAGTCACAACTCCATCCATCTGCATCACAGAACTGAGTGAGGCCCAGGTTATAGGGCATATATCATTCTCTCCAGTGGTTTCAGATGAGAGCGGCAGATGTGAAGGCTGAGGCCAGAAAAAGAATATAAGCTATGTACATTTACAGCATGTATCTTACACAGTTGTACTTTATAGGTACCCAAGAGCAAAGTTTCTGCTCACACTTCCTTTGCTCAGCAGGGGTTTTAAGGATGGAGAGTATGTTATAGAGTGTGCTTGTGTTCAGTAGAGGAACTTTATATAAATACATGGACTTTTTTTTAATGTTTAGGTAGATGTTTTTACTTAAGGGGAATGCACAAACTTAAGGATATGAATTTGTAATGTTGAATATATTACTAACTTTACAGATTTCCTTCGTGTTTCACTGTTGCAGTCATCACATTTGGGTCATCCGCTTGCAGTAGCGTTCAGTCGGCCTGATTATCAAAGTCTTGGGTCCTGCGTCAGTTGCTGTCTCATCTTCAGTGACGTCAGGTAGTCAGGGGGTATAAAGCCTGCAGCCGACGCCATTACATCAGTCTTTCTTGCTGTGCGGTGCCCGAAGCAGAAGCAGTTTCCAAGTGCTGGTCGGCCGACTCCTGAAATTTAAATTTTTGAGTTTCAGAACCGAAGTCTTCAACGAAAGCTAAGTACCCGGTTGCGGAAACTTTTTCTTGCTCTAAACCGAGGTCAGTAAAAGTCAATAATTATATTTCTTGTGGAAAGCAAATACCTCATAAAGATTTTCATTTGTACTGTATTCCTTGCCTAGGCCCTGACCATGTCGTACCTCGCTGTCAGTTTTGTGCCTTATTTAAGCAACGAACTATTCATCGTTGGTATATTTACGCTTCTAAATACTTTGGTACTCTGTTCAATTATCCAGATATGTCTTTGGTAAGCCATCCGACTACTGACATTACGAAAAAATGCAAAGATAAAGACAGAGACAGGCCGCCTAGGTCCAAAGCTGCCGACGATGCTTCTCCTAAGCCAATTGCCAGTTCACCGGTACTCAGTGAGGTGCTTTTGCAGCCCCTGATACCTGCTACTTCAGATTCACAGGCCTCTACCGAGACCCATTCGGAGTCCGGTATGCCCTGAGATGCTTCAACTGTGGAACATGCATATGTCTCTACCTTGGATGGGTCCGGAGCCGCTGTGCAGGCACTGGCTTCTGAGGTGTATTCAGGCCTACTGACTTGCATATTAAACCGACACCATCTTCTTCAAGATTTAACACTCGAGTCATGCCTAGAAAATGGACGCCCAGACCACATGGTCAGGCCTCTATGCCTAAAAAACAAATGATAAGAATGGCTGAAGACCTTATTACTTTAATCAGGGGAAGCCAACCTTCCCCCTCTAAGAGACCTAGGACTGAATTTGCTTATGATACTTCTGACCAGGATTCTGAAATTTCGGTTTCTTCTGATGACCAGGATTTACCCTTATCTACCTGTAAGGATTCTGATGCAGAGGAGACTATCCCCCCCCCCCCCCCAAGGATTTCTTTTTTGGTGAAACCTTGCATACTCTTGGGGAGCATTTTCGCTGGGAAAGCCAGGATTACTCTGATTCTAAAAAGAGGCTTAGAGATTTCTTACTCCTGCCCCAACATAGGCCTTTAGCTATCCCTCCTGTACTAGACATTGTTGATGATGCCTTTTCGGAATCTAGCTTGGCCCCTGACTCTTTACCTCCTGCTCCCAGAAAACCTGATATATATTACAGGGTTCCTGACTCTCACAAGTTCCTTTTTAAAAATCCTACTGCGGATCCTGAGACCATTTCACAGGGACCCAAGGGCATTAAAACTACTACTGCCAAAAATCCTACCCCCTCTGATAGAGACTCCAGTTCGCTTGGTAGATGGGGTAAGAAGGTTTACACTTCTGCAACCTTGGCCATAAGGGCCTTAAACTGCCAGTTTCATATGTTAAAGTATCAGCAGCATATTATTGGATTGCTTAAACAGAAAATGATGTTGATTCCTGACTGTGTTAAAAATAGGGATTTAAAGGATTTAATGTTGTCTGCTGAACAGGTTGGAAAAGACTTTGCAATGTGGTTTTGATTCACTAGAGGCATCTTGCAGGGCTGCTGTCACTGGGTCTGTACTTAGAAGGCATGCTTGGCTTAAGGAGCAATCTTTGCCAGATCATGTTAAAGCTAAATTGCTGGATGCTCCCTTAAATCAGGACCGCCTGTTTGGAAACAGAGCAGAAAAAGTTCTTAAAAAGATGTAGGAAAAAGCTAAATCTATGCAAACTGTTAAATATTTCCTACAAGTACAGCCTGCAAGATTTAGTAGACATTGGCCCTCTAAGAAATTGTCCTTTCCTACCTCTTTCAGGCCTGCTCAGTCCAAACCCAGAATCAGCAGAACACCCAAGCTTTAGTCCCAGGATACGCACAGGACGAAGCAGTGGGGGGCTCCCACTTCCAAATCAGGGAGTAGTAAGACTCCCCCCATGGTAAGCTGTCTCAATGACTTAACTTTAAAAGTTCCAAGCACTTCTCAGCTGACTGCTCCTTTAGGGGGAAAGATTGCTCTGCAGGCCAAAAACTGGGAACTCCTTACCCAGGACAAATGGGTTTTGAATATAGTTTCCCAAGGATACAGATTTCACTTCCACACATTACCAACCCCAAACGGTTGGTCAGACCTACCCCCAAATCAATGGGCAGAGGCTCAAAAGCAAGTACTTTCTCTTTTAAGCATAAAGGCTATTCAAGCTGTACCAGAAGAGGAAAAAGGATAAGGTTTCTACTCAAGACTTTTCCTGGTACCCAGAAAAGACAACTCATGGCGTTCTATCCTGGACCTTTCTGTCTTAAACACCTTTTTGGTGATTCCAAAATTCAAGATGCTAACTCTTCACCAGTTGCTTCCTATGCTAGGCAAAGATGCCTGGTTGACAACACTGGATTTAAAGGAAGCCTACCTGCACATCCCAATCAGGGAATCATGCAGAAGATACCTATGCTTCAAAGCAGGTTACATGCACTATCAGTTCTTTGCACTGCCCTTTGGCTTATCTACTGCTTCCAGGGTATTCACAAAGTGCCTTGCTCCAGTCATTGTTTTTTGCACGCAAAGAAATATTCAAATATACTCATACCTGGACGATTGTCTAATTCAGGCAGAAAGCCAGGACATGCTTTTGAATCATCTGGCATTTGTACAAAAGGTGCTAACTTGTCTGGGGTACACCATAAACAAAAAAAAAATCACATCTGGTACCCTGTCAGCAAGTTATATTCCTGAGAGCAAGCTTGAACACAACTTCCCAGATGGCTTTCCTCATGCCAGAGAAACAAATTAATTTGATAACTTACTTCAAACTAATTGCCACAACTTACTTCAAACTAATTGCCACAAAAACCCTGCTATCTGCAGGGCAAATTCTGCAAACCTTGGGGTTCATGGCCTCCTGCATTCTACTAATTCCATATGCAAGACTGCATATGAGGAAACTACAATGGTATCTAAAAAGCCTATGGTGTCAACATTCTCAGGATCTAGAAGCAATGATTCCTATCATACCTTGCATATGGTTAGAGTTCCTTTGGTAGGCAGAGGCGTGCCACCAAAACAAGGGACTAACATTCATTATACCCCCTGCCGCCCAAACCCTAACAACAGACGCATCAGACTATGCATAGGGGGCTCACCTGGCAGGGAAGTACATTCAGGGCAAATGGAACCCAAGTCAAATTCACCTGCATATCAATCAAAAAGAAATGTTAGCTGTACAGAATGCTCTGACAGCCTTCAAGGACCACATTCTTCCATTTCAATTAATGGTAAAATGGGCAACAGCACTGTTATGTGGTACATAAACAGGGGGAGTACCCATTCTTACACCCTCTACAAACTAGCCATGGTTCTGTGGAACACTGCCTTGAGCTACCAAGTGTATCTACAGGCTCAGTTCATGTCAGGAAAGCTAAATACACTGGCAGACGAACTATGCAGAAATCTTATGGACCTACATGAGTGGAAACTGGCACCAAAGACTTTCAACATGTTGCTAAACAAATGGGTGAGCCCAGATATAGACCTGTTTGCCTCTCCCCAGAACTACCAATTGGACAAATTGTGTGCAAGGACTCCCCACAAACAAGCTTGGAAAGTGGATGCTCTGTCCTTCAGCTGGAAAAATCTATCAGTTTATGCCTTTCCTCCTCTGCCTCTCCTCTGCAAAGTACTACTAAAGATCAAACAGAACAAACCATGGACGATACTGATTGCACCAGACTGGCCACGCCAACACTGGTACCCCCTCTTGTGCATTTTGTCACTGCTGGCTCCATGGCCCCTTCCTCAGACCTCTACCCTGCTGTCACAGCAGGAGAGCTAGATTCTGCATCCTCAGCTTCAAACCCTGAATCTGGCAGCCTGGCTAATAACCTAATCTCTCCGTTACCATCCCTCAGTAGACAAGTGTTGGATGTCATTTTGGAGGCAATGAGGCATAGTACTAGAAAATCTTATGCTGAAAAATGGAAAAGATTCTGTGCCTGGAACCAAACTCAAGGGATGGGCACAGCAGCGCCCAATTTACCTCAGATTCTTCAGTACTTAACTGAGATGCTTCACAAGGGCCTTTGTTTTTCCTCCATCAAACTTCACACCTCAGCCATTTCAGGTAATTACAACACAGAACCACCCCTCTTCTGTCATCCACTGCACAAGCAGTTCCTCAGAGGGGCCAACATTTAAGACCACTCAGGATAGCCCCAACTCCAGCCTGGGACTTCAACTTTGTATTTGAAAAACTCACTCTCCCTCCTTTTGAGCCAGCTGCAAGTGCAGAGTTAAAATTCCTTTCTTGGAAAACCGCCTTCCTTTTAGCAATCACGTCAGCAGGTAGGGAATCTGAATTACAGGCCCTTATGGTAGTGGAGCCTTTTATCATCTTTCATGCGGGCAAGGTATCCCTCAGGACCAATCCCTCCTTCATGCCCAAGGTGGTATCCAGTGTGGCTATTAATCAGTCCATTCATTTGCCAACCTTCTTTTCTAATCCACAGAACAAAGGGGAATGGGTACTGCACTCCTTGGATGTGCACAGACGACTTAGATTTTATTTGGACAGGACTAAACCTCAAAGGAAATCTGAACAACTGCTGGTAACATTTGCTGCAGGTGCAGAGGGGAAGGCTATTTCAAAGCAAATCATTTCTAAATGGATAGGCCATTGCATTAATTTCTGCTATAAATACTATGGAAAACCTATCCCACAGGGGATTAGACCCCATTCAACCAGGGCTGCATCTACCTCTATAGCCTTTCTCAGAGGTGTCCCTACCAGGGACATCCTAGAAGCTGCTATCTGGAGTTCTGTACATACTTTCACCAAGCATTACCATTTGCCAATTTTCTCTAAATCCAGAGCTGGCTTTGCCACTGCAGTCTTGCAGGGCTTCATACCTGGTCCTAATGCTATCTAAATTCCTCCTCCCATCCTTAGCTTTGGGAATCTACCCAAATGTGATGACTGCAGCAGTGAAACCCGAAGAACATAGTGCAGTTGTGTACTCTGAAATTCTTTCCTGTGTGGCAGAATTTGGGATATCCTGACAGTGAGGCTAGTTTGCCCCTCAAATGTGGGTTATCAGATGGATTTTCGATGGAAGAGGGAAAGCAGTCCACACCATCTTCTTGTTTAAAGTAAGAAGTAATCAGCAAATAAGTGTGCAAACCCTAGGAGGGCAACTGGGTAATGGGCTTATCTAGCGAACCTGTACCTACTAAGGGAAGGAAAGAGCATGCAGTCGGACATACATAAGATAGCATTGCGGTGCTTGTCTTCCTCATTCCTGTTCTCCACTGTATTCCTGAGCTTCAAGGAGAAATGAAGGCGAGTCGTATAGTCCTGGAAGGAGGAAAGCCATGCTGCAGCAGTCATCTTTTTATTCATATAGATAAAGCAATGGTAACTATGCTGCCATACCGTTTCTGTACTCAGTATAAGGGTCACTGCAGCAG